>NC_140969.1:104841888-104854388 GCF_056783735.1 Eptatretus burgeri
AGCCGGATGCAGCAGCGAAGCGCTCAAAACTTCTGAGCCAGCGCTCCCAGCGCTCTGACACGGTGCTTGGCTCGCCATGTGCATCAAAAGTAGCAACATGGCGGGAAACTGCAGAAAATCGGAGAAATTCATAACAACAGACATTGTTGTTGTTTTGTTTTGTACACGACAGACAACACAAAAAGTTCGGGACGGGTCAGTGGATTTAGAATACCTCGGAATGAGGCGGAACCCACGTGGTTTTGGCGTCAATTTTTTCCCCTCTTTTTTTTTTTTTTCTTTTGCGCTGAAATCTCGGCTCCCTGTCCGCTGTACGGCTGTTCTTCCTTTGTAGAGATGCGCTGTTCTCTCCTTATAGAGATGGGAGGAGTGTTGAAGAGCTAATAACCGTTGTCCTCGTCGCCAGTTGTAGTAATGAGTCAGCCTGACGCCATGCTGGTTTCAACACGAGCTTTATTCCGTCCTCATCTGAGGGTACTTCCGGTTCCGGGGACCGGTTATTATTTGGATATTACAATACTCATTTCCACATCACACTCATCTGGTCTCATCAATATCTCCCAATCCTCAACACGGTGAGACCGGCATTGAGATGTATATAAAATCTCGGCAGGAGGTTCCTCCTTCTGACTCCCCATTTATTAATCTTTCCTTCACTCTTCCTCGTCCTCTGTCGCCTCTGCGAACACAATGAATTTGTTTGGGGAACTTGTGACGAGAGGATCGAGTAAAACTGAAAACGAAGGCCCGAGAGTATCTGCTCGAGTCCGGCACCGTGAGGGTATTGTTGTCATGGAGACCGCCATGTTGTTAAGCGGTGTCGAGCGCTCCGTTCCGTTGGAATGCGTACTTGGACTGCAGGACTGCATGGAAACCGCGAGGTCACAACCCTGGTCTGTTGTGTTTATCAATGACTCGGAATTGATGAAATCAGAGAAAAACTTTAAAACGGCTGAGAGATGAACTTTGAACTGCGTCGTCATTAAAACAACCAAACAATGTAAACACAGGTGGTTTGAATGAGAAGGATGAAAGAAACAGAAAACATTCACAGGACTGAACGACTCATTTGGATTGTGATTTCAATAGATTTGAGGCCGTTTAACGATAATTAAACAAAACTTGATGGAATGGTTACTTTTGGAGGATTGCTGAAGGGCGTCCACAATGTGGGAACCTCGCGTGTGCTCCATGGGACTCTGAACGGAGGGATGGCGACAATAGAGAGAGAGAAAGAAAACACAAACGTTGGGATCCGAAGGAGGTGTCTCCAACGACGTCGGCGTTTACCGGATATAAAGGGTGCAGTGAAGGGGTGGAGCTCAGCGGGGTGGGACCCTGCATGGTCACAGAGGGCCTCCGAGTGGAACGTTCTCAGTCTCCGAGAGGAGCGAGTGGAACGTTCTATGTCTCCGAGACGAGCGAGTGGAACGTTCTAAGTCTCCGAGAGGAGCGAGTGGAACGTTCTAAGTCTCCAAAAGGAGTGAGTGGAACGTCACGAGAGGAGCGAGTGGAACGTTCTAAGTCTTTGAGAGGAGCGAGTGCAACGTCACGAGAGGAGCGAGTGTAACATCGCAAGAGGAGCAAGTGTAACGTCGCAAGAGGAGCGAGTGTAACATTGCAAGAGGAGCAAGTGGAACGTTGCAAGAGGAGCAAGTGGAACATTCTGAATCTCCGAGAAGAGAGAGTGGAACATTCTGAATCTCCGAGGAGCGAGTGGAACGTTCTAAGTCTCCGAGAGGAGCGAGTGGAACGTTCTAAGTCTCCGAGAGGAGCGAGTGTGAACGTTCTAAGTCTCCGAGAGGAGCGAGTGGAACGTTCTAAGTCTCCGAGAGGAGCGAGTGGAACGTTCTAAGTCTCCGAGAGGAGCGAGTGGAACGTTCTAAGTCTCCGAGAGGAGCGAGTGGAACGTTCTAAGTCTCCAAGAGGAGCGAGTGGAACGTTCTAAGTCTCCGAGAGGAGCGAGTGGAACGTTCTAAGTCTCCGAGAGGAGCGAGTGGAACGTTCTAAGTCTCCGAGAGGAGCGAGTGGAACGTTCTAAGTCTCCGAGAGGAGCGAGTGGAACGTTCTAAGTCTCCGAGAGGAGCGAGTGGAACGTTCTAAGTCTCCGAGAGGAGCGAGTGGAACGTTCTAAGTCTCCGAGAGGAGCGAGTGGAACGTTCTAAGTCTCCGAGAGGAGCGAGTGGAACGTCACGAGAGGAGCGAGTGTAACGTCACGAGAGGAGCGAGTGTAACGTCACGAGAGGAGCGAGTGTAACGTCACGAGAGGAGCGAGTGTAACATCACGAGAGGAGCGAGTGTAACGTCGCAAGAGGAGCGAGTGGAACATTCTGAATCTCTGAGAAATGCGAGTGGAGAGGAGAGGAGAGTGGAGAGGAGTGGAGAGAAGTGCGAGTGGAGCATTCTGAGTCTCCGAGGAGAGAGTGGAACATTCTCAGTCTCCGAGAAGAGCGATTGGAACATTTTAAGTCTCCGAGAAGAGCGATTGGAACATTTTAAGTCTCCGAGAAGAGCGAGTGGAACATTCTAATTCTCCGAGAGGAGCGAGTGGAACATTTTAATTCTCCGAGAGGAGCAAGTGGAACATTCTAAGTCTCTGAGAGGAGCGAGTGGAACATTCTAAGTCTCCGAGAGGAGCGAGTGGAACTATCTAAGTCTCCGCGAGGAGCGAGTGGAGCGTTGCGAGAGGAGCATTGCGAGAGGAGCGAGTGGAGTGTTGCGAGAGGAGCGAGTGGAGTGTTGTGAGAGGAGCGAGTGGAACGTTCTCAGTCTCCGAGAAGAGTGTGTAGAACGTTCTCAGTCTCTGAGAGGAGCGAGTGGAACGTTCTCAGTCTCAGTCTCACGAAGCATACCCGATCAGTCTCTCATGGGATATATATGACACCAACCAATGTTAACCGGACAAATGAATATAATGGATGTCAATTATCATATTTATTGGATGTGACTAAACTGTTTTTTGTTGTGATTTGTAGGTTTCCAGCATTACTGTGTTGACACCGATGGGCATATTTTATTACTTTAAAAATTGGTGGTATCAATTGAGCCTCCTTATTTTGGTTCAAACAATGTCTTTATCCTGCCCTCATATACTTCTCTTTGTGTTTCAGATGAATAAAGCGTGATGGCAGCCCAGGATATATGTCGACTCTGTGACAAGGTCATCACCTCAGAAGCTTGCGTAATTACCACAAAAGGACTCGACAACATCCTAAAAATCAGTGTGGAACTCCAGGATGGGGTTGACAAAAACTTCTGCAAGAGCAACCTCCGATCCCAGCCCATATATATTGTAAAACTAATTACACTAGACCTTCTAACGTTACAAAACGCAAGAACATGGCTATGGGAGGTGATGATAATGATGGAGATAGAGAAAGTAAAGTTATTTGCCGTTCCCACATTCCCACTTTTAATATCAAAACACACTGCATATATTGTGGAAAGTACATGGACACTGATCAGCATAATAAGCTCGCTATATATCGACGTGAATATACCCACAAGGCTGAAACAACAGAACTCCTCTCATCCATCATAGCCAAAGCACTAGAACGAGATGATACTTGGGGTAAAGAAGTTCACATCAGAGTCCAGAACGTTGGGGATCTTGTAGCAGCTGAGGCTAAATATCATCATCACTGCCAAGTTCAATTCCACAAAACCCGTGCTTTTGAAAAGAAGCTGAAGGGATGCCCCGCTGGTTCTGTGGATGATTTAAAACAGCGAGCTTTCGAAAAACTTTGTGAAGACATAGATTCTAGTGATATCCATCAGTACTCGATCATTGATCTCGAAAAACTCATGCAAAAGTTCTCTGCCAATAGAGTGTTACAGAGCTGAACATCTGAAAACGAAACTCCAGGAACATTATGGTGATAGCCTCATAATAACGAGTGAACATGGAAAAGAGACCATTTACACGTTTGTAGATGAAGCAAGTAGAATACTTAGAGATAGTTACAAAGCAATGGGATTAACAGCTGAGAACATAGTAGACATGGCAGGAACTCTAATAGAGGATCAGATGCGGTCAATGCGATATGATACGTCTCATTATCCCAAGTTTTCAGATTTAAAGAGTAGTGATAATATGGTATCTCCACTTTTATTCAGGCTTTTATCACACCTGATAAAAGGCAATAAATGTGAACGTCGTGTACTTAGCTTATCACATGGTATAACAGCTGTTGCTCGCTCAAGATCGTTTGTATCGCCTATTCTGTTGGCGATAGCTGTGTACATCAACACTAATCTTGAGTCTCGTGAGCTTGTCGATATGCTAATTAACATATCTTTTGCGGATGACTATCGAGAGGTGTTGCGACTTTATGATGCATTACTTCCGACAACAGAGAAGGAGTATGACTGGGAAAAATGTATCTCCAGATATTGTGTTTGAACTTGAAATGTCGGTGGCTTGTAGCCAGCCTTCTTTTCTTGGCAACCACAAGAACAAAGCTAGATTTATCTCTGCTCTGATGGCTTCTTTAACCGGTAATAGTATAACATGCCGACAAAGCCAAGCAGATGCAGATTTCCTCATTTGTAACTCAGCTATCGAGCTTGCCGAGGGATGTGATCGTCCAGTTATTCTGGTGGGAAAAGATACAGACTTATTGGTTGTGCTGATCGACAGATCTTGTCCAAATTTGTACATGCAATATGCAAATAATGCCATTTATAGCACAGACTGTATCAGAGAGGCTTTGCATGTGAGTGTTAGGGACCATCTGCTTGTCTCCCATGCTATCACAGGGTGTGATACTGTTTCTGCAATGTACAAAGTGGGTAAAAAGACAGCCTTAAATGTGTTACAGAATAAGGACTGCAAATTCCTTGATATTTTCAAGGCAAATGACGCTACTCATGAACAAATTTCCAGGGCTGGGGAAATGTTTGTCTTAAAGTTATATAATGCGAACGAGACGTGTGTGTCCCTTGACAAGTGCCGATTTTTATCATACCTGCAAATGATGAAAAAGACTCGAAAGAAGAAATCCTCATCTTCTGCATCATTTCAACTTGAGAGCTTACCTCCCAATTCTGCAGCTATGAGATATCATGATTATCGGGCCTACTATGCTGTGCAGGAATAGTTGGGCAACTCCTTACAGGCAATTGACTGGGGTTGGGAATGCAATGATGACATGCTCATCCCAATCTACACAGACAGACCACCTGCATCTGATTCTGTATTACGCATGGTGTCATGTGGGTGTAAAACCGGTTGCGGGAAACAGTGTTCATGCCGCAAAGCTGGTCTAGACTGTTCAGCCATGTGCTCGACATGCATTGGGCAGAACTGCACTAATGCATGTCCACTTGATGGTAACAACAGTGACAATGAATAAAGTTAAATGGAATCATTTGATACGATAAGAAAGCACTATCAATTTCATTTTTAACTTTTTCATATTCTCTGGCAAAGTTATCATCAATGTACATATGCTTGTATGTGCATCCTTCCATTTTCTTTTAAAATAGTATAACTGTGTTTGAATAAGATTATAATGGGACAAGTCATGATAATTCCAACACTATTTTCATTGCACATGTGACCTCATCAAATTCTCATTTGGAAATGTCATTTCACATAAGATTTTCATGAGTTCTCATGTAATTCTCATGCTTGTGAGTTACTATGAGAACAGTTGGTGTGGGTTCTAATGGAAATATAGTATAATGTGTAATTATATAATGCATCAGAAACATTGAAAAGAATATATTACAGTACTATTGGTGTCATGATGGACTAATCTATGTTGAAGATGACTGACGGATCATTGCCGATGCCTTTTTTTGTAATAAATTTACCAAAATTTCGAGTTACAGGGTTATAATGACTTTAGAATTAAAAAAAGGACATCACTAATGAATTCCTCATACCTTAAAACCCCTAAAATCATGTATTACATGACCATATGTGATATTAGCTGATTTCCGGTTGATGGAATTAGCGAAATGGCGGCCATCTTGGATTTCGCGTTCCCACGCGTTGAGCACAAACGGGATTTTTCGGGATTTTATGCACTTTTACTCAGTAGATGTCAGAGAACTATCCCTGAAAAAAAAATCAGCTTTCTGCATTTTTTTTCCATGTTTCTAGGTGTTCTTCACTTAATGCTCCTGGGCTAGCAGGTGCCTTGGTGGTCGCCCTGACCTTCTCATCTGTCGGCTGTATCCCATTCACGGTTAACTTGTGGCCAAGGTATGTGACTTCAGCAGTGAGAAAAACGTATTTATGTCGTTGTAATCACAATCCTGCATCTTGCAACTTCAAAACACTCTTAAGGTTGCAAAGATGGTCCCTAACGGAATCTCTCGTAACTAACAAATCATCAAGGTAGACCACGACTCCTGGAATCCCCAGCAGCAAATTTTCCATTGTGCTTTGGAACACAGATGGTGCCGTTGACATGCCAAATGGTAAGCATGTGTATCTGAACAATCTCCTATGTGTGTTTATTGTGACAAATTCACGTGAAGTTTTCGACAAAACAAACTGCTGGTACGCGTGGCTCAAGTCCAGCTTTGTGAAGAGTTTCCCCCCAGAAAGTTTTGTGAACAACTCATCAATGCGCGGAATGGGGTAAGTGTTTCAGCAGGCTGCCAGATTGACTGTAACCTTGTCGTCTCCGTATATCCGAACCGAGACATCTCCTTTCATAACCGGGACGATCGGAGCTGCCCAACAAGAAAATTGTACAGGTTATATGATCCCAGCCTTTCGCAACCGATCCAACTCCTGATCTACATTCCCTCTCAGCGAAAATTGTACTGGGCCGGCTTTCACAAACTTCGGAATTGCTTTTGGGTCAATATCTAGCTCAACCTCCGTTCCTTTCAGTTTTCCCAGCTCCAATGTGAAAAGGTCTCCATAGTCCTTAAGGAGTTACCTTAATTTGTCACTGGCATTGAGGTTGTTCACCTCCTGCCAATTCAACCGGATTGCTTGGAGCCAATCCCGTCCCAGCAGACTGGGCCCTCAACCTCTCACCACCATGAAGGTCAACTCTGCCTTTTGTGTGCCTTACCTTACAGCGACTTCACATTCTCCCACAATATCTACATGTTCATCAGTATGTGTGCGTAGTATGGTCTGACTGGGGCAGATTGTGGGTCTGTTTGGGTTGTCTGCCCTCCACTTCTCCTGGAACATAGCCTCACTAATCAGTGATACCGAAGACCCCATATCTATTTGCATCTGTACTTCTCTGCCTTGTACCTCTGACCTCACAACCAGTAGTTTGGATTTCACGTGGTTGCTCGATTTATGAAAAAGACTGTGTCGTCATTTTCCTACTCTTACTGATATGTCTTGTGTTGAGACCTTTTGCTCGTTCCCTGTGGAGAGCTGTTCTTGTTCCGAGGAATGCTTTGGGTTTTGGGTTTTGAACGACAGGCTTTTGCAAAGTGACCCTTTTTGCCACATTTATAGCAGTCCACATTTCTAGCTGAACACTCGCTAGTTTGATTATGAGCTGTCCGTCCACAGCCATCACATTTTACTGCAGACCCCTCTTCAAAAGATACAGCCCGGTGGGTCTGGCGGCTCTTAAACCTCATCATCTTGTTTACTGCTCCCTGATCCCGCACTACTCCGGGATGTTTACGGAGATCCAATGCATTCTTTTCCGCCAATTCCATTGACGAAGCTACATTGAGGGCCTTGTCAAAATCCAACGTTGTTTCAGCCAGCAATCTGCATTGAATGCGGTTATTCGTTACTCCACAGACTAACCGATCTCGTAGCATTTCCTCGAGATTACCTCCATATTTACACCGTTCAGCCAATTTACGTAAGGCTGCTACATAATCCAAAATGGACTCTCACCCCCTTCTTGACTGCGGATGTTCAGTTTTTAGTGCTGCTCAATCACCGTTGGCCTCAGATTCCGGTGTTGTTCAACGACTTTAACCAGCTCCGAAAACGGGACGTCTCCCAGTTTCCTCGGTGCGAATAAACTTGACATGAGCTTGTATGTCGACGCCCTGCAAACACTCAGCATGATGAACCGTTGTTTCTACAAACTCGTAGCATCGTTAGCTGAGAAATAGTGCTGCATAGGCTCCACGTATGGCGCCCACTCTTCCTCTTCGGCTCCAAACTCTCCAATCGTCCCAAATGTGGCCATGACTTCAGGAAGAGAGAATAAGGCAGTCTCCAAGGCAAAATAGTTTATCCTCATCGCCAGAGGTTCAGTTCTCCCAGAACCAAAACACGTGTCAAGAGGGAAAGAGAAGCACGGGTTACCAGAACGCCGCCATTGTGCAACAAGCTTTGAATCCGACCATTGCACACCAGGCCTGTCCACGCATGCACAGACGCAACATAGCAATACATCACAAAATTAACCTTTGCAAAGCATATCCGATAACCAAATGCTTTAGAAACAGGCGTGAGGACTTTAGAAACTGATAGAACCTCCATAAGATGTGGGATGAAACTTTGCCACCACGGCACTCCTAACAGGCATGGCATGTCTACACACCCGCGGAGATTCCGTACAGATCCAAATCTACCCATATGTACCACGTCCATGTGTGCTGTATACATACGTACCTCTACCTTCTAGTAACTGTCAACTGCAAATCCCGATCAGGACACGAACTGTACTGTTCAGCTCGGAAAGTGGCTTTAGCACTCAAGCCAGTGGCGGATTTAGGCATAAGCTAAACAAGCTACAGCTTAGGGCCTCACAATTCGCAGGGGCCTCAAAAAAGACGTGTAAAAATGTGTGAATGAGGCCTAAAGAAAATTTTCATTTTTAGTTGATTTAGAAGCTTCAGAGGCACAGCTATGTGGAGCAGTAGAAACTTTGATGAAAGAGCATCCAAACAATGTTGATATTAACCTTACGGGTGAACGGAGGCACTTCCATGCTTATGTCAAGCAGAATTATCCAGGAAAAGAACAAATTTGCCACAAAGATCTGAATCAAATCATCTTGCAGGACAAGATTCATTGAGTTTTCCCTAATGTGGAAGCAATATTACAACTATTCTTATGTTTGATGGTCACAAATTGTTCAGGAGAAAGGTCATTTTCACAGCTAAAGAGAATCAAAAATGAACAGATCAACCATGTCTCAAGAAAAACAGTCTGCACTTAGCATCATATGCATAGAAAGTGATAAGCTGCAGGACAGATCATTTGAGGATACAATTCATGATTTTGCTTTTGGGAAATCAAGAAAGAAAATGTTTTAGGTTGTATCTGACATCATTTTTCTGATTTTGCAAACAAGTTCATTATTACTTATATTAATAAAAGTGATCCTGATTACTTATTTTGTCAACATATTGTATACATATTAAAGAGCAGGTTTTGGGTCGCTGATGACTTCGTGTGATTCGAAGGTTGTAAGCACATTAATAATCGTTGGGCAATTATTTTCTTACATTTGAAACTCAAAATATGCTAAAATTAACTTTTGAGTCAAAACTTTTGTCAGTGATCAAAAAACAGTCCGGAAGTTACCGAAGATGCTATGACGTCACGTTCTCTGAAAACTTCGTGAACATTCGGAAACAGCGTGTAAACAATGGTGAGATGCGAATCAGAGAGTGATTTCAGCGGCGATGTAATTGAGTGTTTTCATTCCGCTATTGCAGAGGACGAGTCGGAGGATGATGGGCATTTATACTATGGAGTTTCTGGCCCTGAGCCATATAAATTTGAGCCACTTGCAAGTGCAAGAAAACGGCCTATTTCGTGTACAAGTGGCAGGACTGACTGCCAGCTCAGGGAGGATGGAAACCTCCCGTGGAGCAGAAGGGCGAAAGCTCGCTTGATCTTGATTTTCAGTACGAATACAGACCGTGAAAGCGTGACCTCGCGATCCTTTTGTCTTTTTGGGTTTTAAGCAAGAGGTGTCAGAAAAGTTACCACAGGAATAACTGGCTTGTGGTGGACAAGCGTCAATAGCGACGTCGCTTTTTGATCCTTCGATGTCGGCTCTTCCTATCATTGCGAAGCAGACTTCGCCAAGCGTTGGATTGTTCACCCACTAACAGGGAATGTGAGCTCGCAAGAATAAGGTAAGTTTGGTGCAATTTGAGCTTTTATTCTTCGAGTTATGAATGTTTCAAGTTGAGGGCGCCTGGCGCGTATGGCCGCGGGCGCCTTGGCTAGATCTAGGCCGTGGCACTTTTTCCACAAAGATGAGGTTTAAAAATCATTTTTCATCCCAATAAAGGTTATCATCACGTGCCTGACTTGTTAAGCTGTCGGATTATGTAAAGATTGTTCGTGGATGGCTAAATATTACGGTTTTATGACTTTGACAAAATAATTTTAAATAATGCCGTGAATTCCTGTGGTGAATTGAGATTTTTGCTTCAATCGACGTTGCAGGTTCGTTTTAAAGTCAATTTAAATTCTGTTTTCGGTTTTTGCAGTTGCTTAGGATGCTTAACACTCGGTAGTTGTGAAGTTTGTAAAATTCCGATATTTTATAAGGTTTATGTTCGATGGCGTGCAGGGCCTAGGGCGCCTTGACTAGATGTTAGGCCGCAGCGCTTTTTCCACAAAGATATTGTTTAAAAGTTTAAAAGGCAGGGAAAATTCGCCCGTTTTGTTTGTACAAATCTTATCCATTGGCAGCGAATGTTTGATTCCTTCGGGAATCGGTGGGAGCGATTACCCGTTTTCCAGCCATTTTCGCAAAACATGACCACACACGTATGAGGCATGATGTACAAATATCCAAATAACTTTGTTCTACAATAATTCAAAATAAAAAAGGATAATATAGACAATTACAAGCTCAAAAAAAGTGAAACAACGGCCCGCTCAACTGGACACTTCTTCAATGAAAGAGTGAGCTTCCGCTTTGTTTTGGAGAACGTGACGTCACCATCCATATATGGCACGCGCTGTTTTTAGGTCATCTCTATCATCTCAGTAGAGATGACCTCATAATAACAGTCTGTCCGTACGTCCGTCCGTCCGTCCACAATCATACCGAGTGGAGACAATTAACCAATAGTGGAATGGATAGAGGTCGATGAGACATGCACAACGATATAACTTTCAAGGTCGTCCAAGGTTGAGGTCAATGTCACGAGGCTGTCAAAGTTGCGAAAATCGTCGATTTCAAATCGTATCTCCTCCCTCATTTATCAAGAGAGATCAAATGTTATTAGTGATTCAGATACTACGGACTATTATCTCGAACAACACGAGCCATTTTTTTGAAATTTGCTCTCGTTCCGATTTTATAGCCCTTCAAACTTCGCTCTGATTCCCCATATGGGCTGTTCATTAAGTACATACAAAAATAAAAGTATTAACTTAAGAACCGAAACTCTCCGAGACAAATATTACATTTGAAGCTTTTGTCAGATTTAACTAAAACAATGGAACACAAGTTTATATGCACACTTACTTTCATTTATGACATTAACATTGTGTTGAATGTCAATTTATACTTTTATTTTCATAAATGACATTCTGTGATATTAAAAGAAAAAGGTAAATTACACCGCGAGGGACTGCATCGTCATGACGTACAAACATCGGTTCATAAGGAACTGCTGGCTTTGCAAGTGATTAGCGATGTATGAGGGGGGTGGTGGGTGGTCACTAGCCTGCATACAGAGGGGGTGGGTGGTTTTGAAACCCGGAAGTGGAGCGTACGTACTTTATGAACTGCCCGTATTCCAGTCTGGTACAGAGTTACTTTCGACCTCTGGCAGAGATGACCGGCACTCCCGCTCGGGGGTATTTTTTCAACAGCCTCGGGAAATAACAACTTCGGAGTTAAATTTCATTAATTTTCCCAATAGTTTGGCAACCACAATAGTTTGCATCGAACTATTTAATGCACATATAATCATATTGATAAATTTTCAGAACATGTTTGGTGACCCGCAACCTGCTCTTTAATGTCTGTTAAAATTACATTTAAGTATTGTTTCCACGGTATACTATATTATAATCTATGATAGAGACCAAGCGAACCAAATGATCAATTTGTAATCAGTAAATGCATTCATTTGAAAAGAATTTCTATTTTTCACTTGAAATGCCTTGCTATTAAGTAATTAGAAGGCATAAATGTTTTCAATTTTTGTGTGACCTTCTGGTGTAATTTTTTAACAAGGGGCCTCCAAGCTTTATACAGCTTAGGGCCTCACCAAGTCGAACTGACTCAAGCACTCCAACGGAACGCCTGGCTTGGCAAGCGATTACCAATTGCCGTCGATACAACTGTGCACCCGGACGCCCGTGCAATGTCCGAATTGGACAAATCAACACTTTTTGGGGGGGGGGGGGGAGTCGGATGTGTTGATATTGTTGTGGATCTCCGCCCGCCGGCGTGCGAACGGCCGCATTTAACCAATAGCGGCTGCTTCACCCACCAAACGTGCAATCCAGTCGCGGCTTTCTGGATCAACGCCAAAAACCAGCCACGGGTGTGGTTTAAAGCACACCGCAGCCTAGTCAATATTCTACCCACGCGCTACAGGGTCAATCGCCGAATTGTCGATAT
>NC_140969.1:104859388-104889388 GCF_056783735.1 Eptatretus burgeri
TTTTTAGCGAAAGCAGTGAGCTTCATACTTAACGCGTGTACATGAGAGAATTGGAAACAACAACAACAACAACAACACAATACTCCTTGGCAATTTGGAATCCGTGTCGTTACTTTTGACCCTTTTGCTTCTGGTTTTTTTTTAAACGCTGTGCGGTGTATAAACACGATTGGGTTTTATTTCTATCTTGTGAATATTACTTAACGTGTGCACATGAGAGAATAGGAAACAACAACAACAACAACAACAACAACAACACAATACCCTGGCAATTGTGAATCCGTGTCGTTGGCTATTACCCTTTTGCTTCCTTTTTTTTTTTTGCTTCTGCTTATTTTTTGTTTCCGGTTTTTGTTATGGGGAATGATGCATGCCGGGAGATAACGGCATCGCCGGAGACATGAAAGACCCAAATAATATCAGACATGGTGTATATTTCCTCCACTGATTTTAATAAAGTTATCTCCCGCATCATCAAAAAATAATTTTTAATCGTGATTTACGTTATTTGATCGCTGATCCCGAATCCGGGCCGAAGTAACCAGAAATTGTGTATACAGCTGTGAACAAGTTATAGGTAAAGTCAGAAACGAATGTAAGAAGAATACTATGTTCGCTTCTAGTATTTTTTTTTTAGATGAGATCCTTACCTGTTCTAGGCGGTGTAGTTGTCGTTGTGAAGGTAATGTTGAGGTAATATTTATTTTTTCAGATGAGATCCTGTTCTAGGCGGTGTAGTTGTCGGTGTGAAGATAATGTTGAGGTATAATGTTGAGGTAATATTAATTTTTTTAGATGAGATCCTGTTCTACATGGTGTAGTTGTTGTTGTGAAGGTAATGTTGAGGTATAATATTGAGGTAATATTAATTTTTTTAGATGAGATCCTGTTCTAGGCAGTGTAGTTGTTGTTGTGAAGGTAATGTTGAGGTATAATATTGAGGTAATATTAATTTTTTTAGATGAGATCCTGTTCTAGGCGGTGTAGTTGTTGTTGTGAAGGTAATGTTGAGGTAATATTTATTTTTTCAGATGAGATCCTGTTCTAGGCGGTGTAGTTGTCGTTGTGAAGGTAATGTTGAGGTATAATGTTGAGGTAATATTATTTTTTTTCTAGATGAGATCCTGTTCTAGGTGGTGTAGTTGTTGTTGTGAAGGTAATGTTGAGGTATAATGTTGAGGAATTTTTTTTTTTTTCAGATGAGATCCTGTTCTAGGCGGTGTAATTGTCGTTGTGAAGGTAATGTTGAGGTATAATATTGAGGTAATATTAATTTTTTTAGATGAGATCCTGTTCTAGGCAGTGTAGTTGTCGTTGTGAAGGTAATGTTGAGGTATAATGTTGAGGGAATATTCATTTTTTTAGATGAGATCCTGTTCTAGGTGGTGTAGTTGTTGTTGTGAAGTAATGTTGAGGTATAATGTTGAGGAATTTTTTTTTTCAGATGAGATCCTGTTCTAGGTGGTGTAATTGTCGTTGTGAAGGTAATGTTGAGGTAATATTTTTTTTTTAGATGAGATCCTGTTCTAAGCGGTGTAGTTGTCGTGAAGGTATTGTTGAGGATTTTTTTTTTTCAGATGAGATCCTGTTCTCGGGGGTGTAGTTGTTGTTGTGAAAGTAATGTTGAGGTCATATTTATTTCTGCAGATGAGATCCTGTTCTAGGCGGTGTAGTTGTTGTTGTGAAGGTAATGTTAAGGTAATATTTATTTTTTCATAGCAAAAAGACTTAAATTTGATATATTTAAGAAGCGAATGTAAGAAGAATTCTACGTTTGCTTCTTGGCTTTGCCTATTCCATATTAAAAAAAAATATGTATTTCTAGGTTATTCGTGAAAGACCCCAGACCAAATTGGACAGGTATATTCTTGAGGTCACTCTGCAGGCATTAATTGAGCCCAAATTGCGATTCCGGCCCTTTGGGCCGACAAACGACCCTCTCGACCCATCTAAAATTGTTGGGTAGTCGGAAAAAAAAATCAAAAAAATTTTTTTTTTGAGATTTGTTCTACCCTTATTATCGGTATTTAAAATGGCGATTTCAGTTAATACAATGGCAATTTCGATGAAACTTGGTTGGTAGGTTCATACCATGACCTAGTTGTGTGCAAATGAGAACCGTTGCTATGGACACCACCGTTGCCTAGCAACGGGACTTTGAAATTTTTGAAAAATCATAAAAAATTAATTTTGTTGAAAATCAAAAATCGGGCCATGAGCGACTGTGGGCAGTGCATCCAGCCATATTGTCAAAAATTTCCAGCCGGATCCTATGAAAACTGTCGGAGAAGATAGACTTTGAATGAACCCTGGTTGAAAACAATAAAAAAAATGAAGTTCGTTATATCTCAGAGACTATGAGTCAGATATATGAAACTGGTATGGTAGGTTCATGGTATGTCCTAGTTATGTGTGAGAAAGAACCGTTGCTATGGACCCCTCCGTTGCCTAGCAACGGCTGAAAAACCTCTAAATGTGGGGGTATTTTAACGAAAAAACAATCTGCAGCATTAACCCTTCAAGCTAGAATCATGAATTTTCTTGTGCTTAATCCTCAGGTCAATCCCCATCGAACTGGTCCATCGCGTCAGGTTCTATTGGGTAGTCGACTACCCATGTCCGCCTACCGGCTTTTTTTGTTATTTCTCGGTTATTCGTGGGCGGAACCGAACCAAACTTATATACAGTATATTTTTGGAGGTTTCACGAGGTGCTCCACAGGGAATCAAAGCAAATCTGGTTAAAAATTGGTGTTTTAAAAAAAGTTATAACGTTTGCACGGACCCTGAACCAATTTACCATGTAATGTGTGCACAGATGAGCGGGCAAGATGGCAGTTTATCTACAATGTTTACGTCATGGGCAATTGAACTTTGCGATGTCTCCAGGGTTGTTCTACATTAAGCTGCAACACTTTTGTGGATAAAGTCATTATTTGAACGAATGCATTTTATTTCATTAATTGCTGCATGTGCAGTGAAGACCGGCTTCAAAGTTAAAGGGATCCTATATGATATGCAGTGACAGCCTGGCCAACCGTTCCTCATCAACCATTTAATTGGAGTGCTTGCATGAGTGCTTAAGCCACTTGCCGAACGCCTTTCAGTCGATAGCAGTATCGTGCTACGTCATTCCGAGTGAATCGTTCACTCAATGCGGCCGCTTTTGCCCAACACATCATTCAGAGCAAGTGGTTCGTGTTCCGTCGCCCTGAGCGAGTGGTTCGTGCTCCGTCACCCTGAGCGAGTGGTTCGTGCTCTATCACCCTGAGTGAGTGATTCTTGCTCCATCACCCTGAGCAAGTGGTTCGTGCTCCGTCACCCTGAGCGAGTGGTTCCTGCTTCGTCACCCTGAGTGAGTGGTTCCTGTTCCGTCACCCTGAGCAAGTGGTTCGTGGTCTATCACCCTGAGCGAGTGGTTCCTGCTCCGTTACCCTGAGCAACTGGTTCGTGCTCCGTCACCCTGAGCGAGTGGTTCGTACTCCGTCACCCTGAGTGAGTGGTTCGTGCTCGGTCACCCTGAGCGAGTGGTTCGTGCTCCGTCACCCTGAGCGAGTGGTTCATGCTCCATCACCCTGAGCGTGTGGTTCGTGCTCTGTCACCCTAAGTGAGTGGTTCGTGCTCCGTCGCCCTGAGTGAATTATTATGAAATAACACCCAATTTCCAAGCTGTTTGCCGTATTAACGTTTTCTAAATTAACGAGCCAAATTATTTTTCTACCCGTCACACACAGCTGTTTATAAAGATTAATGTTTGTCATCATATCCCTGAAATATCTATATAAATGCAACATTGTTTTTCGGTGAAAGCTACTCATGTTTTTTGGGTTATTGCCAATGGTGTGTGTGTGTGTGTGTGTGTGTGTGTGTGTGTGTGTGTGTGTGTGTGTGTGTGTGTGTGTGTGTGTGTGTGTGTGTGTGTGTGTGTGTGTGTGTGTGTGTGTGTGTGTGTGTGTGTGTGTGTGTGTGTGTTGTTCATAAAGCATATCTCTATCTCTATCTCTATCTCTATCTCTATCTCTATCTATATCTCTATCTCTATATCTCTATCTCTATCTCTCTATCTCTATCTCTCTATCTCTATCTCTCTATCTCTATCTCTCTATCTCTATCTCTCTATCTCTATCTCTCTATCTCTATCTCTATCTCTATCTCTATCTCTATCTCTATCTCTATCTCTATCTCTATCTCTATCTCTATCTCTATCTCTATCTCTATCTCTATATCTCTATCTCTATATCTCTATCTCTATATCTCTATCTCTATCTCTATATCTCTATCTCTATCTCTATCTCTCTATATCTCTATATCTCTATATCTCTATATCTCTATATCTCTATCTCTATCTCTATCTCTATCTCTATCTCTCTATCTCTATATCTCTATCTCTATCTCTATATCTCTATATCTCTATATCTCTATATCTCTATATCTCTATATCTCTATATCTCTATATCTCTATCTCTATATCTCTATCTCTATATCTCTATCTCTATCTCTATCTCTATCTCTATATCTCTATCTCTATCTCTATCTCTATCTCTCTATTTCTATCTCTCTATCTCTATCTCTATCTCTATCTCTATATCTCTATCTCTATCTATATCTCTATCTCTATCTCTATCTCTATCTCTATCTCTATCTCTATCTCTATCTCTATCTCTATCTCTATCTCTATCTCTATCTATATCTCTATATCTCTATATCTCTATATCTCTATATCTCTATATCTATCTATATCTCTATGTCTCTATATCTCTATATCTCTATATCTCTATATCTCTATCTCTATCTCTATCTCTATCTCTATCTCTATCTCTATCTCTATCTCTATCTCTATCTCTATCTCTATCTCTATCTCTATCTCTATCTCTATCTCTATCTCTATCTCTATCTCTATCTCTATCTCTATCTCTATCTCTATCTCTATCTCTATCTCTATCTCTATCTCTATCTCTATCTCTATCTCTATATCTCTATCTCTATCTCTATCTCTATCTCTGTCTCTATCTCTATCTCTATCTCTATCTCTATCTCTATCTCTATATCTCTATCTCTATATCTCTATATCTCTATATCTCTATATCTCTATCTCTATCTCTATCTCTATCTCTATCTCTATCTCTATCTCTATCTCTATCTCTATCTCTATCTCTCTATCTCTATCTATATCTCTATACCTCTATACCTCTATATCTCTATACCTCTATATCTCTATATCTCTATACCTCTATACCTCTATATCTCTATATCTCTATATCTCTATCTCTATCTCTATCTCTATCTCTATCTCTATATCTCTATCTCTATCTCTATCTCTATCTCTATCTCTATCTCTATCTCTATCTCTATCTATATCTATCTATCTCTATCTCTATCTCTATCTCTCTATCTCTCTATCTCTCTATATCTCTATATCTCTATATCTCTATATCTCTATCTCTATATCTCTATCTCTATCTCTATCTCTATCTCTATCTCTATCTCTATCTCTCTATCTCTCTATCTCTCTATCTCTCTATCTCTCTATCTCTATCTCTATCTCTCTATCTCTATCTCTATCTCTATCTCTATATCTCTATATCTCTATATCTCTATATCTCTATCTCTCTCTATATCTCTATCTCTAGCTCTATATCTCTATCTCTATCTCTATATCTCTATCTCTATCTCTATCTCTATCTCTATCTCTATCTCTATCTCTATCTCTATCTCTATCTCTATCTCTATCTCTATCTCTATCTCTATCTCTATCTCTATCTCTATCTCTATCTCTATCTCTATCTCTATCTCTATCTCTATCTCTATCTCTATCTCTATCTCTATATCTCTATCTCTATCTCTATATCTCTATCTCTATCTCTATCTCTATATCTCTATCTCTATCTCTATCTCTATCTCTATCTCTATCTCTATCTCTATCTCTATCTCTATCTCTATCTCTATCTCTATCTCTATCTCTATCTCTATCTCTATCTCTATCTCTATCTCTATCTCTATATCTCTATCTCTATCTCTATCTCTATCTCTATATCTCTATCTCTATATCTCTATATCTCTATCTCTCTATCTCTCTATATCTCTATATCTCTATATCTCTATATCTCTATATCTCTATATCTCTATATCTCTATATCTCTATCTCTCTATATCTCTATCTCTATATCTCTATATCTCTATATCTCTATCTCTATATCTCTATCTCTATATCTCTATCTCTATATCTCTATCTCTATATCTCTATATCTCTATCTCTATCTCTATCTCTATCTCTATCTCTATCTCTATCTCTATCTCTATATCTCTATATCTCTATATCTCTATATCTCTATATCTCTATATCTCTATATCTCTATATCTCTATCTCTATATCTCTATCTCTATATCTCTATCTCTATCTCTATATCTCTATCTCTCTATCTCTATATCTCTATATCTCTATATCTCTATATCTCTATATCTCTATATCTCTATATCTCTATATCTCTATATCTCTATATGTCTATATCTCTATCTCTATATCTATATCTCTATCTCTATCTCTATCTCTATCTCTATCTCTATCTCTATCTCTATCTCTATCTCTATCTATCTATCTATCTATATCTATATATCTATATATCTATATATCTATATATCTCTATATCTCTATATCTCTATATCTCTATATCTATCTATATCTCTATATCTCTATATCTCTATATCTCTATCTCTATATCTCTATCTCTATATCTCTATCTCTATATCTCTATCTCTATATCTCTATCTCTATATCTCTATCTCTATATCTCTATCTCTATATCTCTATCTCTATATCTCTATCTCTATAGCTCTATCTCTATATCTCTATATCTCTATATCTCTATATCTCTATATCTCTATATCTCTATATCTCTATCTCTCTATCTCTATCTCTATATATCTATATATCTATATATCTATATATCTATATATCTCTATATCTCTATATCTCTATATCTCTATATCTCTATATCTCTATATCTCTATATCTCTATATCTCTATATCTCTATATCTCTATATCTCTATATCTCTATATCTCTATCTCTATCTCTATCTCTATATCTATATCTCTATCTCTATCTCTATCTCTATATCTCTATATCTCTATCTCTATATCTCTATCTCTATCTCTATCTCCATCTATCTCTATCTCTATCTCTATCTCTATCTCTATCTCTATCTCTATCTCTATCTCTATCTCTATCTCTATATCTCTATATCTCTATATCTCTATATCTCTATATCTCTATATCTCTATATCTCTATATCTCTATATCTCTCTCTATATCTCTATATCTCTATATCTCTATATCTCTATATCTCTATATCTCTATATCTCTATATCTCTATATCTCTATATCTCTATATCTCTATATCTCTATATCTCTATATCTCTCTCTCTCTCTCTCTCTCTCTCTCTCTCTCTCTCTCTCTCTCTCTCTCTCTCTCTCTCTCTCTCTCTCTCTCTCTCTCTCTCTCTCTCTCTCTCTCTCTCTCTCTCTCTCTCTCTCATATGCTTGCTCTACCCCCTCCCAATACAGTGCAGCACCCTTCTCCCACACCTCTCTCACTCTCCCCTCCCCTCTCTCTGTCTCTGGACATATCCAGACAGTTGTTATGTCTGTATGGTGTTTGTCTCTGGACGTTTTCGGGCAGGGTTTGTCTCCGGACTTGTCTGGGCGGTGCTTATGTCCATATGGGAGTTTGTCTCCAAACGTGTCCAAGCAATTTTTGTCTCCGGCCAGCCTGGCTCCAGACGTGTCTGGGTGGTGTTTGTCTCTGGGCAGTAATTAATGCGCCATCGCACATCTGCCTTTCCTTTGTCTCACATTACACCGTCTTCCCTTTCCCCACCCCTCCTCACTCCTCTCTCCCCGCTCTCCCTCTCCCCCCCTCCTCTTTTTCTCCCTCTCCCTCCCCCTCTTTTTCTCCTTCCCCCCTTTAGTAATCCTGTCAGCGAAGCTACCAGTGGTACTTGCTAGTATAGAATACTGTCAGAGCATCCTCTGTGATTGTTAAAGCTAAGGCTGAACATGAAGTACAGTATTTGTTTTGAATAACATTCAATTTTTAAGAATTGTAGTTAATGAAAGAAAAATTAACAAAGGAAACACAACCTTTTGTTGATGAGTATACAATTTTAGAACCTCACATTCAGGTTTCACGCATGCTAGAACTGTATCAAAATGCAACGACAGAGTTCATAAAACACCTTACCCCATGCAGTCTTGAGAAACGGATGTGGGCGGGGTCTGCTCACGGCAAATTGGATTGGTCGAGATGACGTAAAATATTTTGTCCATGTGCTGCTAAACGGAAGGGTTTTGAAAGTGCCAAAAAGGCGATTTGTGTTGGACAGTGTTCAAGTATATCATTCAGTTGAAATAAAATAAAGATTTTAAAGGTTGTAGAGAAAAAACCCAATTAATTCTGGAAGTTTACCGCAGTTGATGCAGCGTCAATTACACCACCTTATTTAACATGTTACTTTCAGTCTTTGTGCCTGTTGTTTGTGTCCTTTATTGCATCCTTAAGAACAGTAAGTTTCCCGTTTGGAATTATTTTAAAATTTTGTTTGACTGTCAGACAGGCAGGTGGAGCAAAAAAAAACAAAAAAAACATTCTCACTCCTCTGTGTCCGTGTGCGATCAGACCAATTCAGAGCCAGGGTACTGCTAAATAATGATCTACAGGTTCGTTTTCTGATTCGTGTTCTGAATATAACATTGAATTTAAATTAAGTTGTTGCTCAATCATAAACTGACGTTTGTAAACACACATACAGACAAAGAGAACCAATTGCTTAACCCTGCTCCTCACTTTGTGCATGTGGGGTAACGAACATTTCATAACTGTGGAGTGTTCAGTAAATGTCCAACACCAAACCGATCACTAATCTCTCCCATACTTACAAAGAAAAACGACCTGCACATGATGCATAAGTTTTCACTCCAAATTGTATCTTGCACAGCCATGATGGGTCAAATGGCTTCAACTCACCAGACGTAAACCACAAGGTAATGAACGTTGTGACCACCCCTTCCTACCTGATATACTCATGGAGAAGGGTTAAACGTGGACTGATTTTTTTTTCTCCTAAATCATCACAATAAATAATAATAATAAAAAATTCAGAAACCATAACATTGATCCAAACAAACCATTTACTGAAGTATACATGTTTGACAAATGACCGGAGACAAATTCAGAGAATTGTCGTCTTATCACAAAATGAGGATGTCTGTAATGGCACTGTTTTACAACAACAAGCTCGAATGAGCTAAGATCCTCGTCCTCTTAATGATGACGTCATAAAAACGAATATGACGTCATTGTGATTTATCAGGTTTGCGGTAAATTATCTGTGCTAATGCCCGGCTTGATTCCCGCAAACAAAATTCAAACAGCTTGCCGAGTTTCGGAGATAATGGTATAGGCGATTTCCATTAGCGGCGATATTATGGCATCAACTTTTTTTTCTAGGAACAATTTCCAAAATCGGAGATGGTTACTGTCTTCGCGTGGGCTTTCTGCATATACATGGCAAGTTTCACGAAGATCCGATGAAAACTCTGGGTTGTGAAACAAAAAATGTCAAAAAATAGGAATAACGTCATAAAAATTGATATGACGTCATAGTGATGTATCATATGTGCGGTAATTCATCTCTGCTTATGCCCTGTTCGATTTCCGCAAACAGAATTCAAAAAGCTTGCCTAGTTTGAGATAATTTTTTCGACGATTTCCATTAGCGGAGATATTTTGACGTCATAACTTTTTTTCTAGGAGGAATTTTCAAAATCGGAGATGGTTACTGTCTGCGCGGGGTATTTTTACATATATATGCCAAGTTTCAGGAAGTTTCGATGATCAAAAAAGTCCACAAGAACAACAACGTGAGTAAGACTTCGAGATCCTCCACGAGGATCTAAAAAAATGCACTGACTCTAGACTAGGATTGCTGGGAACACCGTGTGATGTAGGGTTCAAGATCAGTGAAAAATGACGTTTGATGATGTGACAATGGAATGGATGTCTCAAAAGGTTATAAATGCGTACAACCACCATTCAAACAAATGACTGCCGCAACCTTCCTTCTCATCCCCTGAGGAAGCTGCCGGAGAGAATTCAAAGGAAGTTGTTGCCATTCCTGGTTCAAAGCTTCTCTAACTGTGCCAGAGTCTGCATCGATGGGTCAGTTGTCTCAATTTTTCACCCATAAATGTCTCACACATGCTCTATTGGATTTAAATCAAGACACCTCACTGCAGGCCAGAGCAATGGTTGTGATGGCAATATTTTGCAAGAGGCCGGTCACTTGACGAGAACAGTGGGGTCTGGCAGGGTGATGCATGAATGCAGGTCTTGTGAGAAGTGGGTGGTTGTCAAAATGTGGAACAACAACATGATTCGCAATGTCTCGATGATACTTTTCACCAGTCAGGTTACCCTGTAAAATGTTAACGTCAAATTTACATCATATGAAAGGCAGCCTCATAGCATGACGGATCCACCTCCCAACAGGATGAACTCTGAAACGTTCTTGGGTATAGGCTGTGTTAGGTTACTGCCAAACCTGAGTTCCACCATCAGTCACATGTAGGATAAAATGACTCTAAACAGGCCAATAGATCTTCTTCCACAGTGTAAGATTCCAGTGTTGACATGCCCGGCACCATGCCAAGTGGGCTCCTTTGTGCTCTGGGGTGAGAAAAGGGAATCTTATTGGTCTCCTGGCTTTGCAACCTGCAGCATGAAGTTCGTTCTAGACATTCATTGTGGATAACCCCTGATGCCGGTTCTATTCTTGCCGTAGCACTGTGTTTGTGGCAAAAGAATGTCTGACAAGCCTCATGAGAGATGCATCTTCTCTGTTGGAGGTTGTCCTTGGTAATCCAGATTGGGCTTGTTCTGAACATCGTTGGTTGGTTGACTTTTGTGGACCAATCTTCTGATAACAGTTCGATGGAAGCAAAATTGACATCCAATTTCACTGTAGGCCATCTCTGCATCGTTCTTTCCAACAATTTGCCATATTTTGGCTTCACTGAGTCTTATGCAGGCCAGAGTAACACAATCAACTATTAGGAGTATGCAATGATGTTGTTACCTTCCCCAAACTTTATCTTCTGCCCATGTGTGCATGTATAATCTGTGAGTTGAATGGTCATTTCAAGATTGAATACATTACATACAGTTAATATAAATGCAATACCTGATCGAACAGAACACATCAGGCCCAATAACTTTTTGAACTATCATGCGATATATTGTTTGCAGCCCCTTCTCTCAATGGTGAAGAATCACTGAAAAAACTCTCCGAACCGGATCGGGATTTGGATCTTCACCAAGATGAAGCATTGCTGTCTTTAACTGATCAACTACACACAAAAAAATTCAGACCGATTGCTTGAAATCTGTGGCCAACAATCGTGTAACAAACAAACAACCAGACAGACAGCCAGACAAACGCTACAGACAAACATACTTGGCGAAAAAATTTTTTTGCCAAGTAACAAGCAGACAGGGGTGACAACATAACCTCCTTTCACGTTTGGTGGCAGAGGTAAATATATCATGCTGCCCCATCTCAATGGTGAAGAATCACTTTAAAAACTCACGTATCCGAATCTGGATTCAGATCTTCACCAAAATCGAATCAATTCGTCTTTGATACGCACCAACCTGTTTATCAAGTTTCGGCTGAATCCGTCAAAAACATTTTGAGATATTGTGTCATATATCAGTTTAGCCATGTGTCTCAATGGTGAAGGATCACTTTTAAAAAAATACCGGATTCGGATCTTCATCAAAATTGAATCAATTTGTCATCACACACCAAACCTGTCCACCAAACGTCATCTGAATCCGTGCACAACCTTTTGAGATATCCTGCACACAAACAAACAAACGAACAAGAAAGATGTCATGCATAGCACGATACTCGCGGAATCCATAAAACAAATTTGACCTTTAAAATAATTGTTGGTTTAATTCAATGACCAAACACACAAATCCTCTTCAAATTTCAAGTCAATCAGATGAAAATTGAGGATTTTAGAAGTGGGACAAAGTTTTTGTCCTTTTGACCTCAAAAACATGACTCATGAAGATCAGTTTAAAATTGTGATCTGCAGGTGATTAACATACAAACAGACAGACAGACAGACAGACAGAATAACACACAAGACCAACCAATATACTTGAAAAATCTTCGATTTTCACAGGTAACAAACAGACAGACAAAGAGACAAACAAACAAACAAACAAGAAAGATGTCATGCAGAGCAGGGTACTTGTGAAACCCATCAAACAAATTTGACTTCAAAAATAATTGGTGGTTGAATTCAATGACAAAATATGCAAATCCTCTTCAAATCTCAAGACGATCACATGAAAATGGACAATATGAGAAATTCGGCCTATGTTGACCTTTTGGCCGATTGTTGACCTCGAAAATCATTGGTGGTTGAACTCAATGATCAAATGTGAAACTCTTTTTCAAATTTCAAGTCAATTGGATGAAAATTGAGGATTTTATAAATCTGACAAAGTTGTTGACGTTTGGCCAATGTTGACCTTTTGACCTCAAAAATAATATGCTTCTTGCTTATGACGATCTCCACCAGGTGGTGAAGTTTCGTGAAGATCAGTTTAAAATTTTGACTTGTAGGCAATTGACAGACTGACAGACAGACAGAATGAAAAATCACACTCATACAGTGATACTTGGCGAATCTCTGATGGTTTCTTTGACAAGTTTTTTGTTCATTGGAATTTGGTCTTCATCACCTTTTGGATAAAAACTGCTATCAGCAGGTTATGCCTGGTGTTGACTTAATGGTTAGAGTGGTGGGCTTCGGATCCTAGGATCCTGAGTTCAAATCCCACTTGGCTGTTTAATTAATACCGGCTGGGGTTCACTGCTTGTTATCCTTCTGAGGTTGGCAAAATGTGTGCCAGCTTGCTGCTCTCCTGTGTTGGAGTGGTGACCTGTCCAAGATTGTGCCCAACAGCCAAAGAGACTGCCAAGGCAGCACCAAAGCTCTGCACAGGGTATGGTCCCAATGGATGGATCAGCAGGTTGCCATAAGTCTTGTTGCTTGTCAAGGTTGGTGTGCCAACCAACAACAGCACAACCTTTGCTAATTTTATGATAGTCTGCTATTTCAGTATTTTATTTTTAGAGCAGACCATTCATCTTTGTTGGGATTGGAGAACTTAATTTACCGATTATAATTGAGATTTTTGAGGCATGATGACATTTTCTGACAAAGAGATCAACAGACGTGAAATGGTCCCCTGGAGAAGTCCACAGAATTTATGGGTATTAAGTGATTCAAATTCATCATTTTTAGATTGGTCGGCATTGGTCGGGGTGAAAAAAAGCCTTGAGATCAATGTGGTGCAAAGACCTTTTGAGGTATTGCGGACCCAGGGTCGGGAGCGAAGACCACAAGGGGTGAACTACCTCGGGTTCCCACCAGACTCTCCCCAATCACAAGCCGTCGCACATGAATAACTTTGTGACATGGCGGATCACTTACCGACCACGAATGCCAATAACTCGACCACATGACTTAGGGTCCTCCATCTAATAAATACCGTTTACCTCAAGGTCACATGATCGAATTACTAGAGAACACGCCCTCGGTGCGCACTTGCTCAAACCGGATCACCTTACCATATCATATGCAGCCGAGCGGAGCTGCCAAGCACCTACCGGCTAGGAAACAGATTGTTGGGGAATAATGTCCTGGCTAAAGTACGGTGTTGGCCATGCTGAACCAATGAAAGAAAACATGAAAACGAGCTGGGAACATTTCTATACAATGCATTTATTTACAACCAAGTGAGGAAAAGTATGTGGCACAGAGAATGGGGTTTTATTTTTTATGTACAGTAGGGGATAGCAAGGAATTTGTAGGGTGCAGCAAAAGACAACAACTTCCAAAAGAAGACACAGAGCAGGATTATCCCGATTATTCTCTGCAATCTTACTTACTCGAGGACAGGCACCATCTCTTTCACAAACACACACACACACACGGAAAGTAATAGAGCCAAGAAAGAGAGAGAAAGGTGAGGATGAGGGCCCTATAAATACCTGGCACGGTCAGCTGACCAACGTGGCCCAGGACGCTTCGGGAGGGGTAGTTGGAAAGATACTGGTGTCTACGGTGTGGGAGTGTAGAGGTGCAATATATACAACGTGAAGGTGTGGCATTGTGCCAGAGAAAAATGGGATTGCGAGTCAGTACGCATTCTTCTTTGTGCGTCCATCGTAGACAGGATGGATGGGTGTACAGAGAGAGAAGAGAATAGATGTATGAGAAGGAAGATCCCTAACCTAGCCGTGTAAAGGTCTGTATGTGTAGCGTGTGCCTCCATGGGATGCTCCGCCTGAGTGTTCCCCTCTCGTGATATGGCGTGTTATCTCCTGCCTATTTATCGCCGGGGCTCGTGACAATGTGTGCTCCATCCTGGTCCACCATCAATGGCCGGCGGTGAGTTCATCTGGCTTCACGAAGGTAGCAGCACATCGACAGCATGGCAGGGAGACTACTGTATGCTCTCAAAGGACGGCAGTTCCACACGGACGATGCTCTCGAAGAAGAAGCTCTCTTAACAGCTCCACGCTCCCCCCTTTTATAAGCCCCAGGTGAAAAGTGGGGCAAGGACCATAAAGTGACTTGCTGTGGCCCAAATCCTACTCCTCTCTTGGGCCACAGTGGCCCTAACCATGCCCTGCCAGGCACTGGGTCTGGAAACCGATTCAGATTCCCACCAGCTTTGGCACAGCTTGGAGCTCCTGACTTAACATGGGGAGCATGCTTCCCGAGCCTGCACCCCGGCCCTGAGTGTGCACCGAATGTAGTCTGTATGTTGGATGGTAGCAGACTTCTTCATCACCCACGGGCTACTTCACAAGCCAAAATGCACACCCGGGACCCGAACTAAACTCCTGGATCACCATTCCCGTGCCCCCTCCTCGTTGCTTATGGTCTTGCCGTGGTCTGATGACTGGATGAGGGCTGTAACAATTCTGGACGCCCACCCAGGTCGTTCCCGGTGAGATGTGGTGGAACTATATAGCGTCTGTTGCGTGGTCGAGCATCACGCGGAGCCAAGGACAATGGCTGATGCCACGAGGTGCTCGAAATAGAGTGGCGAATTGTAGCGATGCAGAGGTATGAGGGGGTGCGGGAGTATTTTTCCCATGTGCGGGAGGCATTTGTGGTAAAAGTGGTTAGATTTGGTGAGCGAGGTACGGAGTAAGGTGAGGTGCTGGTTTGGGAATTGTCGTGCAGCTTTGATAGGAAAATGCCACACAAATTCCCGTGTGCAGGTTGTCTTGTGTGCAATGGGGATGATCCAAGCCATGGGAGGCATCGCCGTGTGCTTATTAAACAATTGTCTATTGAACGGCATGTGTACTTGTATGCTTGTCGTGAACTATGGCTAAAAGGAAAGGGTTAGAGGAGAGGTCAGAGTACGAATCAAGGAGATATTTATTAGAACTACGAGTCCCACGCAACGCATTTCGTCCTCTTAACCCATTACATATGAGGGGAGGACTAACTCCACAAATACTAATGAAATAACTGCCTGGGGATCACTGTATGTTGGGTGCCATTGCCTTAGAGGCATGTGGTTTTGTAGAACCGCAACAGAGGTTTTGTTCAACTGTGAATTAGTCTTCGTGTTTTTAGCGACGGGCCAAACATTCAGGCCTTTGCAGAGGAATGCTTTTCATAACTGAGAAAGGGGGAAAGTCATCAGGGATAGTGAGAACTGTTCGGAGTTTCTTGTACTTTATCCCCTTGTGAGAGAACGACCAAATAACTCATGTAGTTTCAATGTCCTGTGTTCTGTTAAATCTATCTATAATTCCAGCAATCTCTGTGTGTCTGTCTGTCTGTATGCGACCGCCGTTTCTCGACGACCGCCAGTCCGATCTGATTGAAACTTGCCAGGAATATTGCCGGGGACCCCCCGGATGTGACTTTTCGAGGTTTGATGTCGATCGGACGAGCGGTTACGAAGTTACGGCAATTTTTATTGCTTTTTCAGTGTTGAAAAGGTGTATATATGGCAGCTGAAGTTGTCGTTCCACCTTCTCACCTTATCATTCCATTTTTCACCAAATTATTAATAACCAGACGACCACCGGTCCG
The DNA here is from genome assembly GCF_056783735.1 of Eptatretus burgeri. Lineage (NCBI taxonomy): Eukaryota > Metazoa > Chordata > Myxini > Myxiniformes > Myxinidae > Eptatretus > Eptatretus burgeri. The sequence continues at coordinate 104,875,588 of NC_140969.1, forward strand.
ATCGGATTGAAACTTGCCAGGAATATTGCCCGGGCCCCGCGGGTGTGCCTTTTAGAGGTTTGATATCAATCGGACAAGCGGTTCCCAAGTTACGGCCATTTATCTGTCTACCAATGATAGGACACGGTGCTATGACGTCACGAATGACGTCACAATGAATGTTTATTTAAATGTTTTTTTTGTACGATTGACGTCGCAATTCTTCTTCTTCGTTAGGTATGACGACACAATCGACACTGGGGACCTCAGTATGTGCCTTTTCAAAGTTTGATATCGTTCTTCCTCATCCATTTCAGCTGTTTCCCAAGTGTTTCCCAAGGTTTGAAAGCTGTTTTTTTCCCAAGGTTTGAATTAATTGTTCAAATTATTAATTAATCCCAAGGTTTGAATTTTCCCAAGGGAAACAGCTGTTTCCCAAGGGTTTGAAAGCTGTTTTTTCCCAAGGTTGGAATTAATTGTTGTGCTTGGTAGACATTTCTGAATACATTTATAGAGAGAGGGGCGAGAGAGGAGGGGGGAGAGAGGGGGGGAGAGAGAAGGGCGAGAGAGGGGGGCAAGAGAGGGGAGGGAGAGAGGGGGGCGAGAGAGGAGGGCGGACAGAGGAGGGAGGAGAGAGGAGGGGGGAAAGGGGGGGCGAGAGAGAGGGGCATCACAATTCTTCTTCTTCGTTTGATATGACGTCACAATTGATGCTGGGGACCTGATACTGCAGGCACGAAGCTCCACATACTGGCACGCACCTACGGGCACGCCTCTACGGGCCCGCCCCTACGGGCCCGCACTAGTAATATAAATGCTTGGAGTTGAATTGCCGTATCTTATGATGGAAGGAATTGACCAAAAGGGCAAGACAGATTATTTTCAGCTCAGAATGGCACCGGTGAATCAGGAGGTGAAGTTCCTGACATTAAGAAGACCATAGCTCCAATGGCTGATGTCATGACATACCCTGTTCTACCTCATTTAGGTAATGGCCACAGGAGCTTTAAGAAATGGACCGATGGAAATTTCAGTGACAAACATTTGCAATAACTTTGTACTTTAGGTAATGACCAGTGGAATTGATCTGGTGACAAAACTAGTTTTTGTGGCAATAAGTATGGTTAACTGGTGTGTTAAATTACTTCTAATTGGCAGAAATAGCTGGAAGTAACATACCAGCTCATGGCACAGTTCCCTTAAATAGTCCTCTTGAGACCTCTTGAGGCAGAAACGGCAATAAAAGGACTCAAGTCTCAAGCTCATATTATTACAAGGGGGTTTGCCAGGTCTCAAGCTCATATTATTACAAGGGGGTTTGCCAGTTTATCCTGCAACTCGAACATTTAGGTTTTGCAATGCATGATGTGGTCGATGCTGGAATGTCATTAGTCACTGTCAGTGATGTCATGCAGCATTGAATGCAACTGCAGCTGCTTGCGTGGTGGGAGTACTTGGTAGAGTGAAACTCCAAAAACAGATCTGTGCATTGCAAAGCCAACTGCACTTCCATACAAGCTGATGAAATGTTCCAAAGAAATATATTTTGCAGGAGAGTTCGAATGTTTGCAGGTTTGACGAACAACACAGTGACATCCAACCTTCTCACCCCTTTCCGGGTTGGAATGACATCAGTCATTGTCAGTGACATCATAGTGTTTCACATGACATGATCGGCCTGACGGAGCTCAAGATAGTGCCAGTCCAAAAACAGCCTCGTGCTTCATGCAACTAGCTACACTTCCTTACAAGCTAATAAGTGGTTCACTCAGCACCTGCTGCTGACACCAAACATTATGAAAAACGATGCTGAGAAATACAACACAATAACCACAAACAAACCAATCATGTTTCGTCCACTGCAACATGAAGGCCTCCATCAACTTGTGCTGTGATGGGTATTTGGCATTTCCAGCTTGTCAGGCACTGATTGGCAAGAATGAGCAGCCATAAAAATGCAACCCAGAGCATGAGTCAGGAGAGAAAGAAAGAAATCTTTAATCACTCAGCCAAGCAGACAGCTCTGAAAAATACACATTGCATGCAACGTACAGCAGCGGAGTAATCACCATGTCATATTGTGATACGTTCGCTCTTCTCCATGTCCAACCACAGATGTGCCTCCAACATGACAGTTCATTTCAACGTGTCCACTAGGGTCACCCCCACCGACATATTCGACATAGTAGTATACGATTAACAAACTTTATTGATATCACATTATTCCGCATTATTTCCATCTTACAATGCATTTCGTCGCGCAGTTACCTGATTTTGATCCAAGCACAGAAGCCTTCCTTCTGAAGCGCTCTTTTTTATTTTTGTTTGCAGAGTCAAGGTTCATGGAAGAGCTAGAACACAGAACAGATCAGGGTGCAACGGAACAAAAGGAACAGTAGAGAGAGATTGAGAGAGAATGCCAACAGCGGGGCTGAGGGACAAACTAAACGGAGACGGATAACAAGAGATGCGGGTACCAATGATGGGTCGGGGAGAACGTAAGGGGTGGACAGGATGGATACAGAAACAATTTTTAATGCAGTAGATGCGCCTGTGTGTTATCTTCACCAAAAACCAAATGTCTTCCTCTAAGTTTGATGTGTTTTTATTTCTTTGGAAAATTTATTGGTGGATTTCATGTGAATTTCTCTTCTGCATCACCATGAATAAACAAAAGTTTGGATACCTTCGTTGTTGAAGATTTCTGCTACGGCCACATCAGGGTGCAATGAAGGTGGTATTTCTAAAAATCTTCAATTTTCAACCCATTTACTTGAAGTTTGAAGAGGATATATATTTCAGGTCAATGAATTCAACAAGCCAATTATTTTTGAGGTCACCATCGACCAAAAGGTCAACATAGGCCAAAGGTAAACAACTAAGGTGGTATTGAACCTCATTACCTCCACCACTGAAGGTGAAGGAGATGATGTTTTCACCCCTTTCTGTCTGTTTGTTTGTTATTTGCAAAATCAAAGATTTTACAAGTATATTGGTTAGTCGATTTTGTTATTCTCTGTTGGGTTGCTGAAATAGGTGACCCTTATTGTCAGTAATTCTGTCTGTTTGTTTGGATGTTTGTTTGGATGTTGGTTCGTTTGTCATCAGCATAATTGGTAGTAAACGTGGGCGGATTTTGACCAAACTCGGGTGGTAGGTACATCTTATGACCGAGTGCTTTGGAAATTGTGATGGTTGCTAGGGACACTTTGGTTCCCGAGCAACAACCAAAAAAACCTTCAAAATCGGTACCGTTCACGCGAAATCAATTCCGAAAGCCATTATCCCACGTAGGGTTATGAAATTTGGCACGAATGATCTACAGGTGATGCTCTATCAAATATATTCCGGTTTTTGTGATATATGGAATACTTTACCTGCAGCGCCCCCTACAATTAGGTTATGCGTGAAAATTGGCGAAAATTGAAGGCCCCCTAGTGACCAGGTGAGTGCATCGATACGAATGAAACTTTGCAGGTTCATGGTACTCAATGAGTACTACAACTTTGCCTCAGGACATATTGACCGATTTCGCTGAGATCAGGGGTCAAAGGTCAATTAGTGCAAAAATCTATAATATGCGAGAGCTGGAGGTGCCTTCGCACCAAATGCTACTCCTCCTAGGGTTATGGTCGGATGGTCATGAAAATTCACAATAATCGTCTGGAATACATTATGCACAAACGATCGAGCCGGATTTTCGATTTAGTTCTTTGTTCACCCACAGCACCCCCTCGAACTTTGGGGATTTCCGATTTCAAACCGCATTTTTGGTACTTTTCATTCTAATGGATACCGAGTAGTTATCAGTCGATGGAACTGGATGAGATTTGATATGCATAATCTTAAGGTGATTCCCTATCCGCTATATGACATTCATTTTGCTCTATATCTTATAGTTTCCATGCTCGGCGACCCATCGCCTCCTACCGGCTTGTTTGTTTGTTTGTCTGTTTGTGTACATGATATCTCAAAAAGTTGTGGATGGATCCGGATGAAATTTTGTGGACAGGTTCCGTTTGTGACAAGGAAAAATTGATTAGATTTTGATGAAGATCCGGATCCGGATCCGGTTGCTAGAAATTTTAAATTGATTCTTCACCATTTAGGGATACTGTAGGGCTCAACTGACATATATATATATATATATATATATATATATATATATATATATATATATATATATATATATATATATATATATATATATATATATCACGATATCTCAAAAAGTTGTGGACGGATTCAGATAAAAGTTAGTGGACAGGTTGGGTGTTTGACAAGGATGAATTGATTCGATTTTAGTGAAGATCCGAATCCGGATCTGGATACAAGAGTTATTTAATTTTTTAAGCGATTCTTCACCATTGAGAGATGGGGCCAAAAACAATATATAGCATGATGTTTCAAAAATGTATTGGGCCCGATATGTTCTCGTGGATCAGGCATTGCGGGGCAGTGGTATGCGCTCTATCAAGTGCCCTTCTCGTTGCTGTCGTTTTAAATCCTGAAATAAAACAATTCGTGAGAAACTTTAATCCCTTTAATTCCATTGGGACCATATTCTGTGCAGAGCATTGGTGCTGCCAACACAGTCTCCTGGGTTGTTGGGCACACTCCTAGATGGGTTGGCACTCCAACGCAGGACACTTGAATGGCTCAATCATCTCAGCAAGCTGGTACTCATATTGCTGACTTTGGGAAGGTCCAATAACAGGCTGAGTCAACCCCACCTGGTATTAATTCAACAGCCAAGCAGGATTTGAACTCAGGACCTGAGAATCCCAAGCCCACCACTCTAACTATTAAGCCAACACCAGGCAACTTTAATATTTATTGGACAATCACTAAATAACGAGAGGAGCATATAATTGTGAAGTTAGAGTTGTGCTCAATATTTCTTGTGAATATCTACTATTCCATACACCGATGTGATGTGATGATGTCATGCAATGTGATCACCTTGACCTTTGACTTATAAATCTACAAGCAGGGTGACAAAAAGATTTGGGATGACCCTTGAAGAGTCGTTCGCCCCTTCTGTTATCACCGTTCAACCTCCTTTCGCTTTTCTTCTCAATTCCCCCACCTATTTTTTTTTTTTTTTTGGTCTTGGATGTGCATAGTTTCTTCAGCAAGGTCTAGTGTCTGATTTTGATGAAACATTGTGCTCACTTGAAGCTGAAAATATTTTAAGGGTGGCTGTTCAGTCAAAACGTGATAAGTGGTGATAAATAAAACCACATATAGAAAAGTTGAAATGAAATATTAATGGAAAAACAAAAAACAAAAACGGAATTAGAATTAGAAAAAAAATAACATTTTCGATATTTCTTTTTCATCATCCTCTCTGATGTTTGGCCACGAACAGACTTATCACCCCTTGTACTTACATCATGTCACTCTGACGATAATCGTGTAACCGCCATCATTATATGTGTGCAGATTCCAGTTACAACCACATTGTTGCTGAACTGTTGTTGTTCACATAAAGTATTTTCAATGGGGTCTTGGCATGTTTTACAAGCCAATGAAATATATTTTTTAATGCAATGCAAAAATAACTCTGTCCATTCTGTACATCATACGTGTCCCGACCACTGCATGTCCCACACCCCCTGCCGTGGTCCTCCTTCCCCTTTCTCCACTACATGTCCCGCTACCTCTCCCCACGCGTCTCGTTCCCCCTCTCCCAGCTGCGTGTCCCACATACCCTTCCCCTGCCACGCGCCCCTCTCCTCCCACTGCACGCTCAAACCTGCACTCCACCTGCTCCACATCTTTTCTCCCCCTCCCCCCTCAAAATGTGTCCACCATTATTTGAGATCTCTGCTCCAATATTTTCGATCTCTCCATTGAAGTTGCTGCTTCTGTTGTTCTCGACATTTTCTGTTGAACAGGAACGTTTCTTTCACAGGATGTTTCTGATTGCTCCGTCACTTCCTGGTTATTCACTGTTCCGTTTTAACAGGCCCCTCCAACATCCTGTAGGCGTAGTTGCTGTGTATGCCAAGAACTCCATTGTTCATTGTCCATTGTCTGCATTAACCCCTCCAAGCAATTTGGAATATCTCTGGCCGCGGATACCTCTCCGCAACAACCTAATCTCTACCTATGTGGTATACCATCAACCCAATGACGCCGATTCTCCTTGTCTTGGTTTCCTCTCATGTAGATGAACTCGTAATCACCCATCCCAACTCTGTTTCTCATCTGTGGAAATTTCAACAGCCACCTTGTAAATCAGCCATGGCATTGCCGCAAAGACCTTCTGCGACTCAGTGGGCTTAACCCAGTCTGTAAACTTCCCAACTTGGATTAATACTCCTGGTATGTACTCCCTCTTGGACATAGTAATGACTAACTTTCCGTGAATCTCTCCTGCTCCTCTTATTCCCCTATCTGCGCTTCTGATCACGTTCTTGTTGGGGTCCATATCTCTCTGGTTAAAGTAAGGGAGCAACATCAACGACGCAGGATCTGGCTGTTTGCACAAGCCAACTGGCAGGGACTTCAATCTGACCTCTCAAAATGATTAGGCTTCCAGCAGCTGAGCACCTGATTGATTGACTCCACCTGGGAATACTTTCATAAAAGTCTATTTTCTCTCATGCATCGGTTTATCCCATCCCATCTGGAATTCTCCTGTCCATCCACTGGACCCTGCTACACCGATTCCTGTGAGGAGGTGGTTGCGGTCAAACAGCTTGCTTTCTCAACACTGAAAGCAAAACCGACCGAGGGTAACTTCGGTCATCGTTTCTGTAAGGCTCGCCACAAGTGTGTGTCCATGCTGAGGTGAGACAGAAAACATAATCTGACAAATTTCAAGGATGAACTCTCCAACAAGTCTCCTTCCTCCAAGTCGCGATGGTGCCTTGTTAAGTCTGTCTCTGGAATATGCTCCACGTAATCCCCTCCCTCACCTCAAATGGCATTGATGCAGATTCTGGATTTGCCTTCATATCTCATGTATCCAACCCATCCTGGTCTGTCCCATCTTACCCCGATTTACCCACTGTTTACTGGACTGTGTCCTTCTCACCTGGGAAAGTAAGAGAAAGTTCTGTCGGACTTTGAGTCTGCTTCGGCGATGGGCCCGGATAGCATCAGTGCCCATGTTCTCAAATCTTGCTTTGCCGTTCCTACTACCCCTCCCTCTGCCATATTCAGTCTGTCCTTCTCCTTTGGCCACCTTCCCTCTGCACGGAAGTCAGCAAACATCACTCACATCCAAAAGAAGGGTGCAAGAACAGGCCTTACCAATTATAGGCCGGTGGGCTTACTTCCAATTACAAGCAAAGTCATGGAATCCATCATCGTTTCTGATGTCAAATATTTTCTGTTTTCAAACAGCTTGATCTCTGACGATCAGTTTGGATTCTGTCCCGGTCACTCAACTCAGGACATACTTTTATTCCTCTCTCAGCAATGGTTGAAGGCCCTCAACCGAAACAACTGGTTTGGACAAATCTTGAAACATATATCGGGCATTCAACGTGGTCTGGCATCCTACTTTGCGCTTGTCAAGCTCTCTGACTTCCTCCATTCACACAATTAACCTTCATTCCTGGATTTCTGACCTCCTGCACTCATGCAGTTAACATGCTGCCATCAATGGAACCATCTCCTCCCCAATATATTCCTCAAGGCAGTGTTTTGGGACCCAGTCTTTCTCTCATCGATATCAATGACCTATCCAATGCTCTAGAAAACCATCTTGTCCTTTTTGCAGATAACTCCACATTGTGTTATCTGTATGCTATCGTTCTGCTGGACAGACAAGCTGCATCTGTCTCTCTCTCTCTCTCTCTCTCTCTCTCTCTCTCTCTCTCTCTCTCTCTCTCTCTCTCTCTCTCTCTCTCTCTCTCTCTGTCTCTCTTTCTCTCTCTGTCTCTCTTTCTCTCTCTCGCTCCCCTTCTTTCTGCTGATCTGGAAATGATTAGACTGTGGTCTGATAAATGGAACATGTCCTTCAATCTTGGAAAATGTTACAGTCTCATCATATCGTTCCACAAGGATAATCAAACATACCCACCTATCTATTTCCTTGGTCATCCACTGGAAGAGGATCAGTCTCTTAAACTTCTTTGCCTCGCCATCAGCCATGACCTTTCCTGGGCAGACCACATAGCAAAGCTGGCCTCCAAAGCCAGCTGCAAACTGGAAATCCTCCGTAGATCCAAGTCTTTCCTTGAAAAACCAGAGCTACTGTACTCCCAGTCGACAAGGCCTTTATCTGTAGCTCAATGGAGTACTGCTTTCCACTTTGGGCTAATACCCCAGCATCATATCTGTCTTTCCTGGATTCTGTGACTCTCAAAGCTGTCATAATTATTGGACTTTTGCATGATAAAGCCGAAGCACAGGGTATGTCGCTCTTACATTGCAGGCAGGTCATGAGTGATCGCTCTGTTTTCTACAATCTATTCTCCAACATTGCTCCCTCCAATCTCTCAGTCCTCCGACCCACACGATCTACTCCAGGATGTACGTGTTCTTCCAGTAACTCCCTCCGAGTTAAACTTCCACAGTCCAGGCTGACTGCACACCTGAAATCTTTCATTCCTCACTTCCCCTATTATAGAATAACCTTCCAGAGGCTGTTCTGTCTTATTCTTTCCTCTAGGGCTTCAAGCAATCAGTCTGTTGTCATCCCCAATTCTGACCCAAAGTCTTTATTACCCCCCATTAACTTTTCCTGTCATCTAAACCCAACATCTGATTTGCAAGTTCCAGTGTTTCCTCCCCTCCTCCTCCTTCTCTTTTCCTGTTCATTCATTCCGTTGACGGTTGTCCCACTGTCAGTTCCACCTTGTTCTTCAATCAGCCTTGCTCCCGTAAAGAAAAGAAAATAAATAGTTATTGCTTTTTCTTTCAGCTGTATCACTACGATTAATGATAAAATATTATAAATTCTTGCTATCTTTTGCAGAATCCACTTTCAAACAGCCCATTTCAATGGCGACCGACATACCTGATTTCATTGAGGAAATCGGTGGGGAAGAGGAAGAGGATGATGACAGCGAGGTTGGATTACAACTTGTTCATACTCCATCTTGATTATTCTGCCAAAACCTCTGAATGGCAAATGATTAATCGGTCTGCATATCTGACCATGTCGTTTATTATGCTGGAATACCATTTTTCAAAATCCTATACACTTTGTCAATTTTGTTCTACAAATGTAATTTTTCAAAAAGTACAGAGTGCTCTTCCAAGTTCCAATTATCTTATCCCATAATGATGTATCCCACTTGTGCATTTTTAACAAGACCACAAATCCAGGGTGGCCCATGAAATGATTGCATTTTGAAAAGTTTTAATGTGTATAAAGTGACAATGTATTAATCAAACTTGAACAAAATTTCGAGACATTTGGTAATCTGTTAATATTTGGACTGTTTGGAGGGAACAATGACTGCTTACCGCACTGCAAAGAAAGGGAAAGTGATCTTCGAGTTTCTGGAGGGCCACCTTGTATTTAGAAGGGTCTCCGTGAGCCTTTGACACCGTAGATAATAACAATATTAATGACAATAATAACTAGTGAGGTCATCAAACACTTTAACTCATACAGTGTTCAAGTGTACAATTGAATTGACATAAAATAATTATTTTAAAGGTTGTATAAAAAAAAAAAAAAATATATATATATATATATATATATATATATATATCCAGAAGTTTAGCGCCATTGAAGCAGTTTCTTCAACACCACCTTATATAACGTGTCCAAGTACTGCAAAACGGAAGCGTTTTGTAAGTGGCAAGAAGGCAATTTGTGCTCTACGGCGTTCAGGAATATCATTCGATTTAAATAAGATTATAATTTAAAGGTCGTATAAAAAAATTAATTTCAGAATTTACCGCCATTTTATCCAGTGTCCATAACATCACCTGATCTAACACGTTATATTAGTTTTTCGCACCTGTTGCTTGTGTCCTTTATGACTTCCTTAAAAACCAAGTTTCCCGTTTGGAATGATTTTCAATGTTGTTTCACTGCCAAGCAGACAGATATAGTACAAAAAAAACATATTATCTCACTCCGCTCATATGCGCGATCTGGACAGGTTCAGAGCCAAAGTCCTGTTAAACGGAAGGTTTGTCTTCCAATTCATGTTCAAACTATAACATTAAACTGAAATTAAGTTGTTCCTCGATCATAAACTGATGTTTGTAGACAGACAGAGAGAAGTGAACCGATTGCTTATATTAACCGCACTTTACACTTTGTGTGCGTGGGGTAATTAACAACACTAGTGCGGGCCCGTATGTGCGGGCCCGTATGTGCAGCTTCGTTCCTTCACTCTCGTAACGACGACTGGATTGGGGCATTGTTTCAATTAGATCGGACCAACCGTATCATAAATGGCCATAACTTGGGAAACACCTGGGAAACATACTCAGGTTCCCAGCGTCAATTGTGACGTCATATCAAACGAAGAAGAAGAAGAATTGTGACGCCCCCTCTCTCTCGCACCCCTCTCTCTCCTCCCTCTCTTTCCCCCTCTCTTGCCCCCCTCTCCCCCTCTCGCCCCCTCTCTCCCCCTAGTTTCACTCCTCCTCTCTCTCCCCTCCTCTCTCGCCCCTCTCTCTCGCCCCCACTCTCACCCCCCTCTCACACCCCCTCTCCTGTCCCCCTCTCTCGCTCCCTCCTCTCTCCCCCTCTCTTGAATGGTGTGAGAGGTGATGTGATGCCCCCTCTCTCTCACCCCCTCTCTCTCACCCCCTCTCTCTCACCCCCCTCTCTCCCTCCCCTCTCCCTCCCCTCTCTCTCCCCCTCTCTCCCTCCCCTCTCCCTCCCCTCTCTCTCCCCCTCTCTCACCCCCTCTCTCGCCCCCTCTCTTGCCCCCTCTCTCCAAACCTCTCTCGCCCCCTCTCTCCCCCCTCCTCTCTCGCCCCTCTCTCTATAAATGCATTCACAAATGTCTACCAAGCACAACAATTAATTCAAACCTTGGGAAAAAAACAGCTTTCAAACCCTTGGGAAACAGCTCTTTCCCTTGGGAAAATTCAAACCTTGGGATTAATAAATAATTTGAACAATGAATTCAAACCTTGAGAAAAAACAGCTTTCAAACCTTGGGAAACACTTGGGAAACAGCTGAAACGGATGAAGAATGATATCAAACGTTGAAAAGGCACATACTCAGGTCCCCAGCGTCGATTGTGATGTCATACCAAACGAAGAAGAAGAAGAATTGTGACGTCAAAGAAGAGGAAGAAGAAAACAATAAATAAATAAATAAACATTAATTGTGATGTCATTCGTGACATCATAGCACCGTGTCCTGTCATTGTTTGACGGTCGTTATTGGTTGACAGAGATTGGTCATTGTATCACGTTATTCTTTTTATTACTGCCAATTATTGTGCTGTGCTGCCCGGTTCGTAACTCGTCTGTTCCGCGCCGTCTCGAAGCAGGCCTGCGTATCACTATTAAATAATGTTTTCTCTGGCACCGCTTATCCTTTCAATGCAAAACTTTGCGACTATGATTTAAGTCTCATGTTGTGTCAATGGCGGACGTCTGGGTACCCGGTCATCACCGCCAGCAGTTATAAAGTGGCAGTTCTAGTTATTATTATTATTATTATTATTATTATTATTATTAATTTGGGAAAAATGGCATGATAAGGTGGAACGACACTTCAGCTGCGATATATACACCTCTCCAACACTGAAAAAAGCAATAAAATGGCCGTAACTTGGGAACCGCTCGTCCGATTAATATCAAACCTTGAAAAGGCACATCCGCGGGTCCCCGGCAATATTCCTGGCAAGTTTCAATCAGATCGGACCGGCGGTTGTCGAGAAACGGCGGTCGCAGACACACACACACACACACACACACACACATTGCTGGAAATATAGATAGATTAGTATTCATATAACTGCTCAAGACCAAGCATTCAGTACCTGATATGTGCAAGCAGATGTACATTATGTCCACTATGACAGACAGTCCCTGCAGAATGTCTCTAACACAACAAATACCTAGATCGCTCACCGTCTGTGTCTGCATGTCTAATCCTCACACCGACTGAATATCTGCCATGTCACGATAGTGCGGCATGCTACTACATTCCCTGGAAGACGTGCAAGTGCTGCAGTAAGCAAGCTGAACAAAAGTGGAATCGACATCAAACACTGTGTCAAGGAGAACAAAGACAGCAGCATCTTGTCGAACATGCAAACTACACACAGATGCAAACATTTATGCAAACAAAACCAGTCATTACAGTGAGAGACAAGAAGAGCTACAGCTGCTTACTGACAGATGTTGCAATACCAGCAGACAGAAACATTGCATCAAAGGAGCTGGACGAAATGACGAAATACAAAGACCAAGAGATCTAAGATCAGCGAATGTGCAATGTGAGCACATTCCTCGCCATCGTTGGTGCAACAGGCTTTGTGAAGAGGAAAAAGATGAAGATGAAGTAGTGTGTTGAGAAACTCTCTGTGAAGTGCTGATTCGAAGAGCTGAAAATCGTGTTGTGGGATCAGCACACATACTTTGGAACGTTTGGAACATCAAATTAACAACCACAGTGACTTATGATGTTGCCAATGAGTGATGCGTTGTCATGAATCCTTACTACATTGTTAAGGGCTATTGTCATCGTCACAACAATGATGCTATCTGCTGAATTTTCTGAAACTACAATGACGACAAAAATACTGTACAACCGAAAACTAGAAAGCATCTGAAAATGCAAAGCTCGTCTACGTCCGCTTTGTATTTGAATTTCTTCTTCTTCCGTATTCTAAACATGCCAAAACAGCCAAGAAAACAAAGGGTCGATACCCCTGGGCACTCACCTGGTAGCGGCTGGATAAGATACCTAGGTAACCACGAGAAGGCATAGATGACCCACAAAATATGTAACGGAAAATAAAGTAAATACCTATTTTTTTGGGGGGAAACACCTGAATTTTTTTTAGCTCACCTGAAACGTAGTTCAAGGTAGTTTATGGGATGGCGCGTCGTCCGTTCGTCCATCTGTTCGTCCGTCCACAAACACTTGCAACTCCTTCTCTGAAATGACACAAATTATTTCGATGAAACTTGAACACAACCTTCATCACCCGTGATGTACCAAAGTTTGTTCACGACATTAAAAAAAATTTGGGGTCGAAGGGGGTGTACGGGGGGTTGCCCCCAAAATATATGCCTGGTGTTGGCTTAATGGTTAGGGTGGTGGGCTTTGAATCCCAGGGTCATGAGTTCAAATCCCACTCAGCAGTTGAATTAATACCAGGTGGGGTTAACTCCACCTGTCATCCTTCCGAGGTCGGCAAAATGAGTGCCAGCTTGCTGGTATCCTGTGTCGGAGTGGCGACCCTTACAGGATTATGCCCAATAGCTAAGAAGACTGCTTAAGCATCACCAATGCTCTGCACAGAGTATGGTCCCAATCTCCTCCTCCTCCTCTTCCTCTTCCCCAAAATATGTATTTGCTTTCTTCTCCGAAATTAAACACACAATTTCAATTAAACTTGACCACAACCTTCATCACCTATGATATACCAAAGTTTATTCATGACTTGAAAAAAATCGTGGTCAAAGGGGATTATGGGGAAGTTGTCCCCAAAAATATGTATTTGCTTTCTTCTCTGAAACTCCACACACAATTACGATGAAACGTGACCACCACCTTCATCACCCGTGATGTCGGAACTACATTCCAGGTGAGCGATTACCTCCGCCATGCAATGCCTGATCCACGAGAACATATCAGGCCCAAAATTTTTGAAATATCATACTATATAATCGTTTTTGACGTAATCTCTCAATGGTGAAGAATCACTT
>NC_140969.1:104894388-104986888 GCF_056783735.1 Eptatretus burgeri
CAGACTTCGAGATCCTCCACGAGGATCTAAAAACACAATGTAAAAATAATTGTTGCAAAAAAAATAATAAAAACGTTTCGTTTTTTATTGTTTTTTTTTAGGCCACAGACTTATGCGAGAAGGGATAATAAATATGTGGGTCCTTGAGCAAACCGGCATCTCATCCATTATTTATTAAACACAAGATGGAAACGTGAAGATCCCCAAGAACGTACTGTAGCATACAAGATACATCTTCCCTTTATCCGCAACTACATCCTCTCTCCATAACGCATTCTCATCAACCATCACCTCTGGGAAAATCAATATGTTCATCATGGATAATTATTTAATTATGGAGAGAGGAAGGAAAGCTTCTTTCTACTTCTTTTTACTTTTGTTTTTCTCACGGTGAGAGCAAGATCGTCTCGCCCAGTCACTCCAGACCATATTATTAATCCCAAATATACAAATATTGTTTTCTTTCCAGGTTCTACAGATTGCACCAAAAGTCCCGTTATATCTCCTGGACATGTAGTGTTATGAGTGTAGGGTGCCCGTTCATTTAGAAACCATCTCATTGTCCCAGTAATGAAGGATGTGTGTCCACATCCTCTGTGAGTGACACATTATCCTAAATATCCCAAATGTAATAAATGCAAACTCTGTGAGACAACAGCCTTCTTTTCACTTATTTGTAATGGCTGGCAGTGTGGTTTTGTGAATGGTGGTGTGGTGTTGTGTTGGCTGGCGCTGCGGCCTCGCATTGTCCAGTGCTGCAGCCTTACGTTGTCTGGTACTGCGGCTTCACCTTGGCAGATGCTGCGGCTTCATATTGGCAGGTGCTGCAGCTTCCCATTGTCGGGTGGCATGGCTTTTCCCCAGTGTCTTTGATGAAAACTCAAAATGAATGTTTACCATAATTATAATAATCACTTTTTTGTATACATAGTCAAAGATCGTGGAAGAGCAAGTACGCTGAATGGATCAGGACATAACAGGATGCAATTGGAACAGTGGAGATGCACGCTAAAGGAACAGTAGAGAGAGGGGGGGAGGTTGGTCAACTCCAACAGAAGAGTAGAGTGCCAAGATAAAGGGAAACTTAGACAAACGAAGGGTGTGGGGAGGAATTGGGGGGGGGGCAGGAGAGGATGCATGGGGTGGACAAGATGGATACAGAAGGAAACTCCAAGATTGGGCAACTGGAAATTTTTCTGGAAGAGGGATTTGGTTGGGGTTAGGGGATGGTTAACAAGGGTAAACGAGGGTATAAAAGATCATGTTTTTGGATTGGGGATGATCTGAGATAGTGGTGAACAGCTGTCTTGAAGACCTGGAGGGAAGAATGAGATTGAAGAGAATGTGGAAGTTGGTTCCACAGGTGGGAAAAAGAGAAACTAATGAGTGGACACTTCTGCCTTGTTAAATCTAATTGCTGCAACACAAAGCACTTGACTGGTGTAGCATGAGAAATAGTTTTGCTGGTGAAGGCTAATTTCGATTTGTGTCGACTGACAGGTAAAACAATTATTGATGACATCAAGAGAATGAAGGATTAATGCAGAATGAAAGAATATCAGCTTATCCTTGCTTCCTATGGTAGTTAGCATACCTCATTGAATGTCCTGTCAATTTCATCCAATTGGCTATAGTAACCTCCCTTTTGCCTCCACCAGACAGCTACAACAGGGCTTTGCGATCGGCTGGAAATGCTGTATAGTGAACTGCGTTCATTTGTTGTCGCCGAACAAACCGCCATGTTGAGCCATGCGAAGCGTGAAGGTTCGCGTGCAGTGGATGCTGCGCGCCTTGCCATGGCACAGACCCGAGCTGCATCGGCTCGACTGTCCAAGCGAGAGAGGCGTGCCCGCGCACTTCTGGCTCACGAGGATCCACTGGCTTTCTTGTTGGTAGGAAGAACATAAATTAATTTAAATGCACAAGCACTGTCAGATGCCGACATTCGCAGTTCTGTTATTTGTGGACCCCGCATATTCACGATTCATAAAAGGTGACCTGCTTTTACATTCACAGCCCTGTGCTTCACATATTCACGGTTTTTTTTCACGGTTTTTCGCAGGTGTATACGTGTTTTTTTTTTTTTTAACGGGTGTATTTGTGGGTTTTTTTTGACCTGCTTCTACATTTGTGGCCCTGTGCTTTGCGTTTTTGCGTGCGTATTCGCGGTTTTTCATAGGATTTTTGATTTTCCCTTATAAATCACGAACCGCTGGGAACGTATCCCCCCTTTTTCCATTGAATCAATGCCCCAACATTTGCGCATTCGACATTCGCGGCATTTTTTCAGGAATTTATCCCCCACGAATGTCGAGGTCCGACAGTGCTGTATTTTGGAAGAAATGAAATCGTTAAAGTAACTTCAATAACGTTGACAGCAGTATCACATTGTAAAACAGGAGGAATGCTTTTGGAAAACGTGATACTGCACTACTGCTCTGAGCTGTCTAACTGTAGCTTTGTTCACAAGTGGAGTGCAATTTAATTATTTTAGAATTCAGGAGAAGTAGCTGCATTGCACACCATGCCAGTCTTTGTATGTGACATTAATTGAGCTGTACCATCTATAATTAAGCATAGATATAAAAGATCATGTTGTGCCTTTAGTAAAAGTAAGGTTTTTAACCCATTCCAATAACTGTAACAAACATGGAGCTGATGCTCTAGGTCCCCCGCCTTTTGGACGGTTAGAGGAATGGACATGTGCAATATGAAATCTAAATCTTGCTAAAAAACAGTTTTTGAAATATCGCGTACACAAGCCAAGCTACCGGGACGGTTGCCATGGCAACAAAATTCAGCCAATCACAGCCGTGATCGAATTAGGTTGAGATAATGTCATGAGGAATAGATATCTGCAATATGAAAGCGAAGTGTTCAACGGTTTTTGAAATATCGCGAACACAAAACTACATGGACGGATGATTAAGTTTTAAATGAGCTTGCCACCATCCTTCCACCTTATTGATGATGCTTCGTACTATATTATAAAAATTTTGCAAATGCTTCATGTTATATCATTTGCTAACTATTTTAATTTTTTTTCTGCAGGCAGTGGAGAAGGAATATGGAAGGTGAGTTTTCCAAAGGAGGAAGGATGTGTGCATCTGCTTATTGCGTACCTCTGCCACCGACGGTGGCAGGGGTTATGTTTTCACTTTCAAAACGTTGTTTTAGGCTATGTCTGTCTGTCTTTCTATCTGCCTGTCTGTGAGCAGGATATCTCAAAAGGTTGTGGACGGATTCAGACGAAACTTGGTGGACAGGGTGGGTGTGTAACATGTAAATATTGATTCGATTTTGGGAAAGATCCGGATCTGATAATTGTTTAACTTTTATGTGATTCTTCACCATTGAGAGATATGGCTAAAAAAGACATACATATCTTTCAAACCACTGATTCACTGACTGGAGAGGAGAGGAGATTGGGACCATACTCTGTGCAGAGCGTTGGTGCTGCTTAAGCAGTCTCCTTGGCTATTCAGCAAAATCCTGGATGGGTTGCCACTCCGACACAGGATACCAGCATGCTGGCACTCATTTTGCCGACCTCGGAAGGATGACAGGCCGAGTTAACCCCACCTGGTATTAATTCAACAGCTGAGCAGGATTTGAACTCAGGACCCGAGGATCCAAAGCCTACCACCCCTAACCATTGAGCCAACACCAGGTGTTGATGGCTGGCTCACTGACTGGTATTAAAGATCAGTACTTTCTGGGTGACGTAGAATGCTGAAATTGTGTGTGCTGATGGACATCGAAGCCAATACACCAGAAAAAAGAAATCACAGAATCATTACATTAGAAACATCCATAGATGAAAATATAAATAAATGAAAAAGAACAAATGAAAATAAATAAATAAAAAATCAATTGCAGGTGAGCAACCCGAGACAATGGGGAAGCGCGGTTCGTATGCTAACACGATGTGTAAGCAAACCCCGATAGTGTATATGTATATTTATATACATATATGTATGTTTGTGTGTGTGTGTGTGTGTGTGTGTGTGTGTGTGTGTGTGTGTGTGTGTGTGTGTGTGTGTGTGTGTGTGTGTGTGTGTGTGTGTGTGTGTGTGTGTGTGTATATATGTCTGTGTGTGTATGTGTGTAAGCACACCCTGCTAGTATGCTGGTATATAACTGAATTAGTCTAATTTATTCTCATGACATCATCATTATGTCATTTAGTCAGCATGCTTCTTTCATTGAATGTATATATATAAATATATATATATATATATATATATATATATTGTTACGTTTGAGGGGGGGGTATGCATTCAAAGGGTAATTAGGATGTTTAATTAGGTATGCCATGCTGTTCGAGTTTACCAGGATCTCGATGTAATAAGTATCAATTCAGTGGTGATAAGTTGTCTAGTAAATGTTCATTTCTTCAAGGGGGGAGATGATAATTGTCACGTAATTAGATAGGGACACGGGATAGGGTAAGTGTGTCTGCGTAAACCCCTTTTTGGTATTCTCTGGAGACTGGCCGTGACGTCACAGGACAGTGCAGCGGATGGCTCCGCCCCGTGATCACGATTGGTGGAAGGCAATGGCGGTGGGCCAATAAACGGCTCGATTGAAGTGACGAGGACAGAAGGATAAAAAGGTTCTGTTCGGGGTCGAAAAGGAAGAGGAAGAAGATTACAACCAAAAGATCGTGGTTTTTTTTGGTGAGGAAGCTGTGGCGGCAGAGAGCGTCCTGGTTGTTGTGCTGAGTCGATCGTGTTCTTGATCGTGTCTGGGAGCCTTGCCGAGCCTCGCGCCTCGCCTCGGTTGGCTCTGGGGTTCTGCTGACTCGGAGTGCGGGGTCGGACGGCGGGCGGACCTGCCTCCCTCTCCTGCTCGCGGCTTGGCGCCGGAGCTGGTTCCCTGGCGGTTGTGGGCGGAGTTGGGCCAAGACCAGGAGGTCGACAGCACCACGGTTTCTCCTGCCCCCCCCCCCCTGACGAGAGCAAGGCCGGCTCGTCCGACGCCGACCCAGGGACAGTTGCGTCCACACCACGGTCCAGCCTGACCACCAGAAATAGCTACGTTTTGTGTGTGTGTGTGTGTGTGTGTGTGTGTGTGTGTGTGTGTGTGTGTGTGTGTGTGTGTGTGTGTGTGTGTGTGTGTGTGTGTGTGTGTGTGTGTGTGTGTGCTTGGCGCCTTAGAGGGATTGAGAACTGTATATTCATTGGAATTGTCTGTTTTTCCCCACGCCCGATCCCACACCATCCCGTCGAATCGCCCCGGATCCCTCTTCTTGCCGAGTCTTGTTATTTCTGGTGATAATAAAAACAAATAAACATCATCAACTCAGTGAAAAGTGACTCGTGCCACCTTCCTCGTCCCGTTTGCAGTAGAGCGATTAGAACCGCCATGTTTGGGTTACAAATAAATAAACCGCCTCCATCGTTTCGGCTCATTCTACGTTGGCGGGACTGTTCAAGTCCCATGGACGTCACATTGGTGTCAGGAGTGGGATGTTCGAACCCCTCTAAATTATATACCAGGATTAAAATCTCGCCACGAATTGGAACCTAAAATTACTACAGAAAAGCGCGCGAGCGTGGGAAAATTTTGGCGGGATTTTTCAAATTTAAATTAATTGGCGGCAAACGGGACTTCTGCACCATGGCGGATGTGCAGATGTTTGAGGAGGAAGGCCACGTGTCTGGCAGCGAGTCGGGGGAAGAGGGGAGAGACGGGGGGGGTAGGGTTGGAACCTCCCCCATTCCGAGCGTGGACCGTGCTTCATCGCCCGTAACGGAGCCGGCAGCACCGGAAACCGGCACGATGACGATCTGGACAATGTTGGAACATTTAATGAGTGCAATTGCAGCACAGGGGGCAAAAATGACGGCACAGGGGGCACAAATGGCAGAAATGACGGCACAAATGGAAAATCAATTCGTGACACAGAGGGCAGACATGACGGCACAGGGGGCACAAATGGCAAAAATGATGGCACAGGGGGCAGAAATGACAGATCAATTGGGGGTAATGGGGGTACAGTTGGGTGCATGGATTGATTTAATGAGGGATGAATTGGGGGAAAAGATGGAGAAAATGAAAACTGAGATGCAGGAGTGTGTGGATGTTAAATTGGGAGAAATGCAAAGTAAATTCGAGGATAGATTGGAGGAAACAAAGGTAGAAATTACATTGGAGGGGGAAAATATACGGAAAAAATTGGTAGATAAAATTGATGCAACGAACATTCGGGTTGATAAAGTGGATGAAAGCCTGGAACGTCATCGTGCCTGTGTGGATGCTCGTATGCAGCTGCAAGTTGAAGAGTGGGGAGAGCTGAGGAAGCAAGGGATGAATTTGGCGGAGGAGGTAAAAGGATTGGAGGCTCGTTTGGACGAACAAGATAAAATTATGAGCCAAGATGAAGTCTTGGATAAAGGCCTGGTAGAGCCGTCTTTTGTAAGTAGAGTGTCCGGGTTGGTTGAGGAGCAGCTACAAACTCGCGACGGAGCCTTGGAGGAGGTTGTGCGGGCCCAGAAGATCCTGCGGGAAGAGGTGAATCGGTCCATTCAACGTTTGGAACAGGAGGCAAAATTGACCCATGAGACCCTCACCACAAAACATCTTTGGCCACAGTGGGCTCCGAAATTGGATACGCAGCCACAAGGGTGTTTGATCCCTGGGCTGGATTCGGACGAGGGAGAAACTGGGAAGCGGGCCACCGTAAAAGTGATCCCCCTGGTAAATTTTGACGGATCAGGGAGCGTTGAAGCTTTTCTGACGCAATTTGAGTGCATTTCCCGACTAAACGGGTGGAATGAGCGGGAACGTACAGGGAATTTGGTGGCAACGTTGCGGGGACCAGCCGCAGATGTGTTAAACGTGATCGCGGAGGGGATGTTGACCAGCTCCCGCATTTGCGAGGCGTTGAGCCGTCGGTTTGGGTTCGCGGCAAACTGTGATCTGGTGCGGGCCCAGCTCCAGCACCGCAGATTAAAGCCGGGTGAGACAGTGCAGGAGCTGGCACAGGACATTTACCAATCAGTCAGGATCGCGTATCGGGACCTTACAGTGGAGGCATGGGACAGACTGGCACTCGAGAAATTTTTAGCTGCTCTTCCTGACCCTGAGGTCCGAGCGCTAGTGGAGTTACAGGATCCAGCCACTGTTCACCGAGCGGCCGAGTGCGCGGCCAGGCTGGCCTCGTGGAGTCGGCCGGGTCGGGTTCCAGAGAGGCCATCGGTGACGATCCGACAGGCGGAGATCCAGGATCAGGGAGGGGGGCTGGGAGAAATTGGCATTACCCAAATGTTTCAGGAAATTTGCCAGAAACTGTCAAGTTTGATAAAGGGTAATCCGGTAGTTAGTGTGCCAAAGCGGCGGGGTCCAGCCCAGCCAATAGAGCAATTCGATTATGGCCGAGGGGGTCCGGAACCGGAAGAGACATTTCACCGATACTCACGGGGGCCTTTTATGGGGAGTTGTTTCCGGTACGGGCGAAGAGGACACATGCAACAATATTGCCGGTACCCGGCGATGGAGGGACCCTCCAATAGACCTTTAGACTCAGAGAGGGTGAATCCTCCTGCTGAACCGCCAGGTCTATCTGAGATGCCCTTTCATAGGTCGGGTCCGGAGATCACTGTCGGGGGTCGGGGAGACTAGATTGGGCTGAGCATATACGGCCATGCTTGGCTGCTGAGATTGTGGCGAAGTGCCCTCCTTTGGTGGAAAAAAATGAATTGTGGGAAAATTGGCATGTGTTTGTAAGTTCTGCTGGGTTTTAGAGTGACAATCGGGACAGTGGGTAATTGGTAACAAAACGGGCACGAGTGGCTGTCCAATGGCTGGTGCGTGGATCGGGTGAGAAGTGCTGTGTGAGTTGTTTTAAGTTAAGAAGTGAAATGTATGGTGCACACATTGATTTTTTTTTATTGGACATGGTGTGGTAACAGGGAAGGTCATGGTCGGTGAAGTGTTAGAAATGCAAGTGTCACATGTAAGGCCGATGGGGTGGGGGAGTCATGTGGGTTTTGTGGGTGGGGATGATGTGCTTGTCCACAGGGATTGCTGAAGCTCACGGTGAGCGGGAATTGCGACCCCCTTCAAGGAGATTCACCACCTGGTGGCTAATGGTGACAGTGTCTGGAGGCAACTGGGAGAGGGTCTGGTTGGGCGACCAAGGCGGGTAGGACCTTGGCGACCCAGGAAGGCCAGAGGAGCCAGTGAGACCCCTTCCAGAGTGTTGTACGGGATTAGAGCTGATAGCTACCAGGGGGGAGGGAATCAAAGGGAGCGGGGCGGAGAAACGTCCGGGTTGGACTGAAGCTTACCTGTGGGCATGGTTGCACCTGAGATGCCCCCATCATCTTGTGGTAACCCACCCCACGGCCATGACGGGATTCAGCCTGCATGATTAAAATGAGGACCTTGACCTAGAAATGTGATGATGACCATGGTGTGAGTGTTGTGAAGATGTGTGAGTCCCACCCGATCCCGCACAACTTGACAGGTGCAGCAAGGGCATGATGTCCGCATAATTTTGGGGCAAGCAAATTTGAAAATTGGCTCCCCAGGTAACGCTGGGTCTATTAGCATCCACTGGGGGAGGCGGTCAAGTATAAATATCCCGTGAATAGTGTCGTTAAGGCTTAGAGTAGGAATGTAAAGTATAAGTGTTGTGTTTTTGTGGAACCTTTTGTTTCCCCTCCCCAGATCACTGGAAGAGTGCTGGGCAAGAGCAATGATCCAGAAGATGGAGTGCAACTTCGCTCAGTGCTCTCATGTGATAAAAATTAAAAAAAAAAAAAAACGAATGATTGTTTAGGCGAGGATAAGGCCATAAGGTGGTACATTAGGCAGGATAGGTAAGTTAGTTGCGACTCGCTGCCCATTGCCCCTCCTACTTTATTTCCTTAGGTTAATTAGGTGTGAGTCAGTAAGTGTTAAGGCTGGTACGGTAGCGCCTGTGATATACCTTGCAGGAGCTGCGGTACCAGAGGAGGGGGCAGTGTTACGTTTGAGGGGGGGTATGCATTCAAAGGGTAATTAGGATGTTTAATTAGGTATGCCATGCTGTTCGAGTTTACCAGGATCTCGATGTAATAAGTAGCAATTCAGTGGTGATAAGTTGTCTAGTAAATGTTCATTTCTTCAAGGGGGAGATGATAATTGTCACGTAATTAGATAGGGACACGGGATAGGGTAAGTGTGTCTGCGTAAACCCCTTTTTGGTATTCTCTGGAGACTGGCCGTGACATCACAGGACAGTGCAGCGGATGGCTCCGCCCCGTGATCACGATTGGCGGAAGGCGATGGCGGTGGGCCAATAAACGGCTCGATTGAAGTGACGAGGACAGAAGGATAAAAAGGTTCTGTTCGGGGTCAAATAGGAAGAGGAAGAAGATTACAACCAAAAGATCGTGTTTTTTTTTGGTGTGGAAGCTGTGGCGGCAGAGGGCGTCCTGGTTGTTGTGCTGAGTCGATCGTGTTCTTGATCGTGTCTGGGAGCCTTGCCGAGCCTCGCGCCTCGCCTCGGTTGGCTCTGGGGTTCTGCTGACTCGGAGTGCGGGGTCGGGCGGCGGGCGGACCTGCCTCCCTCTCCTGCTCGCGGCTTGGCGCCGGAGCTGGTTCCCTGGCGGTTGCAGGCGGACTTGGGCCAAGACCAGGAGGTCGACAGCACCACGGTTTCTCCTGCCCCCCCCTGACGAGAGCAAGGCCGGCTCGTCTGACGCCGACCCAGGGACAGTTGCGTCCACACCACGGTCCAGCCTGACCACCAGAAATAGCTACGTTTTGTGTGTGTGTGTGTGTGTGTGTGTGTGTGTGTGTGTGTGTGTGTGTGTGTGTGTGTGTGTGTGTGTGTGTGTGTGTGTGTGTGTGTGTGTGTGTGTGCTTGGCGCCTTAGAGGGATTGAGAACTGTATATTCATTGGAATTGTCTGTGTTTTTCCCCACGCCCGATCCCACACCATCCCGTCGAATCGCCCCGGATCCCTCTTCTTGCCGAGTCTTGTTATTTCTGGTGATAATAAAAACAAATAAACATCATCAACTCAGTGAAAAGTGACTCGTGCCACCTTCCTCGTCCCGTTTGCGGTAGAGCGATTAGAACCGCCATGTTTGGGTTACAAATAAATAAACCGCCTCCATCGTTTCGGCTCATTCTCCGTTGGCGGGACTGTTCAAGTCCCGTGGACGTCACAATATATATATATATATATATATATATATATATATATATATATATATATATATATATATATATATATATATATATATATATATATATATATATACACGTTTTTATATATATATATATATATATATATATATATATATATATATATATATATATATATATATATATATATATATATATATATATATATATATATATATATATATATATATACATATATATATATATATATATATATATATATATATATATATATATATATATATATATATATATATATATATATATATATATATATATATATATATATATATATATATATATATATATATATATATATATATATACGTTTATATATATATATATATATATATACATATATATATATATATATATATATATATATATATATATATATATATATATATATATATATATATATATAGTGTTACAGCCATGGAAATTTGCAGCTTCCTTCTGGAAGTTTCCCGCATGTTCTGGAAGGAGGGCGGGGCGAGAGCGGGGGGGGGGGGGGGCGGAGCGTGGGGAATAAAAAGGGCGCACGGAGCGTTCGCGCTATCTCTCTGGACTTGCTGTTGTTGTTGCTGCTGCTCGTGCTGAGGAGAATCGCGAGGGAGAGCTGCTGCTGCTGCTTGTGCTGGTGGAAAGAACTCTCTCTGTCATTGCTGATGTTGTTGCTGCCGCTGGACGCCGCGGAAGGAGCTGTGCTGCTTCTGCCGGAGCTACGTGAAGATCTGGGCTCGTGTCCGAGTCAGGAGCTTGGAGCAGTTGGTCGGTGGAGGTCCGGGTGTCGTAAAAAGGAGACGCGGGCTGGAAGCGCAGCGCTGCTCTGTCGCGCAAACCTGCGCGTGCGTGTGGGGAGAGCCGGAGAGAGCTCGCCTGCCGCTTGGCAAGGCCTGGGCGCAACCGTGCTGAGCTCGCTGCCGTGGGGATGGGACGTCGCGACTCGCCCCAGCAAGGCACCACGAGGGTGCAGGTAACCTGCAACGGTCTCGTGCGGCCCTTTCGGTCACCAAAGCCCCACTTTATAAAGGCCCACGGGCCCAGTCTGACTCCCTTGTCTGTGAGGGGGTCTTTTCTTTGCTTTTCTTTTGAGTGAATGTTGTGGCTCCGAGACTTTCAAGTAGAACTGTTGTTAAGTAAATGTACATGGTAAAACAATAGTTGGTTGTAGTGTTTTCGCCTTGCTCGTGTCTTTGTCCCATCCCGCAGTCTTCGTAAAGCTACTGCATGTGTGTTTTTGAATTCCTTGCCTGTATACCTGCATCGCTGTATACGTGTGTAGTAAATAAATGTGCTTGTGTGAATGTTAACCCGTTCGTCGTGTCTTTTTCCCCCCATTGAAGTGCCATATTGTTTTTCGGAATACTAGTTGGTTTTTGAATACCGATATAATAGAATCGGGTCCGGCGAGGTCTGGCGATAATACCCGCTCGGTTATCCCAGAATGGAACGAACCGTTTTAGCGGTTCGTGTCCAAACAGGCCTTCGCCGCGGTACGGTCCCTCGGTAGGTTACCCGCGCGAATACTTAGGTATATCGATATTCGGCGATTGACCCTGTCGCGCGCGGGTAGAATACGGACTGGGCCGTGGTGTGCGTTGAAGGCACACCCGTGACTGGTTCTCGGCGTTGTTCCAGGAAGTCACGACTGAATTGCTCGTCCGGTGGGCGTGCGGCTGCCATTGGCTAAGGCGGTCGTTCGCACGCCGGGCGGGCGTAGATTCATAACAATATATATATATATATATATATATATATATATATATATATATATATATATATATATATATATATATATATATATATATATATATATACACACATACTTGCGGTGTGTGCTTCCCCCATTGTCTCGGGCCACTCACCTGCATTTGAATCATTCATTTATTTATATTTTCATTTACGGATGCTTTCTGACAGTTCTGTGATTTTTCCTGGTGTGTCGGCTTCAATTTCCGTCAGCACACAAAATTACCGTGCTTCCCCCATTGTCTCGGGCCACTCACCTGCATTTTTTTCATTTTTTCACATTTATTTATATTTTCATTTGTGGATGTTGTCTGACGATTCTGTGAATTTTTCCGGTGTGCCGACTTCGATGTCCATTGGCCCACAAAATTTCGGGTTTCTACATCACCTGGAAGGTACCGATCTTTAATATCAGTCAGTGAGTCAGTGAGTGAGTGAGTGAGTGAGTCAGTGGTTAGAAAGAGCTTTAGATTATATATATATATATATATGTATATGTATATGTGTATATATATATATATATATATATATATGTATATGTATATGTATATGTATATGTATATGTGTATATATATCTATATGTATATATATATATATATATATATATATATATATATATATATATATATATATATATATATATAACGATGCCTAAAAAACTTTTTCAGTAATAATAATCACATACATTGTAGATCCCAGAGCCTTCAGAAAGTATTCACACCCCTTGAGTTTTTGTCACATTTTGTTGTGATACAGCCTGAATTTAAAATGGAGTAAATTGAAAAAAATTGTCACCGATCCACACAAAATACCCCATAATGAGCAAGTGAAAACATGTTTTTTGAAATTTTTACACATTAATTAAAAATGAAAAACTGAAATGTTTTGCATCGATAAGTATTCAACCCCCTGAGTCAATACTTTGTAGCGATTACAGCTTCGAGTCTTCTTGGGTATGTCTGTATCATCTTTGCACATCTGGATTTGGGGATTTTCTCCCATTCTACCCTTGCAGATTTGTTCAAGCTTTGTCTAGTTGGATGGGGAGTGTCGGTGAACAGCAATCTTCAATTCTTTCACAGATTCTAAATGGGATTCAAGTCTGGGCTTTGGCTGGGCCACTCAAAGGACTTTCACATTTTTGTTTTAAAGCCATTCCAGTGTTGCTTTGACGGAATGCTTGGGGTCATTGTTCTGTTGGAAAGCAAATTTTTGCTGCAGTCTGAGGTCTTTTGCACTCTGAAGCATGTTCTCCTCAAGGATTTGCCTGTATTTGGCTCCATTCATTGTTCCCTCTGTCCTTACAAGTCTCCAAGGCCCTGCCCCTGAAAAACATCCCCATAGCATGATGCTGCCACCACCATGCTTTAATGTGGGGATGGTGGTCGATGGGTGATGAGCTGTGCTTGGTTTCTGCCAGATGTAGTGCTTTACATTCAGGCCAAAGAGTTCAATTTTTGTCTCATCAGACCACAGAATCTTTTGCCTCATGCTCTCAGAGTCTTTCACGTGCATTTTTCTCAGGAGTGGATTCCGTCTGGCCACTCTCCCATAAAGCTTCAATTTGTGAATTGCTGCAGAGACTGTTGTCCTTCTGGTAGGTTCTTCCATCTCATCCAAGGAACTCTGTAGTTCTGTCAGAGTGGTCATGAGGTTCTTGTTCACCTCCCTGACCAAAGTCCTTCTTGCCCAGTTTCTCAGTTTGGTCGGACAGCCAACTGCAGGAAGAGTCTGGGTAGTTCCATATTCTTTCTATTTGCTAATGGTGGAATTCACCATTATCCCAGAACGGAACTATTGGGAACTTTCAACATTCTATATCTATAATATATATATATATATATATATATATATATATATATATATATATATATATATATATATATATATATATATATATTTATATATATATATATATATATATGTATATATATATATATATCTTTCCCCAGATCTGCGCCTCCTCACAATTATATCTCGGAGTTCTACGGACAGTTCCTTGAACTTCATGGTGGAGTTTCTGCTCTGACATGCACTGTCAACTGTGAAACCTTATACGGAAAGGTGTGTTTCTTTCTAAATCATGTCCAACCAATTGAATTGGTGACAGGTCGACTCCAATCAAGTTGTAGAGACATCTCATGGATGATCAAAGGAAATTGGATGCACTTGCGCTCAATTTGGAGTGTCATAGGAAAGGAGTTGAATCGTTATTGATTCCAAGACATTTCAGCTTTTTATTTTTTTATTAATTTGAAAAACTTTCGATAAAATAAAATTCTACTTTGACATTATTTGGTATTTTGTGTGGATCAGTGACAAAAAATTTAAATTTAATCCGTTTTAACTTCAGGCTGTAACACAACAAAATGTGACAAAAGTCACATTGATGTGACAAAAGTCACAGATGAAAAATGACAATATGTGACCTCGACTTTTGACCTAATGACATCAAAAACAATAGGCTTCCAGCTTGTCACTACCTCTCCCAGGTGGTTAAGTTTTGTGAAGATCGGAGTGAAAATTTGACCTGTAGACGATTGACGAACATACAAAAGCCAGAATAACAGACCAGACCAACCAATCAGACCGACGAATATTTGGAATTTTATAATATATTATGATTACAACTGTGTTATGTTGTCTGTCAGTCTAAATCCTGTTCTCTGGGAAATTTCGGAGGAAAAAAAAGACCGAGCGATGAAAACAAAGGAAATGGGGGATCGAGGAGGAAGTACAACAAGCCAAGACACAGGACGAAGCCTGGTACCTCCTCGACTTGATGAAACTCGAGCCCGTGAGCTTGAGCGTTTTGGGGAGTTGCGAGTGGCAATTTTTTCAAGTCTTACACCTCCATGCTCACGTGATTCCAGTCCTCCTCTGATGGATTGTGAGTGGGGTGAAAATGTGGAAACTGCAAAAGGCATTTTATACTAATATTCATATTAAGAATAATAATTTGCTTTTCTTCATTTTTCACTTCAAATGTGAAGCAAATATTAACAACTGTCTCATCTATCTATAATTCCAGCAATCTCTATGTGTGTCTGTCTGTCTGTCTGTCTGTCTGTCCGTCTGTTTGTCTGCGACCGCCGTTTCTCGACGACCGCTGGTCCGATCTGATTGAAACTTGCCAGGAATATTGCCGGGGACCCACGAATGTGCCTTTTCGAGGTTTGATATTAATCGGACAAGCGGTTCCCAAGTTACGGCCATTTATCTGTCGACCAATGACAAGACACGGTGCTATGACATCAGGAAAGACGTCACAATTAATGTTTATTTATTTATTTATTTATTTTTTAATTTTTTTTTTTTTTGCACGATTGACGGTCCGATCTGATTGAAACTTGCCAGATATATTGCTGAGGACCTGAGGATGTGCCTTTTCAAGGTTTGATATTAATTGGATAAGCGGTTCCCAAGTTACGGCCATTTATCTGTCAACCAATGACAAGACACGGTGCTATGACATCACGAATGACGTCACAATTAATGTTTATTTATTTACTTTTTTTTTTTTTTGCACGATTGATGGTCCGATCTGATTGTAACTTGCCAGGAATATTGCCGGGGCCCCGCGGATGTGCCTTTTCAAGGTTTGATATCAATCGGACGAGCGGTTCCCAAGTTACGGCCATTTATCTGTCGACCAATGACAGGACACGGTGCTATGACATCACAAATGATGTCACAATTAATATTTATTTATTTATTTATTTATTTTTTGCCCGATTGACGTCACAATTCTTCTTCTTCGTTTGGTATGACATCACAATCGACACTGGGGACCTGAGTATATGCCTTTTCAAGGTTTGATATCGTTCTTTATCCGTTCAGCTGTTTCCCAAGTGTTTCCCAAGGTTTGAAAGCTGTTTTTTCCCAAGGTTCGAATTAATTGTTCAAATTATTAATTAATCCAAAGGTTTGAATTTTCTCAAGGGAAACAACTGTTTCCCGAGGGTTTGAAAGCTGTTTTTTTCCAAAGGTTTGAATTAATTGTTGTGCTTGGTAGACATTTGTAAATACATTTACAGAGAGAGGGGCGAGAGAGGAGGGGGAGAGAGGGGGGAAAGAGAGGGGGCGAGAGGGGGGTGAGAGAGAGGGGGCGTCACAATGCAAGAGAGGGGGAGAGAGGAAGGGCGAGACTAGGGGGAGAGAGGGGGCAAGAGAGGGGGGAAAGAGAGGGGGCGAGAGAGAGGGGCGAGAGAGGAAGGGCAAGACTAGGGGGAGAGAGGGGGCAAGAGAGGGGGGAAAGAGAGGGGGCGAGAGAGGAAGGGCGAGACTAGGGGGAGAGAGGGGGCAAGAGAGGGGAGAGAGAGGGGGAGAGAGAGGGGGCGGGAGAGGGGGATGAGAGTGGGGGCGAGAGAGAGGGGCGAGAGAGGAGGGGGAGAGAGGAAGGGCGAGACTAGGAGGAGAGGGGCAAGAGAGCGGGCGAGAGAGGGGGCGAGAGAGAGGAGCGAGAGAGGAGGGGGAGAGAGGAAGGGCGAGACTAGGGGGAGAGAGGGGGCAAGAGAGGGGGAGAGAGAGGGGGACGGGAGATGGGGGGATGAGAGTGGGGGCGAGAGAGGAGGGGAGAGAGGAAGGGCGAGACTAGGAGGAGAGGGGCAAGAGAGCGGGCGAGAGAGGGGGCGAGAGAGAGGGGCGAGAGAGGAGGGGGAGAGAGGGGGGCAAGAGAGGGGGGAGAGAGAGGGGCGAGAGAGAGGTGCGAGAGAGGGCTGCACATACTGGCACGCACCGACGGGCCCGCACCTACGGACCCGTACTAGTAATTCCAATGGCACCACAATGGTTGTGGGAAAAAACAACCTGTAATTCAAAGAAAAAAAAATCATTCAAAACCTCAGCCTTAGCAATAGTTCTTTCCATTGAGTTTCTACCACCGCAATCATTACAGCTTAAGTGTCTAGTGTGCCGGCTTAAGTGTCCCGTGTGCCGGCTTAAGTGTCCAGTGTGCCGGCTTTAGTGTCCAGTGTGCCGGCTTAAGTGTCCAGTGTGCCGGCTTTAGTGTCCAGTGTGCCGGCTTAAGTGTCTAGTGTGCCGGCTTAAGTGTCCCGTGTGCCGGCTTAAGTGTCCCGTGTGCCGGCTTAAGTGTCCAGTGTGCCGGCTTCAGTATCCAGTGTGCCGGCTTAGTTGTCCAGTTTAGGTATCCAGTGTGCCGGCTTCAGCATACTGAATGTGGAGCCATTGTGCCAGTTTAGGTGTCCCGTGTGCCGGCTTAGGAGTCCAGTGTGCCAGCTTAAGTGTCCCATGTGCTGGGTTCGGAGTCCCGTGCGCCAGCTGAGGTGTCCCTTGTGTCAGCTGCGAACACAATAAATTTGTTTGGGGAAGTTGTCGCAAGAGGATTGAGTAATACTGAAAACGAAAACCCTGACAGCGGTTGTTCGACTACCACGACAGCATTGTTTACATGGAGACTGCCATGTTGTTAAGCAGTACCGAGCACTCCATTCCATTGGAGTGCTTGCCTAAGTGCTTTGACTCAAAGAAGGCACTTATCAAGCGATAGCAAGCTACTTACTAACAGTACACACCCCGGGTAATTCTTTATAAGAAATGCATTTGAAAGATGGTCTTTTCCAGCATCTATACTAATAAAAGGCAGCATGTGTGTGTGTGTGTGTGTGTGTGTGTGTGTGTGTGTGTGTGTGTGTGTGTGTGTGTGTGTGTGTGTGTGTGTGTGTGTGTGTGTGTGTGTGTGTGTGTGTGTCTCTCTTCCATAACTCCAAAATTATGAAACCCAGCAGCCTGAAACTCTGCATGCATCCTAAGAAAACTCCAAGGAAGTGCAAGAGTGAAAATTCGGTCACAAGAGAGACACATCACAAAAACTCTAAAATACTCAAACTCTTCCTTTCCTTGCTCGCACCACGGCAACCTTCAACCCTGGACATATCACGTGCTTTTGACACAGTCTGGCACCCTGCACTACTCACCAAACTCTCTTCCCATGGTATCCAAGGCCATCTCCACTCATGGCTCGCAGACTTCCTCTCCTGTCACAGTCAACGTGTGGCCCTAAATGGAGTTCTTTCATCCCCTCTTCCTGTGCAGGCTGGAGTTCCTCAAGGTAGCGTTCTGGGCCCTGTTCTTTTTCTGGTTTTCATCAATGACCTCTCGGACTCTCTGGAAAATCCTCTATTTCTCTTTGCCGACGACTCCACCCTCTGCCGTACCATCTGTCATCCCTCAGACCGGCAAGCAGCAGCTTCTTCGCTCACTGCAGATCTGGATAAAATCACAAACTGGTCCAACACGTGGAACATGTCTTTCAATCCAGACAAATCTCACACTCTCACTATGTCTCTTCGAAAGGACCGTTTAGAAAACCCCCCCATCCACTTTCTCAACAATCCTCTGGAAGAAGTCTTTTCTTTCAAGCTTCTAGGTCTCACTATCTGCCATGACCTTTCCTGGGAAAGTCACATTTCCAACCTCGCCTCAAAAGCCAGTCGCCGACTGGGAATCCTCCGTCGTGCAAAGTCCTTCCTCGGCCCTCTTGAGCTCCTGACCACTTACAAAGCTTTTGTCCGTAGCCTGATGGAGTACTGCTCTCCCCTCTGGGCTGGTGCTCCTGCCTCCCACCTTTCTCGGCTTCACGCTGTCGAAACCAGGGCATTTAAGATCATCGGCATCTCCCGCATTGAAGCTGAGTCTTTGGGCCTCTCACTCAATCACCGCAGGTTGGTCGGTGGTCTTTCTGTCTTCTACCGACTCCTCTCCAGCCTTGCCCCCCCTGCTCTCTCTGCGATTTGTCCCCACCACATTTCCACAGGGCGCTCAAGGTCCGCCAACAACCCCCTTCTGGTAAAACTACCAAAATCACGAATCACTGCTCATCTTCACTCTTTCATTCCTCTTTTTTCCCGCCTTTGGAATAAACTTCCTCGCTCTATTCTTTCCCATTCTTCCCTGCAGGCTTTCAAAACAGCTGTTCACCACCACCTCTTATCTTCCCCCATCCAAATCCTCGATCTTTTCTACCCCCGATAATCCACCCAAGCCCACTTCCTTCATTTCTCCTGCTTTCCTTCCTGAAAGTCCCTGAAATGTCCATCTTCTCTTCGCTATGTTCCCCGTCCCATCCCCATCCCTCTCCCTTCCACAGTTCACCTAATGTGTCTGTTCCCCACTGTTTTGTCCCTTCCACTCCCACCCCTCTTGTCTCATGCCTCCTTGCTGTGAGTTGTGTGTTAGCTCTCATACGAGCCTCGACCAAGGTATACAAAAAAAAAAAATGTGCATCATTTCACGACTTAACACAACACCAAACTCGATCTGGTGTTCTCCATAAGTCAGTATACTGAATGTGGAGTCATTGAATGTTATTGGTCAGATCACAAATCCACGTGGACTACATTACCATAACATTGGTTCATTGGTACATTTTCCAGATTCTGTCCATCACTGAATTCCTCCTCAGTATCATTATTCTACCAGGTGAGCACCCAGGTGTATTGCCCCTATTTTTAGCTTGTCTGGAATTAGAATTCCAGATTAGGCATTGTCATCGTGCACCGTCCGTCCGTCCGTCTCCTATTTCGCCTTCTCCGGCCAAACCGCTTAGCCGATCCGGCTGAAATTCAGCAGCAAAGTTCCGCTCCTGAATGGTTCTGGGGGTTGCAAAGTTCGTTCCATTCACGTGACTTTAAGTAAGTCAAAATGGTGGACTCGGTAAATTCCTTCAAAAATCTTCTTCTCCAGACCCACCAGTCAGAATGCTACCAAATTTGGGTTCCAAAATGAGGACATGGTCTTGATGTTAAATTGCAGAGGCCTTGCCGATCACGTGACCGGAATGTATCAAAATGGCGGCCTTGGTCAATTTTGGGGAAAATCGCATAAATTCCTTAATAAAAATCTTCTTCTCCAGACCCACCAGTCATTGTGCCGGCTTAGGTGTCCCATGTGTCGGCTTCGTTGTCCGGTGTGCCGGCTTAGGTGTCCCGTGTGCCAGCTTTGGTGTCCAGTGTGCCGGCTTAGGTGTCCGGTGTGCCGGCTTAGGTATCCAGTGTGCCGGCTTTAGTGTCCATTGTGCCGGTTTAGGTGTCCCGTGTGCCCGCTTAAATGTCCCATTTGCTGGGTACTAATTTTTGGGTTCAAATTTGTGTTACCAAATTTGGGTTACAACATGAGGACAGGGCTCAGATAAACTACAGGTGCAGTGGTTCTTTTATATTAAGCCTGCTGTTGGTTTAACGGTGTTGGTGGCTGGCTTAAAATCTTAGGGTCCTGAGTTTGAGCTCCTGTCTTGTTGACTCGGTTGACTCAGCCTGTAATCCATCTGAGGTTTGCAAAATGAGTGCCAGCTTAATGGAAACATGGCACTGCATCAGCGGCACGGCTGCTGGTTGCATCACTCCCAGCAATGATGTAACCAGCAGCCACAGGCTGCATACAAAATATTTTTAAAAACATTTCATCACCAAAAGGGATTTCTGTCATGAACATAGCTGTGGGCGCATGCCATGATGAATGAGGAACATAAAGTACCATGACGCCATGAACATACCGATGCACACACTGTAAACACCAAAACCTCCCGGTTATGTCCTGTTGCATGGATGACTTTAACGTTTGTTTGGCTGTGATTCCATGGGTCTGTACCTGAATGTACCACCAATGAATACTCATCAGTGTACATCATAGAATGCACAAATTAACTGTTCACCTAATGAGACACAATTCTTGAAGTTAAATAATTTAAAGAATCATACGTGCTGTATGTGGTATGTTGAACATGTGCCAGTGAGATTTTCCGGTCATACAGATGCATGCTCTCCGGTCTTCAACAAGGACACCGCTCACCCCCAGCTCCAGCTGTCGGATGACATGCGTGAAGTCACGTGCACCAAGCGGAGACATCCTTACCCTGAATCTCCACAACGATTCGACCATTGGGAACAGGTTGATGATTTTTTTTTTTCCTCCAGCAGTCAATTCCTCTTTCGTGCATTCATCCGGGATCACTGTTCTTGCAATAATTGAACGGATTATAATTGACAGGGCAAAGAAAAAACTAACAAGATATCTCTACACCACAAAGGTTGGGGTGAACAAGTCGACACTACAAACCTCCACCATTCAGTGTGAAACGTTCATGTCTATTGCAAAGATTCACATCACTTCCATTAAGAAAATTCTAAACAATTCCATGGCATAAAAGTTGAAAAAATTCACTCTTGTGAGTTTATCCACACTGGAATACACAGTTAGTAATGAGAATAAAATTAATGTTAGGTCATCACAAACATTTTGGACAGGTTTTTATTTTCATGCAATCCGTGTGAAAATAATAATAATAATAATAATATTATTTTTATTACACTATGCCTGTTAGCTTAATGGTTAGGGTGGCGGGCTTTAGATCCTCGGGTCCTGAATTCAAATCCCGCTCAGCTGTTGAATTAATACCAGGTGCGGTTAACTCGGCAAAATGAGTGCCAGCTTGCTGGTATCCTGTGTCGGAGTGACGACCCGTCCAGGATTGTGCCCAATAGCCCAGGAGACTGCTTAGGCAGCACCAACGCTCTGCACAGTGTATGTTCCCAATGGATGGATGGTCACGTGGTATGGCAGCCATGTTGGAAAAAAGGAAAAACTTTGGACGTCTGTAGCTCTGAAACCACACCATGGAAAAAATTGAAACTTGGCACATGTCATACTCCTCCACATGGGAAAAAAGTTTGATTTGATTTTTTTTTGTGTGTGTGTGTGTGTGTGTGTGATGTCGTAAGGTGCCTTCGTTTTGACGTCATAATTGCATACGAAAATCTTAAACAAACCATTTATCTTGAAACGCTTCATCGATGGATTATGAAACTTCAAAATTATGATTTCGTAGTGATGGTGAATGTAATTCTTAAATTTCAACCTGATCGGACGCATGGTCTGGTAGCCATAATTGTTTTTTTTTATTTTAATCTGGACTGTTTTTAATTTTTTTTTTTAATTAGGCTCACTTAGTCATGCCTGGATGGGTTTGACGGTAGAGGAATAGCAGCTGAAACCCTACCCAGGTTCCTCCTGATGACTTCATCTTTGCTTTTTGCTCGTTTGGTTCCTTCTGATGACTCCAATGCAGGAATGTACCTATTTGGTCTTCCATTTGATTTGAATTGAATTTATGTTAATCCCATTCTGAATTCAATTGAATAATATAATAAACGTCATGGGTCAGGGTCATGTGTCCGATCAAAGCTGGACATCTTGGTACCCGGTCATCAGTGCCAGCAGCTATAACGTGGCAGTTCTAATTTTGTCTCATTACGTAACACACCAGTACACAAACACCACACAAAACAAGTCCTGGCGAGGGTCTGCAATCTCTGATTGCTCTTTCTCGGTATTATTTTGAAAACATGATCGAAGCTCATGGAAGAGCTTGAACAAAATGGAGAAAAAAAACAAACAAACACCAACAGCAGAGTACACGTGAGAGAGGAGGGGGAGAGAAGGATACATGGGGTGAATGAGCTGCACAAAAGATGAGAATGAAACACAGAAAGAAGAGGAAGGCGGAAGAGGGGATGAAACAGAAAAGGATCAAAGCAAACGACAACTAACAAACGAAAAGAGGTGAAGGGAATGGGGGGGGGGGGGTCACAATAAGCTGGAAAAAGATTTCTTGGGAAGGGGGAAATTTAGGGGTAGAAGAGATCATGAGTATGTGTGTCAGTAATGTTAACAGCTGTCTTGAAGACCTGGAGGGTAAAATGGGACCGAACAGATTGGGGAAGTTGGTTCCACAGGTGAGAGATAAGAGAACAAACAAATGAGTGGAAGTGAGCAGCGACCCTGGATTTTGGGAGTTTAACAAAAAGGTTGCTGGCAGACCGTGTGCACCCTGCACAGAATTGGGAGAGACAAAGCCAAGAGAGTGTAGAGGGCACAAGACCAAAATGGAGATGGTAGAATACAGAGAGGCCACCAACCTGTCTGTGAAATGAGAGTAACAGACCTAGACACTCAGCTTCATCACAGGAGATCCCAATGATTTCGCCGGAGATCGCGACAAAACTTTTACTTGGTTTAACATCTCTCTTTTTCGGATCCTATCTGAATCAGTGAACTTGTGTGAATGTACAATGAGTGTGATGGGCTGAGTGGCCCTTTGCAATGTTTTCTGGCTGATTCTGCTTGTTGCATACGCTTGTCTTCAAGACGAAGGCATGCATGTTGTGAATCACTCATTTTAATCATGTGCTTCCAGCGGTTACAAAGTACAATTAGGACTATTCCAAAGAGAGCTCATTTTACAGATGTTTTTTTTTTGTTACAAAGACAGCTCAAAGACGGTGCAGACAGCTCATTTTACAGTCTTTTGATAGAGCTTTCAGATTCCTTACGTCCACCTGATTACTAATCCACCTGGTGATGATCGTTCTCAGGTGCTGTGCAAAGAAGAGTACCAAACTGGACGGCACTACTGGGAAGTTTGGCTAACTGGATCCCAGTACTGGAGGATTGGGGTTACCGGGATAGGCCTTGCCCGTCATGGTCTTTCACCTCAAGTGGCACTAGGCCGGAACGCAGGTTCCTGGTGCTTAAGG
This sequence comes from Eptatretus burgeri, assembly GCF_056783735.1. Classification (NCBI taxonomy): domain Eukaryota; kingdom Metazoa; phylum Chordata; class Myxini; order Myxiniformes; family Myxinidae; genus Eptatretus; species Eptatretus burgeri. The sequence goes on from NC_140969.1 coordinate 104,917,875, forward strand.
CGTTCTCGGGAACAACTCAGCGTTTGGCACAATGGTAATAGGTACATGAGTACTGCTGATAACGTACTGTGTTTATGGCACTGTACCATTTTCTTAAAAGTGACTTGCAAACTTTGTTTCACAACCTAGGTGTGTCCGTCTCTATTTCTTCTCTCTCTGGGCCTCTGGAGCGCCTTGGCATCTGGCTTGATCTTGATGAACCTGAGCTGACCTTCTGGGATGCACGAATCCACGTGCCGCTGTACTCCTTCCGACCACTTAAGCCTGGCCATATTCCTCAGGCGGATATAAAACTCCAGAAATTGGCAGATAGACATCCAGCCATTAGTCGTCGAAGTTCGTTGGATAGTCCACAGGGTATCGACATCTCATCTACAGGATTAGAAGTTGATAGCAGTACCAGCAAGCACAAGAAAGAAAATTCCAAAGCTGCAGGGCGATTTGTGGGTCAGACTTTGTCAGATTTTTTGCCACTTGCACCGGCTGTTCGAATGTCGTGCTATTACTCAACCACTCGCTTAATGATTGTGCGGCTCCCAGAGCCAGGACTTGGGAGCACAGGTGAGCAGGCAGACGCCGAGGGTGTTTGATAAACTGATCCTTGTGCGGCATTCATAGCTCACCTTCCCTTTCCCAATGAAGATCTAAAATCAAGGCCTTACATCATTATGAGTGACTTTGTACATGCATCCGTTAGATACTTTAAATTGATATGAATTGTACGCGTCGGTTAAAACCTGTTATGCATGCAGACTTGTATTTTATTCGTGCTGTGGTTGCACTGTACTCGAATTTTCTCGAAACACAATTTCAGAGGCCAAAGAAATTAATCATTGTGTCAAATTACACCTGAAATGTGTAGTTCGACACAATGGTTAATTAGAAGAGCTGTTTTTATGCCTGAAAATATTCTTTTGTTTTCACGTTGAACACAATTTTAGGGTTTAAAGAGTTTTCATGAATCAAAGGTAAAATATTTGTTATGAATACAAAAATGGCAGAATTATTGATGTCCGAGACATTTTGAGCAGGTGGGTGGTGTATTGGTAAGGCCTTGTTTCGTTGCCCTCATTGGTGTGGTTTTAATGCTCACGGTTGTTCAGGGTGAAAGTTTCTTCCTCCAGTAATGAAGTGCAGTCTTGTCCAGGATTGGTTCCTATATAGCCATGCAAATGTTTAAGATCTTTTGTGAGCACCCTGATGCTCTGTCAGGAGTGAAGACCTCCAACATCCCAACTCCTTAGGCCCCCCTCCAACCAGTATGCCTCATACTTCCCTCCACTCCTCTTACTCTAATCCCCTTCCAACCTCTTTCCACACTCTTATACCCTCGTTTTCATTCCCTAATATCCTTCCCACTTATTTTCCTTTTTTTAGTTAATTTTATTCCCCCCCTCCGATGCTCACCCCCATGAGTGAGTATATAATAAATATCTGCCCACTTAATTTTATTTCTCATTTACTAACAGTCAAATGAAAGAGCAGAAGGTACAACTGAGAGTTGACGATGCATAGAGCTGCTCTCGTGAAGCAGTTTTGGAATGAAGCTACTTCAATGGATCGGTGTGGTACACGTGTGGTAGCTGTGAAATATGATGGTGGTATTGGTTTGTAGTTTGTACTTTGACCCCTTTGTAGGGTCAAAGTAGATATTTTGTGTATGCAGTGGTTTGTGCATTTTCATATACTGTATTTAAAAAGCACTAAAGGTTCTCATGCACATTTCTATACCATAAAAGGAGCCGTGCGTGCGTGCGTGCAAGGTCCATCTCTTGGCTGGACAGTTCACCTGACTCCACCCACGATTTCTATACTACGGCCACCAATTTAGGCACCCTTTGGGACCCCTCTTAGGACCCTTTACAAGCATTTCTCTCAAGCAACGCTTTTACCATGGAGTGTGAAGGTTATGCAGGTCCTTGCTATTATTTCCAAATATTTTCTCTTAAAATTGTGAGTTCAACAGGTAACTGTGATAGGTTTCTGTGAAGTCAGTGACATGATGGGGGGGGGGGCAGAAAGTGTTAAATATTCCTCTGTTTGACGTGGAAACGTTTGTTTGCTTTCATGATCAGGAGCAGGGTGAGAGTAAAGATGGGACAGCTTTGGAAGGGGGAAGTTGAACCTTTGGGAGAAGTGGTTGAGGATTTTTGGTGGTGTAGGGGGTGGGTTGAAGACTTGAGCGTGGGGAAGGATTTGAAGCCTTTGGGTTGGGAGGGGGATGCGTGAGGACTTGGAGTTGGGAGAGCAAAGATGGGACAGAGTTTGGAGGGGGAGGCTGAGGCTCTTTTGTGGAGTTGTCAGAATTGCAGTGTAAGTTTACTGACAGTAAAAAATGTAATTGTGTGTGTGTGTGTGTGTGTGTGTGTGTGTGTGTGTGTGTGTGTGTGTGTGTGTGTGTGTGTGTGTGTGTGTGTGTGTGTGTGTGTGTGTGTGTGTGTGTGTGTGTGTGTGTGTCGCTGTAGGGTGGTGATGTAATCACCCGACGGGCAATGTGCTAATGCTCCTTAAATATGATTGTTATGTGAAAAAGAACTATAATTGGCTTCACACACACACACACACACACACACACACACACACACACACACACACACACACACACACACACACACACACACACACACACACACACACACACACACACACACACACACACACACACACACACACACACACACACACACACACACACAGTTTTAGCCAAACAAACTTACTATATCTGATTACCATTGCAAATGAAGAGGGTATTGCATTTGGGTCTGTTTAGTACTTGCAAAATCAAAGATTTTTCAAATATATTGGTCGGTCGATTTTGTTATTGGGTGGTCGCTAGAGTACCCTTATTTTCACTTTTTCCGTCTGTCTGTATGTTTGTATGTCTGTATGTAATGGACAGCTCTGGAGGCCAGAGGAGTCAACCGGTTTTGATGAAACTTGACGGGTAGGTTCATACCAGGATCTAGTTCCATGATTTGAGCACCGTTGCTATGGACACCACCGTTGCCTAGCAACGGGACTTTGAATTTTTTGAAAAATACAAAAAAAAAATATCGAAAAATCAAAAACCCGCTTCCGTGCTTTTATGCACACTATAATCAACCTCTGTCAAAAATTTTCAGCCCGATCCGTCAAAAACTATAACTAGTATGCAATTATGTCGCGACCACCCATGTTGCCTACCGGCTTGTTGGGTGGTCGCTTGAGTACCCTTATTTTCACTTTTTCCATCTGTCTGTATGTATGTATGTATGTTTGTTTGTTTGTATGTCTGTATGTATGTAATGGACAGCTCTGGAGGCCAGAGGAGTCAACCGATTTTGATGAAACTTGACAGGTAGGTTCATACTAGGATCTAGTTCTATGCTTTTGAGCACCGTTGCTATGGACACCACCGTTGCCTAGCAACGGGACTTTGAAATTTTTGAAATATCCTAAAAAATTATTTTTTCGAAAATCAAAAATCGGCTTCTGCGCTTTTATGCGCACTATAATCAATGTCTTTGTCAAAAATTTTCAGCCCGATCCGTTAAAAACTATGACTAGAATGCAATTATGTAGCGACCACCCATGTCGCCTACCGGCTTGTTATTCTATCTGTCTGCTTGTCTGTCTGTCCGTTTGGCTGTCAGTTTGTTACTTACGAAATCTAAAGATTTCGTAAGTATATTGATGACTTCCGTTTCTGTTTGTTTGTTTGTTAGTTTGTTTGTTTGTTTGTTTGAAGGCACGATAACTCGAGAACGGAAGAAGCTACCAATGTCAAATTACACCACGTGATTCAGCAGGGTGATGGCTAGTGCTGATTAGATTTTGGTCAAAATCGGTCAAAGGTCAAGGTCACAGTGAGGTCAAACATCCAAAACATTCGATTTTTGATGGTTTGGTACAGAATCATCGTAGAAACTTCTGGTTTGCGTCGCTACCTTCTCTCGAGAAAGCTTTTATTAGACAAGGTCAGAGGTCAAGTTGACGATTTCGTAAGTACCAGTCTATGACTGCTTGTTTGTTTGTTACTTACGAAATCTAAAGATTTCGTAAGTATATTGATGCCTTCCGTTTCTGTTTGTTTGTTTGTTTGTAGGCACGATAACTCGAGAACGGAAGAAGATACCAATGTCAAATTACACCACGTGATTCAGGAGGGTGATGGCTAGCGCTGATTAGATTTTGGTCAAAATCAGTCAAACGTCAAGGTCACAGTGAGGTCAAACATCCAAAAAATGATAACTCGAGAACGGAAGAAGCTACCAATGTCAAATTACACCATGTGATTCAGGAGAGTGATGGCTAGCGCTGATTAGATTTTGCTCAAAATCGGTCAAAGGTCAAGGTCACAGTGAGGTCAAACATCCAAAACATTAGATTTTTGATGGTTTGGTACAGAATCATCGTAGAAACTTCTGGTTTGTGTCGCTACCTTCTCGAGAGACAGCTTTTATTAGACAAGGTCAGAGGTCAAGTTGACGATTTCATAAGTACCAGTCTATGACTGCTTGTTTGTCTGTTTGTCGCCTACAGGTCACAATTTTAAGCCAATCTTCAGGGAACTTCACCACATGACACCACATTTGGCATAAGGAAGAAGCCTATTATTTTTGAGGTCAAAAGATCAACATCGACCAGAAGGTCAACATAGGCCCAAGGTCAACAACTGAGGTGGTATTTCTAAAATCCTCAATTTCCATCCGATTGACTTGAAATTTGAAGAGGATTTATATTTCAGGTCACTGAATTCAACCACCAATTATTTTTGAGGTCAACATTGGCCAAAAGGTCAATATGGCCTGTATTTCTAAAATTGTCAATTTTCATCCGATTCACTTGAAATTTGAAGAGTTGCATATTTGGTCATTGAATTCAACTTCCAATCATTATTTTTGAGGTTAAATTTGTTTTTTTATTTATTTTACAAGTGTCATGCTCTGCATGACGATGTCTTCTTGTTATTCGGTCTGTTTATCTGTCTGTCTGTCAATCACCTTCAGGTCACAATTCCAAACCGATCGTCATGAAACTTTACCAAGTCGGAGAGGTAGTCTCAACTGAGAAGCCTCTTGATTTTGAGGTCAAAGGTCATCTTGAGGTCAAATTCCTAAAATCGTCACTTTTCATCCGATTGACTTGAGGATTAAACAGCATTTGCATTGTGCATATTGAATTGGGAACCCAACTATTTTTGAGCTCAAAAGGTCAAAATGTCATCGTAGGTGAAAGGTCAACAACTTTTTTTATTTCTAAAATCCTCAATTTTCATCCGATTGACTTCAAATTTGAAGAGGATTTGCATATCAGGTCACTGAATTCAACCAACAACTATGTTTGAGATCATCATTGGCCAAAAGGTCAAACGAGGCCAGAATTCTAAAATTCTCAATTTTCAACCAATCGACTTAAAATTGGAAAAGCATTTGCACATGAGTCACTGAATTCAATCAACTATTCTTTTTGAAAGCAAACCGCTTGCTGGATTGAGATGAAATTTTCTACTCGTGGAGAATATTTGATGGAGAATGTTTTAATGATAATTATGACATCATGGGTCACATAGTGTAGCAGCCATGTTGGAAAACCCCCCCAAAAAACTGGACCGCTGTATCTCTGAAACCACAATAAGGAAAATATTGAAACTTGGCGCACGGCAAGTACTCCTCATGGGGAATGAGTAAATGAAGAAAGGACAATAATGTACAAAATTTGGACCCTCTTGCTAAAATGAGAAAATATAAAACTGAAATAAGAGAATAGGAGGGGTGGATGGATGGATGGCTGGATTGGGGGGAGGGGGGGATTGCAGGGAAAAGCTGTAATTGATTGACATAAATAGGTTTGTAGAACTCAATATCACAGCCATCTCTTGATTGTGATTTAACTGATGCCTGAACTCCCTCTTTAGATGAACAAATGGAATTTGAACATCTCAACTGAGGTTAAAATCAGCATTAGTGTTCACATCAGTGGACACCACAGCAAATCCATTGCAGTTGCGATTAAAAATAGGAGCATTTGGACCTGTAACTTATCTGGGCCCTGATCTCATGTTGTAACCCAAATTTGGTCGACTTCTAACTGGTGGGGCTGGTGAGGAAGATTTTTGAAGGAATTTTATGAAGACTGCCATTTTGACCCACCTTCAGTCATGTGATCGGCATGACGTCCGTAATTTAACATCACGACTCTGTCCTAATGTTGTAACCAGAATTTTCTAGCATTCTGATGGAGAAGAAGATTCTGGAGAAGAAGATTTTTAAGGTTTCAATGCGATTTTCCCAAAAGGTGACGAAGTCAGCCATTTTGACACATGTCTGGTCATGTGATCCACATTTTTTTGGGGGGGGGGGATACCAAGTCGAGGCTCTTGTAAGAGCTAATACACAGAAACGTACAACAGGACAGGAGACAAGAGGGGTGGGAGAGGGACAAAGACAAGGATAGGATATCTATGGAAGGGAGAGGGATGGGGTGGAGTACACAGGGTAAACAAGACAGTACAACAGGGACTTTCAGGAAGGAAAACGGGGAATTTGAAGAGGGTGAGTTTGGGGTGGATTATCGGTGGTAGTAAAGATTAAGATTTTTGATGGGGGAAGATATGAGAAGGTGGTGAACAGCTGTTTTGAAGACCTGGAGGGGTAGAAATGAAGAGTGTGGGAGCTTGTTCCAGAGGTGGGAAAAGAGAGGAATGAAAGAGCGAAGGTGAGCAGTAATTCTTGATATTGACAGTTTCACCAGAAGCAGGTTTTGGCGGACCTTGAGCGCCCGGAGGAAATGTAAGGGGGACAGATCACAGACAGAGGAAGTGGACAAGGCCGGAGAGGAGACAGTAGAAGATAGAAAGACCACCGACCTGCCTCTGGTGAGAGAGTGAGAGACCCAAAGGCTCAGCTTCATCATGGGAGATATCAATGACCCTAAAAGCCTTGGTTTCCACAGTGTGAAGTCGAGCTCTGTGTGAGGCAGGAGCACCAGCCCAGAGGGGGGAGCAGTACTCCATCAGGCTGTGGAGAAAAGCTTTGTATGTGGTCAGGAGCTCAGGTGTGCCACGGAAGGACTTTGCACGATGGAGGATGCCCAGTCGATGACTGGCTTTAGAGGCCAGCTTAGAAATGTGGCTTTCCCAGGAAAGATCATGGCAGATAGTGAGACCCAGAAGCTTGAAAGAAAGGACTTCTTCCTGAGGATTGTTGAGAAAATAGATGGGAGGGGGGGGTCCAGACAGTCCTTTCAGAGTGACATAGTGAGAGTGTGAGATTTGTCAGGACTGCAAGACATATTGCAAGTGTTTGACCATTTTGTGATTTTACCCAGATCTGCAGAGAGTGAAGAGGATGCAGCTTGCCGGTCTGAGGGATGACAGATGGTCCAGCAGAGGGTGGAGTCATCAGCAAAGAGATAAAGAGGATTTTCTGGGAAATCTGAGAGATCATTGATGAAAACCAGAAAAAGCACAAGGCCAAGAACACTGCCTTGAGGAACTCCAGCCTGGACAGGAAGAGGAGATGTAGTGCAGTAGATAGTAGAAAAAATCGTGCAAATTATGATACAAGCATCAAATTTGGCATTTCTGTTCTGCAGGGCTTTCTGATCAAATCTGCCCAATTGGCCATTTGAAAATCCAAATTTTGTAAAATAAAAAAAACTTCAAAAAAATTTGAAGTCACAGCTGACTGAAATTCTTGAAGCGCAAGTGAACATCCCAGACAGGGAACCAAGGGGAGATGCAGTCATCATTGATGGCTCAGCACTTATCAATGCCCTACCTCCACACACTTCAAAGATATTTGATGACTCTGCTAAAGAAGACATCATCCCAAAGGTGGAATCCTATGGTGCCAGGTACGAGAGGGTGGACGTCGTGTTTGATGTGTACAAGAAGTCAAGTCTGAAGTCCGAGGCAAGGTCGAAAAGGGGGCAAGGAATCAGAAGAAGAGTGACAGGAACCAATAAGACCCCAAGTAACTGGAGAAGCTTTCTTCGAGATGACAGCAACAAGACTGAGCTGTTTCACTTCCTTGGGGAAAAGATGTGTGAAGCACAGACGACAAGCACAGTCATTGTCACAAAAGGAGAAGATGCCATGAGCAACACAAGGAAGTCACTGTATGCTGTGTCTCCATGTTGTCATGAAGAAGCTGACACTCGAATATTTGTACACGCCAGGGATGCAACGACGGATGGTAGCAAGTCCATTATCATTAAGGCTAATGACACGAACGTACTAGTCATAGCAATATCTGTACTGCCATCCTTACAGGAACTAGGTCTTGAGAACATGTGGATTGCATTTGGCCAAGGAGCCAAGGCGTGATGGATTCCAGTCCATGAGGTAGTTTCTGCAATAGGGCCTGAGAAAGCTCGAGGGATCCCATACTTCCATGCGTTCACTGGATGTGACGTCATGTCTGCCTTCCGCGGTAAAGGGAAGAAAACTGCATGGCAGACTTGGAACGTCTTTGATGATGTTTCTGAAACATTCATCAATTTCAGCCAGCATCCAACATCGATTCGTGATCTTGACTTTTTTGAATTTTTTTTTTTTTCAAATCTTTCAAAATTTGGATTTTCAAATGGCCAATGGGGCAGATTTGATTAGAAACCCCTGGAGAACAAATGTGCCAAATTTGATGCTTGTATCATCGTTTGCACGATTCGTCTCAAAAATTGCTGTTATCTGCCCCACTAATGAGAGAATCCCATAAGAGCCAATGTTGACTGTGACAGGAGAGGAAGTCCACGAGCCATGAGTGGAGATTGCCTTGGTACCATAAGAAGAGAGTTTGGTGAGCAATGTGGGATGCCAGACCATATTGAAAGCTTGCGATATGTCTAGGGAGATGGGTCTGATCTCATGTTTGGCATTTAGGACCTCCATCCATTGTTGAGAAAGCAGAAGTAGCACGTACAGGGTTGAGTGACCTGTCTCAATCCAAATTGATGGTTGGAAATCAAGCCATTGGAAAATAGGAAGGATTTGATGTCAGTAGCGCTGATGGATTCCATGACCTTGCTGATGATTGGGAGCAGGCTGATTGGTCTGTAGTTGCAGGGATCAGTTTTTGCACCTTTTTATGCAGGGCAGTGATGTTTGCTGATTTCCAAGCGAATGGCAGATGGCCTTGAGAAAATGAGAGGGTGAGCAAGAGCAGCAGAGCAGGTTTGAAGAAGATGAGGGCTGCTGCCATCTGGACCAGTTGTAGAATCTGAGTCGAGGTTTGAAAGCAAGCTCTCCACCTTGTCAGGAGAAAGGGACACATCGTCCAGGGACAGTTGGTTGCAACTGGGTAAGGTGGGTAAGGTAAACCAAGTGATGGGTTTGGGACACAAGATTTAGAAGCAAACACCGAGTTTAGGCATTCAGCCTTTTCACATGCAGTGTCAGCTCTGTGGCCATTTGAGGTAAGGAAGGGGATGGAGGAGGAACATACACCAGAAATGGACTTAACTAGAGGCCACCAGGATTTGGAGGAAGGAGACAGGTTTGAGAGTTCAGACTTGAGATGAGAAAGATGATGTTTTCTGGCTCTCCTGAGGGTAGATACACACTTGTTCCAAGCTTTGTGGAAGGAACTGAGATTACCTTCAGTGGGATTTGCCTTCCATGAGGCGAAGGCAAGTTGTTTCAGGCCAACTGTGTCACCACAAGCTTCAGTGTATCATGAGCGGGAGGAAGGGTAGGCAACTGAAGACGGGAAGGAATAAATTTGTGCATGAGGAAGAACTAATTTCTTTGAAAGAATTCCCAGGATGAGTTGATGTTGGAGAAAGTTGAAATGGAAGACCAGTCTCAAGATTTGATGACTGCTTGAAGACACTGCCAGTCAGCCTGACTGAAGTGCCAGACTCATTGTCGCTAAGGTGATTATCTAATAACAGCCAGAGAGATGACCGCTTTAACAAACATATTGTTGCGGTTGTGGAAATTCGCAAACAACCATTCAGGTCCCGTAGGTGAGATATCTCTGTAAATACATGTGTAGTTAGCCCCAAACCCGTTGTTTAGAGGGAACAAATGTGATTCATTCGGGCTGCGACGCTTTGAGATAGCCGTTTTTCTGTTCTATCTTTATTTTGAACCAACCACGCTCCAACCATCACACAACAACAACAACGCCAACAGCCACGATCTTTACCTTCACAACTCGCTCCCACAAACATCGCATCACCGCCATTCGGAACGGCACCATGGCCATAAACCACCACCATAAACCCTCCACCACCTTCACCTCTCTCCTTCTGCGGCCATTCCCGCACCACCTGAGAGCACCGAGCGTCGGGCTGTCCTGGGCTCGTACAAGATACGCGCCAAGCCGCGAGTGCAAAATGTGGCCTTTCCGAGTAGAATTCGGATCAGGAATGCTACACGCCCACTTCTGATCCGTCCAATCAGCAAGCGCGGGGCGGTTTGGCCCCGCCTCCAGGTGCGTCTGTGTGGAATCGAGATATGCAAATTCTAGGATCAGGGGAGATTCACGCCCCTTTTTCTCCGTCCAATGGGCGAGCGTGGCTCCGCCCCCGAGCTCGTTCTGATCCGGAAATTTGCATATGGGTTCTCCTGCCGGCCTATAAAGCGCCGAGCGCAAGGCGAATCTGGGCAGAGTCGGTTTTGGAAGAGCGGAGAGTGGCAGAAAAGTGAAGAGAGTTTTGCGGTTTTGCCACATTTGCGGCTCATCACAAAGACGCGGGTAGGACCCACCCGGTCTTGCGGACCTGACCGCTCTTTCAGGCAGAGTCAGTTTTGGAAGAGTGGAGAGTGGCAGAAAAGACAGAGTCAGTTTGGAAGAGGGGAGTGGAGTTGGGAGGCGAGGGCGTCCCGGTGGTTTTCGGCAGTCGGCTGAGGAGAATTGGGGGAAGAGTCCGAGGAGCTCGGGTCCGAGGCAAGGAAGATGGCAGACGGCAACGAGGTCGCGGTGGAATCGCTCGTCACGGGACCCAAGCAAGCCAGCTATACTCTTTCCCCAGAGCATCAACAATCCCCCCCCTTTCCCCAGCGCTGAGATAGTGCGAAAAGGGGGCATCATTCCCACCCCACTCCAAGCGGTGCCAACGAAACCTGCGAAGGAGCACGAAGTCGGGGTACCGCCGCGCTGCCACATTTGCGGCTCATCACAAAGACGCGGGTAGGACCCACCCGGTCTTGCGGACCTGACCACTCTTTCAGGTCCTGCGCAAATATTGGCCCACAGGCCCCGTCTGCCCCCTTGTCTTTGAGGGTAGCCTTTTCTTTTGCTTTTGAGTAAATGTGTGTCGGCGCCGTCTGTGAAGTAAAACTGTTTAAGTGTTGCCGTGTGCTCGCATAGTCGGTAGTATCTCTGCGTCATTGTTTCTTTTGTAGCATTTGATATATGTGCATTCTGTTTGGCTGTATATGTGTGCTCTCCGTGTGCCGCGGAATAAATGTGCATTATGTTGAACTGTTTTCCCGTTTCGCTTCGTCTTTTCTTGATTTGAATCTACATCTTGCTTCACGTAAAGGGTTGGTAGTGGGCTTAATATGCACAATAATTAATCGGAACCGTCGAGGCCGACGATAATACTGCTCGGTTATCCCGATAGTACGGAACGGATTGCTGAAGCGGCCGATGTCGGGAGTCGACCTGCGGCGAGGTGCCATCGCCCGGTCTACCCGCCGCGTGGGTACTTAGGCAGGTCGAGTTTGGCGAACAACCCTATCCCATGCGGGTGGCCGATTGGCACGATCGTGGTGAGGCCGAAAGGCCCACCCGTGACTAGCTCCCGGCGTTAGTCCGAGAGGGTCACAACAGAATTGTCCGTCCGGTGGGCGACGTGCCGCGATTCGAGTCACGTGGCCGTTCGCACGCGGCGGGCGCGAATTCGCAACAATATGGTCAGATGAACTGATTGGAGCAGAGAAGAAGAACAGCAGACATTTTCTAGGAAATTTGTCAAAATCAAACCCGGAAGAGATGGAGTAGATGAGATCTACTCCATCTGAGATCCGGGTTGGGAAGTTGACAGATTGAGTCAGTCCCAATGAGTCGCAGAAGTCCTTTGCTGAAGTCCCGTGGCATGTGAGAGAAGTACCCATTCCCAGCCAACTGGCATGATGGCAATTTAAGTCACTGTGTATGAGGAAGAGAGAGTTGGGTGAGTGGATAGAAGTTGGTCCATGTTTTTGGCGAGCAAGATGTAAATGGCCTCCACAATATAATTTAAATCCCTACCCTACCATAATGTTGCAACCCAAATTCGTGAGTATTCTGATAGGTGGGTATAGAGAAGAATATTTGGAAGGAACTTGCGTGACCGCCATTTTGACACACTTCTGGTCATGTGATCAGCATGGCCTCCTCAATTTAACATCAGGACCCTATCCTAATGTTGTAACCCAATTTTGTGGGCTCCTGACTGGTGGGTCTGGAGAATAAAATTTTTGAAGGAATTTAGGCAATTTTCCCTAATATTGACAAAGTCGGACATTTTGACACACTTCCGGTCATATGATCGGAATGACTTTGGCAGTTTAACATCCCGACCCTGACCTAATGTTGTAATCCAAATTTGGTACCTTTCTGACTGATGGATCTGGAGAAGAAAATTTTGGAAGGAATTTGTGAGACCACCATTTTGAAACACCTCCGGTCATGTGATCGGCATGGCCTCAGCAATTTACCATCAGGACCCTGTCCTAATGCTGTCACCCAAATTTGGTAGCATTCACACTGGTGGGTCTGGAGAAGAAGATTTTTGAAGGAAGTTACGAGATTTTCCCGAATATTGACAAAGTCGGCCATTTTGACACACTTCTGGTCATATGATCGAAATGATTTCGGCAGTTTAACATCCCTACCTTGGCCTAATGTTGTAACCCAAATTTGGTAGCTTTCTGACTGGTGGATCTGGAGAAGAAAATTTTGGAAGGAATTTGTGGGACCACCATTTTGAAACACCTCCGTTCATGTGATGGGCATGGCCTCAACAATTTAACATCAGGACCCTGTCCTAATGTTGTAACCCAAATTTGGTAACATTCTCACTGGTGGATCTGGTGAAGAAGATTTTTGAATGAATTTAAGCGATTTTCCCAAAAATTGAACAAGTCAGCCATTTTGACACACTTCCTGTCACGTGATCGGCATGTCCTTCACAATTTAACATCCCTACCCTGGCCTAATGTTGCAACCCAAATTTGTTAGCATTCTGACTCGTGGGTCTGGAGAAGAAGAGTTTTGAAGAAATTTACTAAGTCGGCTCTTTTTACCTCCTTAAAGTCATGTGATCGGAATGAGCTTTGCAATTCAGTCTGGAGAGGAATGTTGCTGCAAATTTTCAGCCACGTCGGCCCAACGGTTTGGCTGGCGAAGTCGAAAAAGGAGACGGACGGACGGACGATGCACGATGACAATACCTTATCTGGAATGCTAAAAATCTAGGAACGTCTGCAAATAAAAAGAGCCACTCTACAATTGCCGATGACTCCAAAGCATGACATTGGCCAAACAACGTGACAAGAGGAAATGGACCTCAAAGCTTGACACCATCAGAATCCGTTGGCCTCCTCTTGCAGCATCAGAAAACAAATAATGAGGTAATGGTCGCGGTTCAACTGAATATGTTGATTCACACGAAGAGTCGTAGAATCGCCACATTCAGCGCGCAGTGCCTGCGGGTGCAATGGTGATGATGGCCAACAAAGTAAAACCTCCCTGTACTGTAAGTCTCCCGTGAAGCACAAGATTGGAAAGGCCTCCATGAGTGATGTGACCTAATTGCAAGCTTTTACTTAAAAAGGAGAAGAAGAATGTGAGAAAAAAACAATTTATTTGATAAAACAGAACCCATTGCAGACTGCACTTGCCTACAATGAAGAAAACAAAACGAGTGGAAGATTTTGAGGAGGTCATGGGGTTATTGGTGATGTGGTTATTTGGATTGTTTTTAGAAATATTTGATAAAGTTCGAATTCCCCACACACAGATGTTATCATCATAAACATCCAATATCGGGAGGTGATGCATGTTCAAGATCCAGCGAAGTACGGGGGAATTACGCTCCAAAAATCATGCTATATGAAGGTGCCGGAGAGGATTCTGGATGGGAGGATAAGGAAGAGTGTGCAGATGGAGATTGGAAAAGTGCAGCAGGGGTTTATAAAGGGTACGGGGATGACGGATGGGATGTTCGCGATGAGACATCTGATGGAGAAGAGGTTGGAGGTGCAAGGTGAGATGGTATTGGGATTTGTGGACCTGGAGAAGGCCTACAACACTGTCCTGGAGAGATGGTGATGGCCACACTGAGATGGACGGGAGTGCCAGAAGCAGTAGTCAAGTTGGTGGAAGGGATGTACAAGGGAACGAAGGGAAGAGTTTGGGTTGGTCCTGGGATGTCTGAGGAGTTCAACGTGAACATCGGTTTAAGGCAGGGAAGCACTCTCAGCCTACTCATGTCTATCATGGTGATCCTGCTGGTGAGCTGGAGGGGTAGTATGGGGAGGATGTTGTATGCGGATGATCTGGCTGTTTTGCTGTCGCGTCGGCGGGTGATGCAAGAAGTTCTGGGGGAATGGAAGGAGGCATTTGGGAAGCATGGGCTGAGGATGAGAATGGAGAAGACTGGGGTGTTGTGGGTCGGGCAGCAGAGAAAATACATGAATATCAGGTTAGAGGGGATTAGAATAGACAGGAAAATAGGTTTGAGTATCTGGGAGGAACAGTCACCAGTGATGGTAAGTCCGAGGAAGAGGTGCGGAGGAGGATTCAGGTGGGTGCGAATGCGTGGAGGAGAGTAGAGGGAGGAATGGCAGACAAAAATTATATCAAGAAAATTGAAAAGGAATGTTCTGATGTTGTGTGTAATGCAATGGCCTGGAGACGGTGCTACTGACAGAGAGACAACGACAGACGCTGCAGGTTTGCGAGAACAACTGGATCAGGAGGATTGCGGGAGTGAAGAGGGTGGATGGATGAACTGAGAGAAAAGATTGGTGTGCAGATGAGCTTGACGGGGAGATTGGTGAAATGAAATGAGATGGGCTGGAGACTTGGTGCGGATGGGGGAAGAAAGAATGGCAAAGACAGCGGATAGATTGCCGGAGTAAGGGAGGAGGAAAAGAGGTAGATCATGGTTGAGTTGGGAGGATTGTGCGAGGAGGGATATCCATACGGTAGGGGTGGTTGGAGAGTGGAGAGAGTTAGCTGAGGACAGAGGGAGATGGAGTTCTGTGATCAAGGCACGGCAGAAGCTTGGTGCCATCGGACGTCACCCTTTATGAAGGGAAGAGGAGCTGGAGAAGATGAGGATGTATGGTACTGATGGACAGGGGAAGTGAGATCCAAAAGAGCTGCATGATTGTCAATGCATCTAATATGCAAATAAATTGTAAACAAATACAGTATAAGTAATTTTTGTAACATCCATGTCATTTTTTTTTTTTGGGGGGGGGGGGAGAACAACACAAACAGACATGCAGGCCTGGCAGGATGGCCGAGAAGTGCATACACTCGCCTCTGAGCAGTCTGGCCTGGGTTTGAATCCAGACTCAACTATAAACTGTCATACTGGTGTCTTCGCAGGCAGGGTGAGGTGTGTGTGTGTGTGTGTGTGTGTGTGTGTGTGTGTGTGTGTGTGTGTGTGTGTGTGTGTGTGTGTGTGTGTGTGTGTGTGCGCGCGTCCTTTGGAGGGACATTAAACTGGGTGTCCCATCTGATAGCATTGGTTGGTGGACGTTGAAAGTTGAATGAGCGGGCGAGCTATTGCCGGCACCCTGAACTAGTTAGAAATTCCCCATCTATCCTACAGGGGGCACTGCATCAGCAGCACAGCCTCACCCTCAGCCATGCGCTGCATACGAAAGAAGAAGAAGAAGATACATAAATCCAAGTAAAATGACAGATGAAGTTCATGGTTTTGGGCTTAACAGAAATGTGGCAGCTTCATAAGTACCAGGAGAAGTAGAAGCAAATTTCACAAGTACCAGGAGAAGTCGAAGTAAATTTCATAAGATACTGATTTTTTATAGAAACTGTTGAAATTATAGCATCTTATCATCTTGGCACATCCTACTGTCTTTACATTAATTAATTGAAAAGACCAACGGTCTCTCTCGTCATTGAACTCAAAAAGAGAGCCTCTAAATATTTGGTTGTGATGTAGTTCATCAGTGTTTTTAATTCTCTTGTGGTTTTCATCACCATTGAGAATGTTAATAAATAGTATGTTGGGATTTGTTTCTTGGTTTAAATATCTTTGTTGAGCAGAGATGAAATGATCAACTTCTCTCAACATTCTGGTCTGAGCCTCTCCTGAGCCACGTGTCATCTTGAGATGTCACCCTAACAGCTTGGTTATCCTTATACATCCTTTGAATAACCGATGGTGCAATCACCTGGCGAGTCAGAGGCACCATAAAACCTCTTCCCCCACTGTCTTGTGGGTTATCCATTTTGGAATAAGACGAGGAGAAGGAAAACTCCGATGTAACACCAATGGGTAGGAGAAGCTCATTAGGCTTGGTTGCCAATTCTCCGAGGAGCAGATGACTACCAATCTAATTTATCCTCAGTAGCAGTGGGAATGCGCCGTAGTCATAGCCAGGTGAAAGCATGATGAGTTTGTATAACAGCATCAGGGTTCAATCCCCAGTCTCGAACTTTCATTTATCTCATAGGTTTACCGGCCTTTATGACAATGAGATCCTAAGCCCGCAAGGATGGATGTCATCTGAAATGAGAGCAATGAAAGGACTTTGTCACCCTCATAAACCTTTGTTTCTTGGGCAGCTCAAATGTCGTAATCTTTCTTCCACGCGTGCAATTGAAGAACTTGACAAGCGCATCAATAACTTCACTATCTCAGCGATTTGTATTCAAGAGCATAGAATAGTTCAACTATTGGACTCAAATATTCAAAACACCAGAATTGGCAGATCCACTTTGTTTACCACTTCTGCCACACATAGTCGAATAGGAGCAGCAATTGTTGCATTTGGAATAATAGTCAAATCTTCTTGACTCAACAACCTCATATCAAACACCGAAACATCAGATCACATTGTATTCGCAATATTTAAGGGGAACCATAAAACATATGTTGTGTCATGTTACTCTCCAACCAATGTCAGTGCTGTATCAAGTGTGGAGGAGTTTTATGAAAGCCTCAACCGAATAGTGTCATGTATCCCTAAGCATTCTTGTCTTATACTTGGAGGGGATTTTAATGCCCAGATGTCGAACAACTTTTCTTACCATAGTTCCACCAACAGAAATGGACAGTTCCTTCTTGATTTCATCCATCAGAATGACCTTTCAATAACTAAACATTCTTTTTCAAAAACCCAAAACAAGACTCTGGACATTCCAAGCACGAAACAAAACGACAACTCAAATAGATTTCATCCTATGTCATAAAAGATAGAGTAACAGCATTATGGATTCTCACTCTTCATCAGACCCTTTTGGCTCCGATCACAGAATCGTCTGCGCAAAGATAAGAAGGCTTAGCGTTCGATCAAAAAACAACACGAACAGGTCCAGACTCCATTGGGATATTGTCCCTACCGGTCCTTGCATAGCCTCCTGAATTGAAAATCAAATTTCTACTGAATGAGATGTATTAGAAAGAAATCAGTCAAGGACAGAAAGATTTCATTAATATATTTAATAAAGTTGGTTCGACTATATTCCATCCATCCATACATGGGGACCATACTCTGTGCAGAGCGTTGGTGCTGCCCAAGCAGTCTCCTTGGCTTTTGGGCACAATCCTGGATTGGTCGCCACTCTGACACAGGATACTAGCAAGCTGGTACTCATTTTGTCGACCTCGGAAGGATGACAGGCAGAGTCAACCCCCAACTGGTATTAATTCAACAGCCGAGGGGGATTTGAACTCAGGGTCGACTATATTGCCACCACGAAAGTAGTAAACGCTGGTCGTGATGTTGTCCTCAATAATCACAACCTGAGACTGGATCTACAACACAAGCTGCATGATGTGATATGTACGATGAAGCCCAGGAAAAGCGGTTTCATAATATTATGGGGGTCTTTGCAAGGGGGAATCAATCAGCACACTCCGTAATGCCTGGAACCTCGTGAAACATCTTTCTGGAAAGAAATGTAAAACTGTTTTTAATCCAAGGTGAGAATCGTTTCGATTCCTGGAAAACTCATTTCCAGAAACTGCTCTCCTCTGATAGTACCAGCATACCTAACAATCCAATTGATCCCATTTTTGAGGTCAACTCCAACATTACTGCTGGCATCTTTTCATCAGTAGAACTTGACATGGCAATGAAACAAAGGAAATCTAGCAACTTCCGAAGTTAAGAAAAAATCTTGTTGAAATTCTGCAACGAAACATACATGGGAAAGTGTCCTCCAGAATGGGGGGAAGGCAGGTATTGTACCAATACCCAAGAAAGGAAATGTAATGCTTCCTGAAAACTACCGTGCAATAAGTTTAACTCAAACAGCAGCAAAAATGTACAATCGCCTCCTCGTTAACAGAATTCACCCTGAATTAGAAAAGATCTTATGCCCGATTCAAAATGGTTTTAGGGTTCTTCGATCTACACCTTCTCAGATCCTTGCTCTGAGGCACATCATTGAGGAAGTATGCAATCACCGAAAAGAGGCTGTTATCATCTTCAAAGATTTCAGGAAAGCCTTCGACTCCATTGACAGGAAGAAACTTTACCAAATTTTACACGCTCATGGCATCCCTGAGTCGATTGTGAGGGCCATACAAATTATGTATGAAGATACCTCTGCAGTGGTAGTAACTCCTGAAGGAGGGACTGCACCTTTTCAAATCGACAATGGAGTTCTTCAAGGTGACCTGCTCGCTCCTTACCTGTTTACTATTGCCTTGGACTATGCCATAAGAACTGTGATTGAAGACTGGGATGGTGTAACTCTCTCCCGGCATCGAAGTAGCAGACGTCCAGCCCAGCACATTTCTGACCTTGACTTCGCTGATGACATAGCGCTCCTTTCAGACATGTTAAGTGAAACTGAACTCCTACTTCACAAGGTTGAAACTGCTGCTAGGTCTATTGGGCTTGGACTAAATGCTGAAAAGACGAAGCATACGCACGTCAATCCTTCTTCTGAGTGTGCTCTACTTACTGTCGCCGGAAGTCCCATGGAGAGAGTGAATGACTTTAAATACCTCGGCTCCTATACCAGCACGCAGCGTAACTGAAAATGCAGAAAAGTGCAGGCTTTGGCAGCAGTTCACACCCTCCATAAAGCTTGGAGATCTCCAATTCGTAGACAGAGTAAGCTAAGGGTCTTCAAAACTACAGTTGAGTCGATCCTTCTCTGCTGGTGTGAATCCTGGACCTTGACCCAAACACTGGAGATATCACTGGATTTTTTTTTTGTATACCTTGTCGAGGCTCGTATGAGGGCTACCACACTCAGTCCGACTGGCAGGGTCTCCAAGCAGCCATCAAACTTCTTATCTGGACTGGTCTCCCATCACTACTTTCTCCAACATCAACTCATCCTGGGAATTCTTTCAAAGAAACTTGCTCTCCCTCATGCAGAGATTTATCCCATCCCATCTGCAGTTGTCCTACCCTTCCTCCCGCCCATGATACATTGAAGCTTGTGGTGACAGAGTTGTCCTGAATCAACTTCCTTTTGCCTCATGGAAAGCAAACCCAACTGAGGGTAATCTCAGTTCCTTCCATAACGATCAGAACAAGTGTGTATCTACACTCAGGAGAGCCAGAAAACAACATCTTTCTAATCTCAAGTCTGAACTCTCAAACCTCTCATCTCTATCTCTATCTCTATCTCTCTCTCTCTCTCTCTCTCTCTCTCTCTCTCTCTCTCTCTCTCTCTCTCTCTCTCTGCCTCTCTGTCTCTCTCTCTCTCTCTCTCTCTCTCTCTCTCTCTCTCTCTCTCTCTCTCGCTTCTCTCTCTCTCTCTCTCTCTCTCTCTCTCTCTCTCTCTCTCTCTCTCTCTCTCTCTCTCTCTCTCTCTCTCTCTCTCTCTCTCTCTCTCTCTCTCCTCCCAATGCTGGTGGAATCTGATCAAATCTGTTTCTGGTGTATGTTCCCCCTCCATCCCCTCCCTTACCTCAAATGGCCACACTGCTGATACCGCACGTGAAAAGGCTAAATGCCTAAACTCGGTGTTTGCATTGAAATCTTGTGTCTAAAACCCATCGCTTTCTCTACCAACCTTACCCAGTCGCACCCAATTGTCCCTGGACTCTGTGTCCTTTTCTTCTGACAAAATGGAGAGCTTGCTGTCAAACCTCGACTCAGATTCTGCAACCGGTTCAAACGGAATCAGTCCACGTGTCCTAAAAAACTGCTCCTCTGCTCTTGCTCACCCTCTCTCTATTCTATTCACCCTCTCATTTGCTCAAGGTCATCTGCCATCTGCTTGGAAATCTGCAAACATCACTGCCCTGCATAAAAAAGGTGCAAAAGCAGATCCCTGCAACTACAGACCAATGAGCCTTCTCCCAATCATCAGCAAGGTTATGGAATCCATCATCGCTTCAGACATGAAATCCTTCCTCTTCTCCAATGGCCTTATTTCTGATCATCCATTTGGATTCAGACCAGGTCACTCTACCCTGGATATGTTGCTTCTGCTCTCCCATCAATGGATGGAGGTCCTCAATGCCAGACAGGAAATCAGAGCCATATCCCTGGACATATCGCGTGCTTTTGACATGGTCTGGCACCCTGCCCTGCTCAACAAACTCTCTTCGTATGGTATCCAAGGCCATCTCCACTCATGGCTCGCAGACTTCCTCTCCTGTCGCAGTCACCGTGTGGCCCTAAATGGAGTTCTTTCTTCCCCTCTTCCTGTACAAGCTGGAGTTTCTCAAGGCAGCGTCTGGGCCCTGTTCTTTTTCTGGTTTTCATCAATGATCTCTCCGACTCTCTGGAAAATCCTCTTTATCTCTTTGCTGATGACTCCACCCTCCGCTCTACCATCTGTCATGCCTCAGACTGGCAAGCAGCAGCTTCTTCGCTCACTGCTGATCTGGATAAAATCACAAACTGGTCCAACACGTGGAACATGTCTTTCAATCCAGACAAATCTCACACTCTCACTATGTCTCTCTGAAAGGACCATTTAGATCCCCTCCACTCCCCCCCCACAAGCTACTTTCTCAACAATCCTCTGGAAGAAGTTTCATTCAAGCTTCTTGGTCTCACTCTCTGCCAGTATCTTTCCTGGGAAAGCCACATTTCAAACCTGGCCTCCTAAGTCAGTCGCCAACTGGGAATCCTCGGTCGTGCAAAGTCCTTCCTCGGCCCTCCTGAACTCCTGACCACATACAAAGCTTTCGTCCACAACCTGATGGAGTACTGCTCTCCCCCCTTGGCTGGTGCTCCGGCTTCATACTGTGGCAACCAAGGCATTTAGGATCATTGGTATCTCACGCGGTGAGGCTGTATTTGGGCTTCTCACTCTCTCACTGCAGGCAAGACCAGGTCAGTGGTCTTTCTGTCTTCTACCATCTCCTCTCCAGTCTCGCCCTCCTGCTCTATCTGTGATAGGTCCCCCCCCCATATTTCCACAGGGCGCTCAAGGTCTGCCAGCAACCCCCTTCTGGTAAAACTACCAAAATCATGAATCACTGCTCACCTTCACTCTTTCATTCTTCTCTTTTTCCTGCCTTTAGAATCAACCCCCACACTCACTTCAATCACATTCTTCCCTCCAGGCCTTCAAAACAGCCGTTCACCACCACCTCTTATCTTTCCCCATCCAAATCCTCGATCTTTTCTACCCCCGTTAATCCACCCCAAACCCACTTCCTTCAAACTCCCTGCTTTCCTTCCTGAAAGTCCCTGTAATGTCCATCTTGTTTACCCCGTGTTCCCCACCCCATCCCTCTCCCTTCCACAGATCTCCTAATGTCTCTGCCCCCTCCCTGTTTTGTCCTTCCCTCTCCTGCCCCTCTTGTCTTTTGCCCCCCCTCCCCGTTGTCGTGCGTTGTGTGTTGACTCTCATTCGAGCCTCGACAATGTATACAAAAAAAAATAAAAATTGTTGTCTTCCTGAGGTGGAGGCATAACTTGGTTCTCTACCTGAAGTCGGGATATATATTGTAATTCAGTATCTTTACCTGAAGTGGAGATGTACTGTGATGTGGCTGTTCCACCTGAAGCTAGAACATGAACTGGCTCATCCAACCTCAAGTTAGATAAATTGACTAAGGTATGGGATAAATTGTGGGTTTATTCTTATCTTCACCTGAAATGGAGGGATATATTGACTAAATTCATTGTTTTCCAACCAGCAGTTGGAATTGACAGAATTATGGGTATATTTTCATCTGAACTAGCATAACCCGCGCTCTGCGCGACATGTTGGGGTGGGTGTGTTTGAGAAAGGAACTGATGCAGAGTATCAGTAGTAATTTTACTTTAATGCAGTAAGTGGAATACAATGTTCAAAGTACTTCTTGATACACAATGTTTTGGGTTATAGCATTGTCATTGTGGAACCCTTGTCTTGTAGTTGGTATAATTTGCACCGTAATGTCCGAGAACCGACGTGATCGTGAGAAGGTAACATATAGCTGACCGTGGCTGAACACCGGCTGTGGAAGATATAACCCAACTTTATCAAAGGTTTGGCCTTGCGCTTTGTTTATAGTCATGCAGTAGCTGACTCTTACTGGAAACTGTGTTCTTTCAAGAATGAATGACAAGTTCACATCTGATGGGGCCAGTTTGATTCGTGGTATCAACACACAGTCACCTTTGTTTGCCCCAGTTAGGATCTCGGCATCTACAATATGGGTGTGGAGATTCCGAACAATCAGTCGTGTACCACCGTTTTGGCACGATTTCACTGTTTCAGAACCATTTTATTTACTTTTTTTGTACCATGCACCTCATATGGTCTTTGAGATAATGTAAGCCGAATGTCACGTTACTCGAGCGTAGAACAAAGTCGAAGATAGCGCGACACGAAACCACAAACTCGGAAATAATATATAAGATGTTAGAATGTTAGGGCTCTTGTGAATTGTGTATTTGTACAGAATTTGTATGTCTAGAATCATTGAATGTTAAATGTGAAATTAATTGCATTGATTTTCATGTCGTGCTAAGTGTTGTATTATTTGAGTTATTACATTATGTAAGCGGGTGTTGATATAGTTTGTGTATGATATATATCAGTGTTTCAACTTGTGTATTGTGACCTGTGAAACTTATGGGAATGAATAAGCACGGAGAGTGGAGATGAGACTTGGTCGTCACCGTACACTGTGAAGACTCTAAATGAAAACATGCACATCTCTTTATCAGATGAGTATGATGACGTCGGATTCCTCACTCTCTGTGTGTAAACAAAAGAATGGGTTTATGGCTTGTATTGAAAGACAGAGCCCTGGCAATATGGTGCGGTCTCTTTGGAGTACGAGGCAAATGCCTTTGAGAAGTGTTTTCAGACCAGATAGTGCATGTGAATTTGATTTTGGTCAACATCTGAATTAGAAGTGATTGTGGGTTTGATAAGGAACTGAAGATTACTATATGATGTCATAATCCTACCTATATTAACCAGAATGTTTTGTTAGAAATGATATTGCAACAACTAAAGCGTGAAAAGAAATGGGCATTCATAAAATAAAATACTATGATTATAATCAGCTCAGCAAGACAGTTTGTGGGTAGATTACCCACATAAACAACTGAAGTTGTGCTTGGAATTAATCAATTGAATGTAAACTTCAGGCAGAGTCGAAGCAGCCTGTGTTTGAACTTTTCTGTTCGTGGTTTGGTGGCTGGCTCATAATGTTTGTTGTGTGTGTTGTTGATCCCTTCTGTTTGCTGTTTAAGCATGAATACATATCGTGATAGATACTTAAAATATCCCTCAGATATAGTGCATTGCTCCAAATGATGAACAAATGGAATGTTTGTGGGGAGGGGTTGATGGTGAGTCTGTTCTGTGTGAGAATCCCCACTCGTGCTATGGTTAGGTTGTGGGAGTCAAACTGGATCAAAGCTCAGGCTTTCTCACTGAGATAACTTTGTGTGCTATTTTGGCTTTGAACACTGTACATTGCATACATAATAAATGGATGATCTCCAAAGAGTATCATTTGAATACCTGTTATAATACTACTACTACTAATAATGATAATAACAATGCATACATTATAGTCTTGGGGTAACATGTTAAGTCCAGAAGCCACTTTGGCTTGTGGCCACTTTGGCTTGGTGCTGATAAACGCCAAGGACACAGATTCTTTCCCTGCATGGGCCAACACTCTCCATTGAGTCTGTGTTTGAATTTCATTTTAACTATAAACTGGAATCTCTGTGTTTTGTAGGCAGGTAAGAACAAAAATGTGTGTGCCGTGACTTGGATAGACATTGAAGCAAGTGTCCCATGCGCGAGCATCGAAACTTTATTTCTGAAAAGGAAAAAGGAGTTAGTGCACTCGGACTGGCTGTGGAGTAGTTATACGTGTTGATATCATGTGAAGCTATCGGGGGTCAGTTTGATCTTGGAAATACCATAGAGCCTTGGTTTCTGAAATGTAGAAATGTGATTTGTAATGATTTAAAAATGATGAAAATTGGGAAATTGCCTCTAATTGCTCAGCCCAGCAAGCTGAGGCCTTAATTTGTATTAATACTAGCCTCCTTGCAATCTGTGTTTAAGAATTGACAATGTTCTTGTTTTACAAGCAGCCATTAGAACTGCGAAAGGATATTTATGGGTACTGAAACACTCCATTCAATTCATATGCGGATTTAAGGGGGGGGGGTGGTGTAATGCCCCGCGGCCCTAATTGGTGTTCATTTTCCTTCAGTCGTCTGCCCTCCACAAGAAATTCCACATAGCTGCTTTAAACATTTTAGTAAACCCAGCAATAAACTGTCATCCTAGTGTTTAGCAGGTAGGGCGATACATTAATGCATGCGTGATCCCTCGGATGGACGTTAAGCGAGGCGTACTGTCTTCATTAGTTGATGGATGTTAAAGTTGATGGATGACATTAGTTGATGGATGTTAAAGACAAATTCTTGCCCAAACTACTGCTGGGAAGGCAATGGAAAACAACCCAGTGTCACCCTTTGATTTGCAGGCAAAACCCAAGGAAAACTTTATCGACTCAGGCAAGCAAAATTCCTCGCATACAATGAATGAAATAATGCTAACTCAAATGAGAATTATGGAATGGCTGCAAAATTTGATGAATTATCATTGCAAATACCTCTTATAATGATGTTTTTTGTGAATTGTGTATTTGTACTGTGAATATCTGTTGATCTGCAAAGAAAATACATCAAGTGGAGAAAATTTGGGTTAAAATAGTGATTTATGAATATGACTGGATAAATATGTTGGTGAGACTTGTCTATCTTTCTTAAATGTCAGACATCCAAGAACCAGGACAAAGACATGTAGCAAGCTACACACTTAGCAAAATAAAAATGCTTTTAATGGGCGGGGCTGGTGCGTTTTGGACCCACAGCCTCCGCGTGTTTATCATAACAACATTCTAAAGGCTTGAAGCCAAGTCTTTTGATCTGCGGGTTTACAGCCAAGCCAAGGTCGACTTACTCACTCAGAAACCAAAAACATCTTTATTTTTATGAATTTTATTACGTGGGCCTATATTTGTCAGGAATCAAGTTTAATTGGACCACAATTTTGTCTTACTGTCACACTGATAGACCATAAAGTTGCTTAGAGAAATTGGATAAATATGCAAATGAGAAAGGTTGGAAATTAATTAAACAACGTTATCATTTGGTATTATTTTAAACTGTTTCGAGAAATTTCGTATCTTTTAACAATGTTGTCAAAGTTCTTGTTCGCAAATGAACGCTCTGCAGCCAAAGTGTGGTCCAGGAGCGATGTCAATTTCGGCAGCTTGACAAATCACACTACTTGGGACGTCAAGACCGAGTGGCATGGGAAGTTCGCAGAGCTGGGAGTCCCGAGAAAGACTCCTGGGTGGCCGCCCTGTGACTACAATGATAGACTTTTTTTGTTTAATTACTCCTGTTAATTAATATGACAACGTGAAACCAAGCTTTGAATTACCAGTGTGCTTTGACCTGTGATGTAGTGATGAACAAGTGATATTCGTGATAATGTTTGCATGTGATATTCATCAGAAAAGTGATTTTCACACACCTGTTAACTCGGTTGGTTGTTAAATACATAAACATGTGGGGAAGAGTTCATAGTTCATAGAGGGGAACTAGTGGAGGTTGTGTACACAGTAAGTGAGTTAATTACTTCCAGACTCAGCTCATCAAAAAAAATTATGGTATTCTCCATTACAATTCATTATGGAATTTGAACCTTCATGTTTCTTTTGGTTATAATTAATGGGTTGATTGGAGACTCAGTTCCTTTGGTATTTGAGTTGTACTGGGAGGGTTTCTCTTTGTGATTATTTTGTTTTACTTGTGGCATCAACAGATTAAGTTTCTTTTGAAATTATTTTGAATTTAGATTCGTTATCAGTTGAAGGTTTATGAAAGAATTTTTTATACAACCTCGTTTTGTGCTTGATCGATTTTGGCAGCCCATCAGTCATCCGACGTTCAGTTTAATATCAAGTTTTGTTTTGGAATTGCAAATTGAGAAAGCTTTATCATACAAGTGTCGTAATCCTAATTTAAATGTGTTGGGGTCTTCAAGTGACAGAGTATTCTCCCAATTTGTTTTTCTAACTTCCTCCTGAATGGATCGAAATTTGTGGAGTAATTAGAGTCCGCATCATTAAAACCAGTAACTTGGGACACATATAACTAATCGGTTATATCACAGTAAGGTACACTGCTGGTTATTAGTGACTTGTATTGAGTGATTGATATATTGTCAATCACTGTACCTATGGACAACGTGACATGGGTTGATATATTATCCCAAGCCGACCACTCCAGCACAGATTGGTCAACATTATATATTAGGAATCATAAGTTAACTGTAAAGGGAAAATCAATACATGAGGAAAATCAGCATGGTATTTATATTAACCATAATGCATAAATAAAAAAGAATGACTCGACCAAACAGCAATTATGAAATCAATTAATGGAATTAGGAATTATACCATGGATTGTAATTGTATTGCTCTCAATGATTAGTAGTTGGTGCTGGCCGAACTGTAATTTCAGTAAAATGCCTCCAAAAGATAAACAAAAGATAAACCAGAATTATACTTAGAAATGAATGTTAAGTTGGTTAGATTGTAAGAATTATATTATGAAAATCGTGTAATGACTTGATTAAAATAATACCCATTCTATTTGTTTTCTGATTAATTGGACAGGTGCGTGATTTTTGATGCAGTGGTACTTCTTGTATGTTTACATACCCATTTCCCATTTCAAATTTTGCAATGAAGTAAGCGAGGTATTTCAAACACGGAACACTTGACCATCTTTCCTGAGTACGGAAGTGTGAAGTTAGCTGAAATAAATAAATAAATAATGGCAGTTGCTCTGGAACTGCTTGTGATTGAAACTGGATCGTTTGGCAGATATGAATCTCAGCATCAGTTCAGTCGTCCAACGTAACCAGTGTGTTTTCCCTATCACGGAGGAGGGACCTATCACGGAGGTGGGACCTATCACGGAGGTGGGACCTATCACGGAGGTGGGACCTATCACGGAGGCGGGACCTATCACGGAGGCGGGACCGAAAGAGGTGGAGGGACCTATCACGGAGGCGGGACCGAAAGAGGTGGAGGGACCTATCACGGAGGCGGGACCTATCATGGAGGCGGAACCTAAAGAGGTGGAGCTTCGAGAGTGAGTGACAGGAGGTTTTGTGTGCGGCTTGATGTGAAGGACGCTCTCGCTGTTGTTGGGTAGTCGATCGAGTTGAATTTTTTTTTTTTTAAGATTTGTTCTACCCTTATTATCAGTATTGTTACAAATTTGTGCCCGCCTGCATGCGATCGGCCGTGTACCTCTAATCGCAATCGCGTCGCCAACCAGACGGACAAGTCAGTCGTGACCCTCCTGGAACTATCGCCAGAAACCAGTCACGGGTGGGGGTTTAACCTCACCACAGCCCAGTCCGCATTCTACCCGCGCGAAATAGGGTCACTCACCGGATGTCGATATACCTAAGTACTCGCGCGGGTAGCCTACCGGGAGACCGTACCTCGACGCAGGTCGGCTTGGGACACGAACCGCTTAAGCGGTCCGTTCCTTTCTAAACGATAACCGAGCGGGTATTATCGCCGACCTCGCCGGATCTGATTCTCCTTACCGGGTGTTTAAAACCCAACTAATTATTCCACGATGCAAGATGGCATTTTCAACGGGGAAAAGACTCAACAAACTGGGAACATTTCACAAGCAAGGACATTTATTATTTACACACAACACAAGCAAGGAATCATGCACGTATGTACAAGCAAGGCAAATAGAAAGCAATAAACCGAATATGTACAAGGATCATGTACAGTTACTTATGCAGTTGTTAGTTAACAGGACACGGTGCCACCAACATTCGTTCAAAAGCAAGAAATGGCCACCCCCAAAGACGAGGGTGGCAGACAGGGTCCGCGGACCTTTATGGCATGGGACCTGGAGGACTGAACGGGTCCCGTGAGACCGTAGCAGGTTACCTGCACCCTCAAGGTGCCACGGTGGTCAGCGAGTCGCGACGTCCCGCTCCCACGACCGTCAGCGTGGTCATGCCTGGTTTCCGGGCCTCCCACGTGGCCGGAAAGCTCTCTCTGGCGCTCCTCGTCCGGACGTGCAGGTCCACCACACAGCCGGCACTGCTGCGCCTTCCGTCCGCGTCTCCCACCAACAGGCCGCTCACAGGACCACGAGCACAGGAACCAAGTGAAGAAGAAGAAGAAGAAGAAGAAGAAGAAGAAGAAGAAGAACTGGACCACCAGGGAGACAGGGCAGGAGAGACGCATGAACCACGGAGAGAGAGTGAGCCTCGCGTGCGGTCCGCCCTTTATAGTGCGGGGCTCCGCCCGTCGCTCCGCCCCGTTCTCGGCTCCACCTTCCTTCAAAAAGCTTCTCAAAAAGGGGCATTTCTCAACTCCGACCGCCTCATTCCTCGTATCCACCAATCACGAGTGAGCCACCTCGCCCTTCTCGTGCCAGCCTTGGCGCCACAGAGGGGTGCGAAAACCCGCGCACTGGCGCAGGTTTCCTTATCTGCATTTTCACTCCTAGTGTTCGGACTCCTTTTTGGCGCAAAAAGGGTCGTAGCGTGCTCTGTCGGTCCAAAATAACAATAGAGAAAGAAAAACACTATCTCAAAGAGTCGCAGCCCGGTGAACACGAAGAAATATCCCTCTAAACAACGGTGGGGAAACCTATCGAACACAAACTTAGCGGCATAAACTAATTTGAGGTCCTTTATGGTGTTCTGCGAATTTCCACAGCCGTAACAGTATTTAAAATGGCGATTTCAGTTAATATAATGGCGATTTTGATGAAACTTGGTTGGTAGGTTCATACCATGACCTAGTTGTGTGCAAATGAGAACCGTTGCTATGGACACTACCGTTGCCTAGCAACAGGACTTTGAAATTTTTGAAAAATCATAAAAAATTAATTTTTTCGAAAATCAAAAATCGGGCGCTGAGCGACTGTGGGTAGTACATTCAGCCATATTGTCAAACATTTCCAGCCGGATCCTATGAAAACTGTCGGAGAAGATAGACTTTGAATGAACCCTGGTCGAAAACAATATAAAAACGAAGTTCGTTATATCTCAGAGACTATGAGTCAGATATACATGAAACTGGTATGGTAGGTTCACGGTATGTCCTAGTTATGTGTGAGAAAGAACCGTTGCTATGGACCCCTCCGTTGCCTAGAAACGGCCGAAAAACCTCTAAATGTGGGGGTATTTTAACGAAAAAACAATCTGCAGCATTAACCCTTGAAGCTAGAATCATGAATTTTCTTGTGCTTAATCCTCAGGTCATTCCCCTTCGAACGGGCCAATCGCATCAGGTTCTATTGGGTAGTCGACTACCCATGCCCGCCTACCGGCTTGTTTGTCTGTCTGTCCCTCTGTTCGGTCCAGTGCTCTGTTAATACAATGGCGATTTCGATGAAACTTGGTTGGTAGGTTCATACCATGACCTAGTTGTGTGCAAATGAGAACCGTTGCTAGGGTCACCACCGTTGCCTAGCAACGGGACTTTGAAATTTTTGAAAAATCATTAAAAAATTATTTTTTTGAAAATCAAAAATCGGGCCACGAGCGACTGTGGGCAGTGCATCCAGCCATATTGTCAAAAATTTCCAGCCGGATCCTATGAAAACTGTCGGAGAAGATAGACTTTGAATGAACCCTGGTCGAAAACAATAAAAAAAAATGAAGTTCGTTATATCTCAGAGACTATGAGTCAGATATACATGAAACTGGTATGATAAGTTCATGGTATGTCCTAGTTATGTGTGAGAAAGAACCGTTGCTATGGACCCCTCCGTTGCCTAGCAACGACCGAAAAACATCTAAATGTAGGGGTATTTTAACGAAAAAACAATCTGCAGCATTAACCCTTGAAGCTAGAATCATGAATTTTCTTGTGCTTAATCCTCAGGTCATTCCCCTTTGAACGGGCCCATCGCATCAGGTTCTATTGGGTAGGCGACTACTCATGTCTGTCTACCGGCTTGTCTCAGAGACTATGAGTCAGATATACATGAAACTGGTATGGTAGGTTCATGGTATGTCCTAGTTATGTGTGAGAAAGAACCGTTGATATGGACCCTCCGTTGCCGAGCAACGGCCGACTACCCATGTCTGCTGACTGGCTTGTTTTTCTTGTTTGCTAGTATTTGGAATGTTAACAAAGTTATTATTCACTCGATCTGCAAATGTCCTCGCCAAACTCCAATCAACTTAAGTTTCATGAAAACTGCGTTCGTGATCCGGAGGTGGAAGTAGTTTAGAAGTTCAACGAGCGGAGAATCAAAAAGTTTTGGATTTAAAGCTCAGAAAAGAGTTATCGAGGTCTCGAGACCGATTTGGATTTTTTTTTTTTTGTATACCTTGTCGAGGCTCATATGAGAGCTAACACACAACGCACATTAAGGGGGGCATGAGACAGGAGGGGAGGGAGTGGGAAGGACAAAATAGTGGGGAACAGACATTTTGAGATCTGTGGAAGGGAGAGGGATGGGACGGGGAACATGGGGAATAGAAGATGGACATTACAGGGACTTTCAGGAAGGAAAGCAGGGAATTTGAATGAGGTGGGCTTGGGTGGATTATCGGGGGTAGAAAAGATGGAGGATTTGGATGGGGGATGACAAGCGATGGTGGTGAACAGCTGTTTTGTAGGCCTGGAGGGAAGAATGGGAATGAATAGAGTGAGGGAGTTTATTCCAAAGGCGGGAAAAAAGAGGAATGAAAGAGTGAAGATGAGCAGTGATTCGTGAATTTGGTAGTTTTACCAGAAGGGGGTTGTTGGCGGACCTTGAGCGCCCTTTGGAAATGTGGTGGGGACAAATCACAGAGAGAGCAGGGGGGGCGAGGCTGGAGAGGAGACGGTAGAAGAGAGAAAGATCACCGACAAACCTGCGGTGATTGAGTGAGAGGCCCAAAGACTCAGCATCATTGCGGGAGATGCCAATGATCCTAAATGCCTTGGTTTCTACAGCGTGAAGCCGAGAAAGGTGAGAGGCAGGAGCACCAGCTCAGAGAGGAGAGCAGTACTCCATCAGGCTACGGACAAAAGCTTTGTAAGTGGTCAGGAGCTCAGGTGGGCTGAGGAAGGACCTTGCACGACGGAGGATTCCCAGTCGGCGACTGGCTTTGGAGGCGAGGTTTGAAATGTGGCTTTCCCAGGAAAGGTCATGGCAGATAGTGAGACCCAGAAGCTTGAAAGAAAGGACTTCTTCTGGAGGGTTGTTGGGAAAGTGGATGGGGGCGGTTTTCTAAACGGTCCTTTCGAAGAGACATAGCGGGAGTGTGAGATTTGTCTGGATTGTAAGACATGTTCCACGTGTTGGACCAGTTTGTGATTTTATCCAGATCTGCAGTGAGCGAAGAAGCTGCTGCTGCTTGCCGGTCTGAGGGATGACAGATGGTACGGCAGAGGGTGGAGTCATCAGCAAAGAGATAAAGAGGATTTTCCAGAGAGTCGGAGAGATTATTGATGAAAACCACAAAAAGAACAGGGCCCAGAACACTGCCTTGAGGAACTCCAGCCTGGACAGGAAGAGGGGATGAGAGAACTCCATTTAGGGCCACACGGTGTCTGCGAGCCATGAGTGGAGATGGCCTTGGATACCATGGGAAATCTTGTTTTCAAATCTTGTTGGATGGAGACAGATCTTGTTTTCAAACAACAACCCCAACAATTACTATTTATTCGTGCGATTCACATGGATTCTTTAAACAACAACAATTATAATAATTTGTTCGTGCGATTCACATCAATTCTTTAAACAACAACAACAACAATAATAATTTGTTCGTGCGATTCACATCACTTCTTTAAACAACAACAACAACATCAACAATAATTTGTTCGTGCGATTCACATCACTTCTTTAAACAACAACAACAACAACAATAATAATAATTTGTTCGTGCGATCACGTCACTTCTTTAAACAACAACAACAACAACAATAATAATAATTTGTTCGTGCGATCACGTCACTTCTTTAAACAACAACAACAATAATAATTTGTTCATGCGATTGTTCTTGAAAAGATAACAACGAGAACACTAGTCACCACATTGTTTTCGCTAACCGTTGGTGGTGGGTTTCTCGAAGCAGGTTTTTTCACACGGAGTCTGTAAGCACTTTGCCTTACCGCACATTTACACCATTTTAAAGTATGTTTTTTTTCTCAGGGAATTGTGCGGGTTCATTCATTAATTTTATTTTTATGATTTTTAAAATTCACTTCGTATATTAAAGGTTAAAGAAAATAAAAATTGTGATATTGTTGTTTCCGGTCGAGTTGGTTACATTTACCGTGTTTCCGATGCCTCCTGATTTGCCACCCGCCGTTCGCTTCCTGTCGTTTGACCTTTGACGAGACGAAGGTGAAAAATGTTTAAATGTAAAATTTCACCTTGTCCGTGACCCTGAAGCTGTGAAGTGTCGTGTTTGAATTTAAAACGATTTTTCCTGCGTCTCAGTGTCCGTTTGAAGGAATGGTGAACGTGAACAACGAGTCACTGGTTGTTGTTGTTGTTGTTTGTTGTACCGTACCTTGTGATCTTTCCTGTATTTCCCAACGAACGGGTTTTCCCCGATGTACCGGATATTTATTTATATAAACGACTCGTCCTCACTAACTCGGTCATTGTGACGAGACATCATCATCATCATCACCACCAGGTACATGTGAGTAATAAAATCGATTCCCAATCCTATTCGATGTAGTACAATGTCCGTGTAAACCGTGTAAACGGACGGTTTGGTGATGTGTGTGACGAGGACGAATCGATTCCATTCCGGTGAACATGGGGATCCTGATCTGAGGTTTAAATTATTATTATTATTATTATTATTATTATTATTATTATTATTATTATTATTTTTTAATTTAAATGATTTTTCAACATTGACAGACGGAGCCAAATCGATCCGTACACGTGTCACGTGATAATTACCACACAAACCCGAAAATGAGGTAAACCGGTGACTGTCCGCCCGTCCGTCCGCCCGCCCGTCCGCCCGTCCGTCCGCCCGTCCGCCCGTCCGTCCGCCCGCCCGTCCGTCCGCCCGCCCGTCCGCCCGCCCGTCCGTCCGCCCGTCCGTCCGTCCGCCCGTCCGCCCGCCCGTCCGTCCGCCCGTCCGTCCGCCCGCCCGTCCGTCCGCCCGTCCGTCCGTCCGCCCGTCCGCAAACGTCAGTTTATGATCGACGGACAACTTTATTTAAATGGAATGTTTTTTTTTTTTTACTACTTTAACACTTCCTTCTAGTTAGTTACTTCCTTGTAGTTAGTTACTTCCTTCTCGCTTCCGGGGTTTTAATTGAAAACTAGAACCGCACCCTATTTATACTACAGAACAAATAGGTACTATAGTACTATAGCATCCTGAACCGCACCCTATACAACCACACCCTATCTAACTAGCAAAGTTATCGGGCGTTGCTAGGCAACGCCAGGTCCCTCATCCCACCATCCCCCCCCCCCTTCCGGACTCTACCACCCCCACCCTTTCCCCTCTCTTCCCCTACAAAACATAAACTGTTCAACCTGGTGGCGGTGTGCGCTCTACTGCGTGCCAATCCAGTAATCTCGTGTATTCTGAACATACAAATATAATAAATAATTTTGTACATTTATAATTTCCACGTTGTTAATGTATTTCACGAAATAATATCCGCTTTGAAGGGGTATTCATTCAACAGGGTCAAGGTTGTGTCCGGTTTGGTGTTCCCATCTGAGTGCTGTACGTTGCTCGTGATGCTGGATTCCATGTATGGTGTGGGTTTCTCCATAATTGTCCACTAATGTCCAAGTACACTTTCTTCAAATGTCCTTATTGGTCCATCGTGTGTGTGTGTGTGTGTGTGTGTGTGTGTGTGTGTGTGTGTGTGTGTGTGTGTGTGTGTGTGTGTCCATTTGTGGTTTGAGATGTAACGAAGTCCTTCCAGGACTCAAAGTATCCTCCTTCGCTTCGGTAAGGGATCACGGTTCATGGACCAAGCTGTTCGACTTTGTTGTTCTCAGAGTTTTGTTCCGAGGGCTCTTTTCACAATCATCACTGAACCCTCGACTGTCTCCAATTGTAGTTCGTTTGTGGTAATATTCCCGGGGATGGTTTTTCTAATCTCCGTGAAGTTCATCTTTATTATTCCTGTTGCTCCAATTATCACTGGTGGTACAATTTTGGATCTATTCAGCTTCCAAGATCCCTTGATCTCATTTCTGAGGTCTATTTGGTGATCTTCTTGATTCCTGCATTATTAAAGCCAAAATCGCTCGGTAATCTCAATCAGCAATACTGTCTTTTCCTTTTTGTTCCTGAGAACGATGTCCGGTCGCAAGGCTTTGTTTTCTCTGTTCACGCTCGATGGGATCAGCAGGTCGTACGTGAACATGACGTCCTTATTTTCAATGATTGCCCTTGGTTCATGTCTCCATGAGTTTAATGCAACTGAGATGTTGAAATTTTTTTGCAGAAATGCCGATGAATCACTTTGCATACTTCGTCGTGTCGTTGTGTGTAAAGTGGTTCTGATAATAGTTTTTTGCTTCCTGAAAGCTGGTGATTAGTACTTTGTTTGTGTTGTCGAATCTACACTTCTCCGTCTGTCTCGGTTCCACCATGTTTTTAAAATCTATTGGTGTAGTGTCCTTGATCTTGGACATTTATTATAACTCGTTCTCCATCCCAGGTAAGCTGAGCTCTTCTTCATAGCCATTCCAGTGAACCTTCTTTGTCGATCCCAACTCGGTCCAATTATTTTTTTGTATTAACCTGCTCTTTTGTTTTCTTCCAGTTGGTGTATATTTGTTGGTATTTACCTCCGGCATTGAAGGTGAAGGTCGTTATGTTTTCACCCCTTTCTGTCTGTCTGTCTGTCTTTGTTTGTTTACAGAATATCTCAAAAAGTTGTGGACAGTTCCGATGTGTGACAAGGACGAACTGATTAGATTTGGGTGAAGATCCGGATCCAGATCTGGATACGAGAGTTATTTAATTATTCAAAATGATTCTTCACAATTGAGAGATCAGACCAAAAACGATATAGTCCTGTATAACATATTTCAAAAATGTAATGGGCTCGATATGTTCTCGTGGATCAGGGATTACGTGGCGGAGGTAAGTGCTCTCCCGAGTACCCTTCTAGTTCTTTTTATATCTTTCTTTTGTCTTTTTTTTTTTTACAATTGCTGGGGCTGTATTTGTTGCTGTTTAATTTTCCTGTGCAATATCTTCTATTCACATCTGTTTTTGGAAATTCCTTGCGAGGTGAATTGGGGATACTTTTTCAGGTTTGTTGTGTTCATGTTTGTTTCCAAATTGAATCCGATAGTCCGTTGAGCATTTCACATACTCAGCCAGTCCAACACTCATCACTCTGTGCACCTGGTTGAGTTCCATCAGGCCGCTCCCTCCCTCTCGTCTCGACAGGTACATTCTCGGGTGCACTGGTTTTAGTGAAACATTTTGTGGATAGTAAGGAGTTTTCTTGTTTTAATGTCTAACTTACTGATTTGTGATTGGGGCTAGTTTATTATTCCACAATCCACAGCTTGGAACACTGGTATGGCGAGTTGATTCCTGGCTTTGATTCTATTTCTTGGTGAGAGATACATTTTCAGGATCTTCTTCGTTCTCATTAGGTATTCTTTGGCGATTGTTTTGCTCATTTGTTTGTGACATCTTTGGCCCTCTTCTACTCAGTAGGTACTTGTATGATGCTTCGTTTTCTCACTGCTGTATTGTTGTTTGAAGGTTAATTTCTGTGTTGTCTGTTTTTGTTGGTTTACCTTGTACAAATGTGCACTCGACACGCTCATCTCGTCCAACTTCCATTTCAATGACCTTAGAGAATCCTTTTACTAGTTTTAGCTGTTCTGTCAATTTTTCGTCATTCGGTGTGAAGAGCTGTAAATCATCCATGCATAGTTGGTAGGTCACCTTTCCTGTTTCGTTGGATGTTCTTCTATTGTTTGTTAGGGTGTGTCCATGTCCTTGTTTGTTGTTGAGGTTATTCAAGTGGCTCCAGAGCCAGACAAAACAAGAGCAGGCAGAAACACTGTCTCCCTGGAAAATCCCACACCGTATCTTCACATCGGGTATTTCGATATTTCCTTCTGAGTGCTGTAATATCAACGTGCTATTCCAGAGCTCTATCGCTTTCCAATCAATCGGTTTGATTATTATCCTGTCCCCCACGCAGCGGGAGATGGGGTTTTGCAATAACTTCTGAGTGTATTATCGTTCTGCGTGTCTGTCCGGGCCATGGTATTTCAACCATTTGAGCTTTTGTCATCAAATGTTCAACAAACCTTTTATCATGAGCTTATGGAGTAAAATAATTAATAATTGGATCAGAATGTCAAATGACATAGTCACAGTGAACACAGATATGCCCGATCAGCTTGTCAAGTGTGAGATGGCCCATTTTTATAAATTGTTTCTGTGTTTCTTTATTCGACTTCGTTGTTGGACTTCGTCCGAAACGGGGGGGGGGGGGGGCTTTCGGATTTGGTTTTAGTTTTTGTGTGCGTGCATCCATAAACTATATCTCGGACATGTATGGACCGTTTTTTATTCGTACTTGGCACACAGATAAACAATGATTGTGTACATATGCACGTCATTTGTTTGTATTTTCG
Source organism: Eptatretus burgeri (assembly GCF_056783735.1). Taxonomy (NCBI): domain Eukaryota; kingdom Metazoa; phylum Chordata; class Myxini; order Myxiniformes; family Myxinidae; genus Eptatretus; species Eptatretus burgeri. The sequence continues at coordinate 104,955,113 of NC_140969.1, forward strand.
AGATCAGATCCAAGAAGGCCGACTGGCGGCCATTTTGTTACTTAAATGTGTCCCTAACCGTTTCTCAGACATGCACGGTCCGATTTTGTCCAAACGTGACACAAGCACAGTACATAGTGGCATACACTTGCACCGAACATTATTTTGTGATCTGATCAAAGATGGCCTACTGGTAGACTGGCGGCTATTTTAGTTTCAAATAAATATGGGTTTACCAATCGAGCTTTTGCCATCAAATTTCCAACAAACCTATATTTGAGAATATGGAGAAAATAATAATTGGGTCAAAGGGCAAAGTCACAGTTAGTACAAATATGTCCTATCAGCCGCCTGTCATCAAGTGAGAGACAGCCGGTTTTTTGTTTTTTATTAATCGCTTCAGTGTTTATTTATTTACCACGAGTAAATACAACCTGTCACTTCTCTGTTGGGAGTACTAATATTAATTGGGTGGGGGGGAGAAAGAGAGAAGAGGGGTGGGGGCAGCTATGAAGGGGTGAGTTGGGAAGGGGAGAAGAGCAATGAAAAGGGGGTGGGGTGGGGAGAGCGACGCCTCACCAAATGTCGCTATACTTTCTGGGAAGGGGGGTGAGCGAGGAGGAGGGGGAGGGGTGAGAGGGGGTTTGGAAGGAGGTAAGTGTGAGGGGATGGTGTTGGTAGGGGGACTTGAAGGGAGAATGGGGGGAGAAGTTCCCAATTTGTGTTCGGTAGTGGGACTTGTTGAAAAGTGGAGAGGTGTGGGGGGGGGGTAGTACAGCATTGAACGAAATGGGGTACGTTAATACAGCATGTGGAGACTGCCTGGAGATGTCCATGGGAGGGGGGGGGGAATAAGAGGGGGTTTGGGAGGAGGCAGCGTGATGGGAGGGGAAGGGAAGGGAAGGCGGCATGAGAGGTGGGGAAGGGAATACAGTGTGAGGGGAACGGAAGGGCAATAAAACACACCCAAACAGCGACATTTTATTTTTAACCGCGGGGTTCTATATAAAACCAGGTGAGAGCATTTAAAACCCATGCTACCGAGCAAAGGCCTACCTTCCTGCATGCATGCTCGCACATGCAGAGACCTTTGTACCCCTCCGGTCAGCTCACTCCGAATCTGATTCGTACATGCTACACTCTGAGGGAGTCGTTTTGAATTCAAAATTAATCTGTTAGTCCTTAAAGGCGCTGTCACACCTTAACGTTTTAGCCAGCAATGGCAACGTATAAAAATGTATGTAAAACGTTGGCGTACGCTGAAATTTTGAGTTTTTTTTTAAAGTTTTGGTCGTATTCATAACGTGTTGATCATATGCATAACATATTAGTAACGGGCACAAAACGTTTCGTTGTGTTATAGATAACCTATACCAACGAATGCTTAGCCTGTAGTCGGTATTTACAACCTATGCCCAACAATAGTTTAACTTGGGCATAGCGCGCTGCACGTATCGCCGACGAATTTGTGGCGTAGCCTGTTAAAAGGCTGCCACACGCCGATTTAAATCCTAACCGCCTGAAAATTGGAAGTGTCAAAATCACAGTCACACCTTGATGATTTAGCCAGCGTATGCCGACCTATGAAAAATGTGTGTAAAACGCTGGCACACGTCGAATATGGTATGGGTAAGTTGTGTATACGTTAGGAGCATGCTGAAAAACGAGGAAGTACACTGTAATATTCCGTGGTACGTCTAGTACGTCGTGAAATTTCAAGCATGCTGAAAATTTTACGACATACGCGACGTATGGCTCACAAGTTCCGCATACGCTGGCATAAGTTCTCTGCACGCTCCGCGATCGTTGACACACGTCGGACACACGTTACTTGTAAGTTACTCATAAGTCGAAACACGTCGAGGTAATGTTTAGCATACCCGAAACTTAATTTTTAACCTATGAGTAACGTGCTTTGAAACTATGAGTAGCGTGCTTTGAAACTATGTGTAACGTATCTCAAACGCACATTGTCGTATGTAGACGAATTTGATGGATGTCTTCCGGACGACCACAGAACGTACTGAACGTGTTTCTAACTTACATCTACCGTATAATGGCGTATTGGCAGCGTTTAGGGGAATTGGTATATACAAATGGGCTTCACAAGAGGATCCCGTCAGTGTTCCAGACTCCATGTTGAGTAGATGTCAATGTCAGTAGTATCAGTAGTAGTAGTAGTATGTCCATGTCAGTAGTAGTAGGTGAGCGTGATGGGGAGGGTGTGGGTGATGATGGATCCTCGTTGCGTCCACGAATAGGAGACTACTTTGCACCATTGTTCGATGTTCTTTTCGGCTAATTTTTTTTTCTCATTCCCACGATGAACTATTTTTTTTGTTTCAGTTTTAAAAGTATTCAAAACGACTTGGACAAATGCCTCATGTACTCGTAATGAACACAGAACGCTTCGATAACATACATAAGTTATATCAACGATTGATTAGCATGTTTTAGGCGTCCACAACCTATGCCCAACGATAGTCTAACGTATTCATAGCGTGGCAGTGTATCGTCGACGATTACGTGAGGTTTTCTATTCATAGGCTGCAACTTCACTTTTAATAAATGGCTGTCACTCGCCTATTGTTTTTGGACGCTGGTGCTCGGCAAATGAAATAGTTTCCATTGAACGAGTTAAATCGCTTCCACTGGACAATTGAAATGATTTAATAATAATGCTTGGTTATCCTTGGACCCACTCTGGCTAGCAGCTCGTCGAACATCGCTGGGGGCATTCGCAGGAAGTTGATGAAGGATGCATGGTCCTCGTTCCGGAGTTCCACCATGAGCTGGTCATATATGCCGTAATGGCGTCGCCTCCCGATCCATGGTCTCACCCAGTTCCTTCTCCTCCATTCACGTCTTCTCCTCCCGGCTGTATTCGCATGCAACTGGTGCAATGTCAACTCGATGAGGTCATGTTGATGTTCGAGGACAGGTAGGTATTGTCGTCTCAGCGTTGCCGTATCCTCCATCTCTCGGAATGACATGGACATGTACTCACCACGAAGTCTAAAAAAAAAGACTGGTTCCTCCTGCGAAGCCCCTTTTTATATACCAATTCCCCTAATCACTGCCAATACGCCATTATACGGTATCTGTAAGTTAGGAACTCGTTCATTAAGTTCTGTTGTCGTCCTGAAGACGTCAAATACGTCTACGTCTTTTTCAAGTAACGTGTAGCGAAGTGTGAACAACGTTCGTGTAACGTGCTTGCAAAACGTTACTCATAGGTTAGAAATAAGTTTCGGGTATGCTAATCATTACCTCGATGTGTTTTGACTTATGAGTAACTTACAAGTAACGTGTGTCAACGATCGCATAACGTGCCTACAACTTATGGCCAGCGTAGCGGAACGTGTGAGTCGTACGCCGGCATACGTCGTTAAATTTCAAGCATGAAAAAATTTGAGGACAACCCAAAAGTACAACGTTTAAAGCCAGCGTACTACGACTTGTGGCAGTATTTTTCAGCGTGGTCTTAACGTATACAAAACGTACCCATAACATATTCGACGTGTGCCAGCGTTTTAGACAAATTTTTCATAAATCGGCATACGCTGGCTAAATCGTCAAGGTGTGACAGAGGGTGGATGATTGGTAAAGGCCCAGTCACACCTTGACGTTTTAGCCAGCAATGGCATTGTATCAAAATGTATGTAAGACGCTGGCTTACGTTGAACGTTTGATGTTTTTTTTTTTAAAGATTCGGACGTATTCATAACGAGTTGGTCGTATGCATAACATATTAGTAATGGACACAGACCGTTTCGTTGTCTTGTAGATAACTTATACCAACGAATGCTTAGCCTGTTGTCGGCGTTCACAACCTATGCCCAACGATAGTCTAACTTATGCATAGCGCGCTGCACATATCGCCGACTATGACGTGACGTAGCCTATTAAAAGGCTGCCGCACAATGATTCAAATCATAACCGCCGGAGAAATGGAAGTGTCAACATCGCAGTCACACCTTGGCGATCTTGCCAGCGTATGCCGACCTCTGAAAAATGCGTCAAACGCTGGCGAACGTCGAATACGGTATGGGTAAGTTTGGTATACGTGAATAGAACGCTAAAGTACGCTATCATACGTCGTAAGTGGAGTACGTCTTGAAATTTTAAACGTGTTAAAGGTTTTACGACGTACTTGCCGTATGCCTCACACGTTCCGCATGCGATGGGAATAAGTTGTACGCACGATAAGCGATCGTTGGCACACGTCCACACACGTTACTTGGAAGTTACTCATAAGTCGAAGCATGTCGAGGTAATGTTTAGCATACCCGAAACTTATTTCTAACCTATGAGTAACGTTTTGTAGGCACGTTACACGATCGTTGACACACGTCCACACACGTTACTTGTAAGTTACTCATAACTCGAAACACGTCGAGGTAATGGTTTGCGTCAGTATTCCAGACTCCCTGTTTTTTTTTTTTTGTTTTGTTTTTTCTTCCGCATGATGGTGATGTTGACACTTCGATTTCTAGTGCGGTTATAATATAATTAATAGGCTGCCGCTCAACGATTTAAATCATAACCGCACTAGAAATCGAAGCGTCAACATCATCGTCATACCGAAGAAAAAAAAAAACAGGGAGTCTGGAACACTGACGCTAACCATTACCTTGACGTGTTTCGAGTTATGAGTAACTTACAAGTAACGTGTGTCAACGATCGCGTAACGTGCCTACAACACGTTACTCATAGGTTAGAAATAAGTTTCGGGTATGCTAAGCATTACCTCGATGTGTTGCGACTTATGATTAACTTACAGGTAACGTGTGTCAACGATCGCATAACGTGCCTACAACTAATGGCTAGCGTAGCGGAACTTGTGAGTAATACGCTGGCATACGTCGTAAAATTTCAAGCAAGTTAAAATTTGAGGACAGCCGCAAAGTACAACGATGAAAGCCAGGGTACTACGACGTATGGCAGTGTTTTTCAGCGTGCTCTCAATGTTTCCAAAACTTACCCATAATGTATTCGACGTGTACCAGCGTTTTAGACAAATTTTTCAAAAATCGGCATAAGCTGGCTAAAACGTCAAGGTGTGACTGGGCCTTAAGGGGGGGTGAGGGAGGGAGAGGTATACTGAAGGCGGGGGGGGGGTGGGGGATTTGACAAATGTGACGTCTAGTTTAATGTCCATCCAAGAGATGGCACACACATTGATGAATCACCCTGCCTGTGAAACACCAGGAACATAGTTCATAGCTGAGTCGGGATTCAATGCAGCTAGACAGCTTAGAGCGAGTATGCATACCCTCTCGGCTATCCTGCCGTGATGTGATTCATTTTTTGTAACAACTGAAAACATGTTTTTTTACTCGTAATCATCTAATTCATTTTGCCTTCCGAACTCCAGAGATGTCCCCATGGAGAACCGCACCACGATATCACCATGGAAGCTTAAATAGATCGAAGCTTGAAGAGCGCTTCAAGCAAGCAATCCAACAAAATGATTGAATAAACTTTCAAAAACGTTTAATTTTTTTTTATATGCATCTATCTATGTCGAAGTGATGGGTCGTATAATGAAAGATCGTACCTCTTCCTTCGTGTGCAGTGCAAGGCTACAGGTAACATCATTGGCTGAGAGTGTGGCTGTGCCGCCCCTATTACCAGTGCACTTGATTTCACCAATCTCGGAAGCATAGACTGAGTCAATCCCACCTGGTGTTAATTCAACGGCCGGCAGGGGCTCAAACTCAGAACCTTAAGATCCCAAGCCAGCTACCCTGACCGCTAAGCCAACACCAGGCTTAGACAATCGTGCAAAAATGTTGAAATAAAATTGCACATTTCCAACATGCGAGCCACCGCCTGAGGGACCGCACGACAACGTGGAGCCAAATGCAGGCGAGTAGGGCCTGAACTTTGTTCAAGTTGATCGATATATTCAGTGACAGTGTGAATACTTTTGCTATGTATGGCGATGGCTTGGAAACGAACAAGCAAGTGGCTTGTACAGTGCTCAGCAAGTGGCTGAAGCACACAAGCAAGCACTCCAACAAAATGGTTGATCAGGAATGGACGGCTGGCTTGGCAAGCGATTAGCGATTGTCGATCGGTCGTATAAACACCATGCGCCCAGAATGTCAAGCAATGTCCGAATTGGATAAATGAACACTTTGTTTTAGTTGTCAGAACTGGTGCTGAGGTCAATTAAGAAGTTTAGATTTTAAAATTGGGGCTCAGATGAAGAGATTCTCGAGGTTATGGCATGTGCGGAAATGGACTACCGGGCATATATAAAGCATTGCAAAGTATCCAGCGATTCGTAGGTGTAATGATCAGGCTTTCGATGATATGGGTGAGGAAAGTGGGGGATGAAAATTAAAAACTTTATCGTTTAACCGCAGGCCAAAAAAAGGCAAATTATGACCACAGGAAGGGATGGCGAAGTGACCAAGGAGCCTTTATAAAGGATAATTAAATAAGGCTGTTATTTATCTTCAACAGGGGTGTTTTAATGATCCCAAACACCCAATCTTCACTCATGCACTACCTTGAGGTTCCCTTCGTAGGCACGCAAAGTTCCAGGCGGTTAGGTTTCATGGTTTTGGAGTTATGAAGGAGACACACGTGTGCACGCATGCACACGCGCATACACATACGCATACACATACACATACACATACACACTGACTGACTATGACTGACACACACTGACATTTATTATTATAGATTGAGCTTCAGTGTGTCTGTCCAGGTCATAACATTTTTACCAATTGAGCTTTTTTTCATCAAATCTTCAACAAACCTTTATTATGAGAATATGGAGAACACAAATTAATAAAATCTCCAGTTTTTATGCCTCTGCTGATGGAGTCGCCGGAGGCATTATGTTTTCAGGTTTTCTGTCCGTCTGTCCGTGATCGGCTTTCGTTACCCCAATAACTTGAGAATGGCTGAATGGATCCAAATCAAACTTGGTACACATATGTATCATGATGTAAAGATTAATTGATTAGATTTTGAGGTCAAAGGTCAAATGTCAAATGTCAGAGGTCATGGTCGGTAAAACTGATGTTACTGCGCAAACTTGTGAACCAGTGATGGGATTTTGACCAAACTTGGTACAAGTATACAGTATGATGCAAAGATAAACTGATTCGATGGTGGCATCAAGAGGTCAAAGGTCAGAGTCCATGATATCCCAATGATAGGTCGGATCTGCATCCGGACCTGAACCAAAATCTCATCGGCATGTTCTTATCACCTACCCAACTCTTCCACCAAGTTTCGTCTAAATCCATCCATAACTTTTTGAGATATCCTTCTCTCAGACGGGTGAAAATACAGCCTGCGTCCACCTCCACCTACGGTGGAGGTAACAACCTGTTCAACCCTCCCCTCATATAGAGTACTGTTGTGTTTCTTGGTGGAGATTTGAAAGATGTGAAGAGCTTTATCGTTAAATGTATCATCAAAATGTAATGTAATTAAATGAAGTCTTGAGATGCATTATCTTGTCATGTGCTTGGAGAGAGACCACCACAGGGTGCGTTCAGATGACTACACGCTACGACCCATAAGTCACAGAGCCCACGTTGCCGTAAGTCACAGAGCCCACGTTCTGAGCGGTTTGAAAAAACACGTCGCTAAATCCAATGCTGGAGAAACAGGAAACAGGACTCCTACAATGTTGTAATATAGTGAACAAACTTATTTACAACATCACAATTTACCCAAATTACATTAAATCCATCATTGTTGAGCACATATGTGAAATAAACAGTTCACCAAAATGCACCACCACTATCTCCGAATTCTGAAACCAAGGCAACAGTCAGAGTATGTGGGCATGTTGAAACCGCATCAAGTATGTAGTAACTACTACTGACCAATGGTGAGTTGCAAGTTACATGTTTGTACCATGATTGCCAACCTAGTTCGCATTTCTCTGCAGTTTACTTGATTTAACATTGCGAATACTAAACAAATGTATCAGTCAATATTTTATTGCATGAAATTGTCCCAAGCAAGGTATCGAGCCACTCTCGGTAAGGGGCAATATGATATCGAGCAATTTCATATTACATATGATGAAGAATTTGTTTCGCAATTCGATCAGAAATTGCGTGGAAGAACTTGATGTCAAAACTTGAATTCCCATTGGTTCTGCCTTCATGATTACACCTGATAACTTGTGGGTTCACTGGCTTGCAGACGTACATCTTGGTCCGCTGAGGCTCATGGCTCGGGTTCTTCTGTTCGTTGCTGTGGTAGTGTGCTCACTTCTGCTGCTGAATGGGGCACATGCAGCACAAGAAAAGAACTGGGTTGTGATCGTGGCTGGCTCCAATGGCTGGTATAATTATCGACACCAGGTGTGCTTTCTCTCTTCTCACAGCACAAATGCTTACACAATAATCAGTAATAATACATTTGACTGTGAGCTTCAATTTTGGATGCACATTGTCTGATTGGTGCTTTGCAGGTGGGGTTACATCACTATGTGTACCGTCCTTCGGATGAACCTAAAGCTACAATAGTTGGCCGTTAAAGGTCCCACAGTGTCTTTCATGAAGAGCAGGTGAGTTATCGCCAGCACTGTCGGACAAATTACAAATTCTTACCACCTTTAATCAAACGTCAGTACCTGCGAGCCAGTTCGTGAAAATTTTGGATGAAAAACTTTCCCTGGCCAACCGTAAAAGATGGTAGGAATAATTGCCATCACTGAAGTAGTAGTTGTCGTAGTAGATATTTCATTTTCTTTTTCTTTCTGCATAATCATACGAGTCGAAAATAAGCTATTTGGTGTCTGCCTGTCTGCGATCGGTGGTTATTTATTCAATCTCAACAAAACTTTCCAAGGGGATTTGGGGTCACATGGCAGCTGTTGTAGCAACTTCCCCCCTTCTCCAAAGTGATTTTCTGCCTTGGTCTCACGGTGTGTTAAGGTGTACATACGCAGTTGTGAGAAAAAGTTTGTGAACCCTTTAGAATTTTCTGTATTTCTGCATAAATTTAACCTAAAATGTTATCAGATCTTCATCTAAGTCCGAATAATATCTTCTTCTTCTTTCGGCTGCTCCCGTTAGGAGTCGCCACAGCGGATCATCCGTTATGATCCGCATACTGATTTGGCATAGGTTTTACTCCGGATGCCCTTCCTGACGCAACCCTGCTCGCCTCTTACGACACAGGGATAAGGATTGGGTTTCGCCATGATTCTGGGCTGCAAAGTCCGAATAATATACAGTGCCGATATAAAGTCTACACCGCCTTTCAAAATTTTCACCTTTTGTTGCCTTGTAGCCTGGAATTAAATTGCACTAAATGAGACTTTTTTTTCCACCTTTATTTACACATCGCGACCCACCACTTCCAAGTGAAAAACAAATTCTACAAATTTCAGAAAATGAAATAAAAATACAAAACTATAATATCTTGGTGAGATAAGTGTCCACCCCCCTGAGTTTATACTTGGTAGAAGCACCTTTGACAGCAATTACAGCTGTGAGTCTGTTGGGACAGGTCTCTACCAACTTTGCACAACTTGATTGGACAATATTTGCCCATTCTTCTGTAGAAAACTGTTCAAGATCGGGGAAGTTTTGTGGGGAGCATTGATGGACAGCAATTTTCGATTGGATTTAGGTCGGGGCTCTGACTGGGCCACTCAAGGACATTTATCTCTTTGTTCCTTAACCACTCCAGTGTAGCTTCGGCTGTGTGCTTCGGGTCGTTGTCATACTGAAAGGTGAACTTCTGTCCCAATTTCAGGTTTCTTTCAGACAGCAGCAGGTTTTCCTCTCGGATCCTGTATTTTGCTCCATCCATTTTCCACCTTCTGTCCTGACAAGTGCCCCAGTACCTGCTGAAGAGAAACATCCCCATAACATGATGCTGCCACCATCATGCTTCACAGTAGGGATGGTGTTCTTTGGGTGATGTGCTGAGCTGCGTTTGTGCCAAACGTAATGTTTTGCATTTAGGCCAAAAAGTTTCATCTTGGTTTCATCAGACCACAAAACGTTTTGCCACATGGCTTCAGAATCTCCGGAGTGTTTTTTTCCATACCTCAAACGCGACTCAAAGTGGGCTTTTTTGAGTAATGGCTTCCTTCTTGCCACCCTTCCGTACAGGCCAGACTTGTGGAGTGTTTGGGATATTGTTGTTACTTGTACACAGTGATCAGTTTCTGCCATAAAGGTATGTAGCTCTTTCAAAGTTGTCATTGGCCTCATGGTGGCCTCTCTGATCAGTCTCCTCCTTGCTTGGTCATCCAGTTTGGAGGGATGGCGTGATCTCGGTAGGGTCTTGGTGGTACCATATGCCTTCCACTTCTTATTGATTGTCTTGACTGTGCTCCAAGGGATATTCAAGGCCTTTGAAATTTTTTTTTATACCCATCCCCTGATATCTGCCTTTCCACAACTTGATCCCCGAGGTCTTTTGCAAGCTCCTTGGTGCCCGTGCACACCATTCTTGTTCACTGTTTCCTGATGGTGGACTCATCAACACTGACATTTGCCAATGCAAGAGAGGTCTGTCGATCCTTAGACGTTACCCTGGGGTTATTTGTGACCTCCTGGATTATTGTACACCTTGCTCTTGAAGTGATATTCATTGGATGACCGCTCCTGGAAAGAGTAACAATGGTGTTGAATTTTCTCCATTTGTACACTATCTGCCTGACAGTGGATTGGTGGAGCCCAACATCTTTAGAAATGGTTTTGTAACCCTTTCCAGACCGATGAGCATCAACAAATCTTTTTCTGAGATCCTCTGAAATCTCTTCTGATCGGGCATGACACGCCCTCCACAAACCTGTGTGGTGAAGACCAGACCCTGACGGTGATGAACAAAGATTATTTTTGTCATGTTGGGCAAGGCCACCCAAACTCACTCCTGATTGTCATCAGAAATGATTGAAACACCTGACTGTAATTAGCCCCTTAATTGAGCTGATTATCCTCGAGGTTCACATACTTTTTCTGACAAAGAAATTGAATGCTGGATCATTTTGCTCAATAAATAAATAAATAAACAAATAAATGAAAAAGTGTGTGTGTGTGTGTGTGTGTGTGTGTGTGTGTGTGTGTGTGTGTGTGTGTGTGTGTGTGTGTGTGTGTGTGTGTGTGTGTGTGTGTGTGTGTGTGTGTGCGCGCGTGTGCGTGCTCTTTGTTTAATCAGGTTCATTTCTCTTTATTATTAAGACTTGGATGAAGATCTGATCACATTTTAGGTCAAATTTATGCAGAAATTTCTAAAGGGTTCACAAACTTTATCTCACCACTGTAGCTTATCGTAGTGTTTCGTGTGGCACACCCAGCAGAAGTAAAAATTATTATAACCCAAACTATTCAGTCAATTCTGTCCTATGTATGACAACCTTCTGAAACAGTCGCTATTCTTGTTTAATACAAAATGGAAATAAATTTGGAGGAAACCCGATATCCTTGAGGAATTCTATGTTTATTGCATCCACAACAGACCAATGGTTCCAAGCCATCTCAACTCGCGAGGCCTCTATCGAGGTAGGCTGCTAGCTCGGCCACAATGATCTTTGGCTAATAGAGGTACTTTAATGAGTCTTTACATATGAATGATTTATCTCATTCCTTGTCCGATATATATTGTTGCGGATTCGCGCCCGCCGGCGTGCAAGCGGCCACGTAACTCAAATCGCGGCACGTCGCCCACCGGACGGACAATCCCGTCGTGACCCTCTCGGACTAACGCCAGGAACTAGTCACGGGTGGGCCTTTCGGCCTCACCACGATCGTGCCAATCGGCCCCCCGCGTGGGATAGGGTTGCTCGCCAAATTCGACCTACCTAAGTACCCACACGGAGGGTAGACTGGGCGATCGCACCTCGCCGCAGGTCGACTTCGGACACAGGCCACTTTAAGCGACCCGTTCCGTACTATCGGGATAACCGAGCGGTGTTATCGTCGGCCTCGACGGTTCGATTAATTCTCGGGCGTATTTAGCCCACTACCAACCCTTTACGTGAAGTAAGATGGAGATTCAATGAAAGAAAAAGACGAAGCGAAACGGGAAAAACAGTTCAACATAAAGCACATTTCGCGATGGCACACGGATAGCACACATATACAATTATACACCAAAAGCAAATGTAAAAGAAGAAGAAGAAACACACAATAATGCACAAAAAGCAAATGCAACAATGCAGATCGAACCGACTACCGAGCACACGGCAACACTTGTACAGTTTTACTTCACAGACGGCGCCGACAACACATATACTCAAAGCAAAAGAAAAAGGGACCACCCTCCACTATGAGGGGGCAGACGGGCCTGGGGCCGAGACCGCGTCGAGCCTACCCGTCTGGTGATGAGCCGCAAAATGGCGGTGGCGCCCCGACTCCGCGGGCCTCGCGGACAGTGTCTGGTATGGGGTGGGAACGGGGCCCCCTTCTCGCACTATCTCAGCGCGGGGGGAAACAGGAGGGGGTTGTTGATGCTCGGGGGAAGGAGGATATCTCGCTGGCTCGGGTCCCGCGACGAGCGTCTCCACCGCGACCTCGGTCGCGTTACCGGCCTCTCCTCTCCGCAGCTCCCCGACTCTGACACGAGCGCCCTCTCGACTGCCTTCGCCGCCACCTCTCCAACTCTCCCACTCTCCACAGCTCAGTCCAACTGCTTTCTCCGACTCTTCTCTTGACTGACTCTTCCCAACTCAACTCCTGCCAACTCTTCCCAACTCAACTCTCGCTCTTCCCAACTCAACTACTCCGACTCTTCCCAACTCAACTACTTGACTGACTCCTTCACCTTCGACCCTTTACCTCTGGCTGGCTCCCCATTGGACAGAGGAAAAGTGGGCTTGAATGCTTTTTGATCCGCGAATCTGCATATAGCGACCACACTCCGACGCACCTGGAGGCGGGGCCAAATCGCCCCATGCTCACTGATAGGACGGAACAGAAGTGGGCGTGAATCGTTTTTGATCTGATTTCTTCGGAAAGGCTGGTGCCTTTGCACCCGCCGCTCGGCGCGCGCCCTGCACGAGTCCAGGATCGGTGTCCACAAGCGGCGCGGGAATGGCGGTGATGCGATGGTTGCGAGAGCGAGATGTGATGGCAAGGGTCATGGCTGTGGTTGTGAAGCGGCGTTGCGGTTGGTGGTTGTTGTGTGATGGCTGTTGAGACGTGGTTGGTGGTGGTAGTAATGGTAGTAATGGCGGCTGGTCCAAAATAAAGATAGTAAAAGAAAAACGGCTATCTAGAAGGGTCGCAGCCCGAATGAATGACATTTATTCCCTCTAAACAACGGGTTTGGGCCTAACTACACATATACTTACAGAGATATCTCACCTAAGGGACCTGAATGGTGGTTTGCGAATTTCGTCAACCACAACAATATATATATATATATATATATATATATATATATATATATATATATATATATATATATACATACATATATATATATATATATATATATATATATATATATATATATACATGCTCGGGGGATATATATATATATATATATATATATATATATATATATATATATATATATATATATATATATACATATATTGCTCGGCAATGGTGGCGTCCATAGCAACGGTGCTCAAAAGCATACAACTAGATCCTGGTATGAACCTACCAGTCAAATTTCATCAAAATCGGTTGACACCTCTGGCCTCCAGAACTGTCCATTACATACATACAGACAGATGGAAAACCTGAGAATAACGGTAGTCTAGCGACCACCCAATATATATATATATATATATATATATATATATATATATATATATATATATATATATATATATATATATATATATATATATATATATATATATATATATATATTGGGTCTTTCCGAGCCATCAGATTATACAGTATGCGGACTGTATATGGATTGTTTATAACATGTATTGGGGCTTCATATGTGATTTCTCCCAGCCATGGCTTTGAAGTGTGATGTGAAATATTGTCCCTGTCACCTTTACGGCCCAATTGTGACCTTTATTTGATGCATAACCCCATTCGTAATGGTCGCTAGCATTGTTTAATACGAGCCTGAGGGAAATTTGGAGCAAATTGGATGTACTTGCACACATGGGCGGAGTATAGGCTAAAAGTGACCGTTCCGCAAAAACCAATGGAAGTAATCAAAAAAAATTAAAAACAATGTCACCCGCAGGGTGACCCGTATCTTGCCAAAAGGTGACCACGTGTGACTTCTTTAAGGTCACACTGAGGTGAACAGAGCTGCTATCCACCAGGAGCGACTCCTTGAGGAATATCTGCCTACGAGAGATTCCGATGAGAATCGTTCTACAGAGTAATCATGAAAAATATGCGTTTGCCTCATAACGTCACCAAATGACGTCATAATGTCTCAAGCTTGACATATCTAGAAAGCACTCATCAAGGTGTTCAATTTGTGGTACTTCACGATATGGTTCCTAAAACTTGAAAATTTGACCTTGGGTTTAAATATGTTTGACCTCAGGCGCTAACCATGAAGGTCAAGGCCAATCGCCACCAAACATTAATCAGCTGAGCGCCAGACCATGAACTATATTCCCATGAAGTTTGAAGACGATCCAATCAAAATTACTCATAAAATAAGGGTTTCGTCGACTCCCTTGATTTGCGACAGTGACCTTGGCCTTTGACCTTTACCTTCAAAATTTTGTGCACTGAAAGGGACCTCTATAGGCCTCTGATATGCAAAGTTACAAAAATTTCCAATGATAACTGTGCTCTGCAGAATTTTTTTTATACGTGATTACAGACAGACAAAAAAAACAAAAAAAAAAAAAAACGTACAAGCTGACTAACATATCTTGAAAAAACTTCGTTTTGGCAAGATAAAAAACCTCATTATAACCAGTTGTCAAGTCTTGGCCACCGTCCCGCAACATTCATGATCAGATTTCTCTCAACATCCCTATCCTGCACTGCTTTCTGAAGCTCTGGCAGAGACAGCTTCATTGCAACCTTTACCCCATCCATCAAGCACAAACAAGTTCTGCTTCTTCTGCTTCCCTCAACTATACCCTGTATGGTTGATTTCTCCAGCCTTTTGTGTTCTGCATGCATGGTGTGTCCAACCAACGTATGAGAATTTCTCTTTTAACATCATTGCTTCAAATGTGGTATAATAATTTCTTCAATCACTGATTGGTTTGTTCTTATTGCAGTGCATGGGATTGTTACCTTACGCTCGCGAAGTAAAAAGCGGGGTTAAGCGATCGGTCGCGTACGTGTGCCGTGCGTACGTGTCTGCATTTTTAAAAAATAATTTTCTCAGCAACCGTTCGTTTGATTGACACAAAATTTTCAAAATAGGTGTGCCGCCTCCTGAATAATTTTTTTTAAGTCAATTATGATGTCATAGATCAAGTGGTACAGGCACCATCTTGGAAGAAATGAAAAAATTTGCATCTCTATATCTCTGAAACCACTCCATGGAAAAAAAAATTGCACATGGCTCATTATGAAGTACTCCCCATGGGGAATAAGATGTTAATAACGTCATTCGACAAGTACAACTCTTGATTCGATAAGTAATAAAAAAAATTTCTTTGCAACTGTTGGTCCAATTGATCCGAAATTTTGACCATCGATGCGCCACCTCCTGTAGGAGTTTCTAATGATAATTATGATGTTATAGGTCATGTGGTACAGGCACCATCTTGGAAAAACCAAAAAACTGCACCTCTATCTCCGAAACCGCTCCATGGAAAAAATTGAAACGTAGCTCATTGTCAAGTACTTCCCATGCGGAATAAGATTTGTTCATGATGATGTCATTGTTGCCTTCATTATAACATCATGATTCGACAAGTGTGAGGTTTGATCTGGTCAGTATTAAGTTTGAGATGAAAATTTTCGTTTATATATTCTTTGTTGTCATGTGTTGTGCAGGCGGATGCTTGCCACGCGTACCAGATAGTACACAGCCATGGAATTCCAGATGAACAGATCGTTGTGATGATGTATGATGATCTGGCCAACAACACAGAGTAAGTTTTTATTGTTTTTTTCTCAAGTTTATACTTCTTTACCATCTCTTCCCAATTGGATAGTTTTCAAAGATTGGTTGAAGTTCTTAGGCTAGTGTTGATGTATTCTATGATAATGTAGTGTAGCACCAGACCTGCCATTTATATTGGGCGACTTGTGTGCACGTTGATTAGAAACGTACTGATGGTTATGATGGTTATCTCCTTGAAACATACTCAACATCAGTTGAGTTACTGATGGTTATGTCCCCAACAGGCGGGGTGAAAACGAGGGATTATGGGGAAGGGCCATGATCCCCTTCGTGGCGTAAAGTGGTACGGTTATGGGGAGCACAACTGAAGTTAATGGCATGGTTCTTATGTTTCATGAAGAATTTTGTCTGCATCTGGCCATTGCTTTCTGAAAAGATTTTTAATAAATTACCTGAATTTGAGGTGAAAACCCCCCTTTTCAGCCTCTTGGAGGAGACGGCTCCGTTTGGGGAGCACAACCCCATGAGACCTTACTGTTCTGATGTAGCGTACCAAATTTTGGCCATATCAGTTATGTAGTTTGTGAGAAAAATATGTTTTAGTGATTATGAGGGATTGGTGGAGGGAGACCGTGGTTCTCTTTCCAGGGCAGATACGGCCATGGGGAGCACAACTTCAGGTTAGGGTATGGTCACGATGCTGCATGACCAAGTTTGGTCTGAATCTGGTTGTCCGTTTCGGAGAAGATGATTTTTCAATGAAATACCAATATTTGGGGCAACCACTCCCCCCCCCCCCTTTCACCGCTTATAAATTAGCGGATCCAGATGGCGATCACAACCCATAAGACCTGACTGTTCTGATGCATTGTACCAAATTTGGGGGATTAGGTAGTTGTGGAGAAGCAGATGTTTTCATGAAAATGAGGGATTCGGGAGGTGGAGGATACGGCGATGAAGAGCACAACTTGCGGGTTAGGGCATAATCCCAATGCCTCGTGGCTAGTTTGGTCTGGATCTCTCTAGCGGTTTCTGAGAAGATTTTCAATATATATATATATATATATATATATATATATATATATATATATATATATATATATATATATATATATATATATATATATGTTTGTATATATATATATATATATATATATATATATATATATATATATATATGTTTGTATATATATGTATATATATGTATATATATATATATATATATATATATATATATATATATATATATATATATATATATATATATATATATATATATATATGTTTGTGTATATATGTATATGTATATATGTGTATATATGTTTGTATATATATATATATATATATATATATATATATGTTTGTATGTATATATGTTTGTATATATATATATATATATATATATATATATATATATATATATATATATGTTTGTATGTATATATGTGTATATATATATATATATATATGTTTGTATGTATATATATATGTATATGTGTATATATATATATATATGTTTGTATGTATATATATATTTATATATATATATATATATGTTTGTATGTATATATATATATATGTTTGTATGTATATATATGTGTATATATATATATATATATATATATATGTTTGTGTGTATATATATATATATGTATGTATATGTTTGTATGTATATATATATGTGTGTATATATATATATATTTGTATGTATATATATGTATATATATATATATATATATGTTTGTATGTATATATGTATATGTATATGTATATGTATATGTATATGTATATATATATATATATATATATATATATATATATATATATATATATAATGTATATACGTTTGTATATATTGTTGCGAATTCGCGCCCGCCGGCGTGCGATCGACCATGTAACTCGAATCGCGACCGCGTCGCCCACCGGATGGACAATTCAGTCGTGACCCTCCTGGGACTACCGCCAGAAACCAGTCACGGGTGGGGGTTTAACCCCACCACCACCCAGTCAGCAGTCCACCCGCGCGAGATAAGGTAAATCGCTGAAAGTCGATATACCTATGGGACTCGCACGGGTAATCTGCCGAGGGATCGGACCATGCCACAGGCCGACTCCGGACACGAACCGCTTAAGCGGTTCATTCCGTATTACAGGGATAACCGAGCGGAGTTATCGTCGACCTTGATGGTTCCGATTAATTACCGGGATGTTGAAACCCACTACAAATCCCTTACGTGATGCAAGATGGAGATTCAATTAAAGGAAAAGATGAAGCGAAACGGGGGAACAATTGGAAAAGCAAGCACTTTTATTGCACACACACAAACAAGCACGTATTCACAGTCAGCAACAGTTTTCATACAGTCAAAGAAAGAACAAAAGCAAGAACTACAACCGAATATCACTTACACGGGCACACTTACACAGTTCTACTTTACAAGACTGGCGCCACACACACACTTACACCAAAAGCAAAGAAAACAAAAGTAGTGACTTCCCTGCGCGCGTCGAGTCCTCCTCCTGCGACCTCAGCTCCCAGCTCCTCCGGCGTGGACGGTGAGCTCGTGCTTCGCGCTGACACGTGTTGGCCGCTCGACGCCACGGACGGGATTTCCGGCGCTATCTCAGCGCGGATAAAGGGGGGAACCCGTTGATGCTCAGGGTTGGGAGAGGGGAATGGCAGACGCTCCGTCCCGCCAGCGGGGTCTCGGGACCGCACCGACAGAAGACCAGACCAGACCACCAGGCGAGACGAGCCAAGACGAACGACGAGACCAGCTCCAGGATGAAGAGAAGAAGAAAGAACCACCCCGTGTGCGCGCCTTTATAGACCGAGGGAGGAGCGTGTATGCAAATTCCCGGATCAAAATGCATTTGGAGGCGGGGCCACAACACCCCTTGGTCAGCCATTGATCGGGCAAAAAGGGGGCGTGAGCCTCTTTTGATCCGCATTTCTGCCCAAACGGAATTCACAAACACTCGCTTGGAGGCGGGGCCAAGCCGCCTCACCCTCACCCATTGGACGGAGGAAAAGGGGGCGTGAAGCTCCCCCGATCCGTTTTCTCCCTCGGAAAGGCCGCCATTCACGCTCGCGGCTCTATGCGTTCAGCACCAATCGCCGAACGGGCCCTAGACAGCCCGACGTTCAGTGTTCACAGGTGGTGCGGTTGCTGGTTGTGAAGGAGAAAGGCGAAGGTGGTGGGAGGTTTGCCATGGTGGTTGGGCCGTTGTTGGGCATCGTTAGAGAATGGCGGGTGAGGCGATGCTTGCGGGGTGGGTTGTGGAGATGAAGGTAGTGGCGGTTTGGTGGAGTTGTTCGGGGGCGTTGTTGGTGGTGGCTTAATGGTCGAAAATAATAGAGAAAGAAAAATGGCTAACTCAAAGCGTCTCAGCCCAGATGAGTCACCCATATTCCCTCTATACAACTGGTTTGGGCTAACTACACAAGAACTTACCGATATAACTCACCTGAGGACCCTTTATGGTGAATGCGAATTTCCACAACCGTAACTATATATATATATATATATATATATATATATATATATATATATATATATATATATATATATATATATATATATATATATATATATATATATATATATATATATATATACATACATACATACACATTAAAAAACATCAAAATGCCTGGTGTGTGACGAGCACTCCTCCGATCTCCAATGGACATAAAGTCCTACACCAAAGCGTCACCTCCAATCCGGAGGCCTCACCCTGGCATGACTGTCAGACAGAGATTATATGGTCAGCATTGGTTAAACATCAAACGGAGCTGCCTATCCGGATTTTGGGCTTATTTACCCTCATCAGGGCAGCATACTGTAGAACTAGCTAACCAATTTATGTCCACTGAGGATTGGGGGAGTGCTTGTCACACTCCACATATTTTGATTTACCCACCGATCATTCCACGTGCCTTCTGGTTGAATGGTTTGCATTGGTGGGAACAATCGTCTGGATGGCAGATGCACTGTTGTTCTTTGTGGATTATGTGGTGTTGCCATGTGAGACAATCCGTGGTTGATGCTCACCATTATTGCCAGGAGGTACGATTAACATGCATGTAATATATATATATATATATATATATATATATATATATATATATATATATATATATATATATATATATATATATATATATATATATATGTATTTTTTATATGCATGCTCTAGGTTCATGGAAGAGCGATAACATAGAACAAAATCAGAACACAACACAACAAAGGGAACAAAAGGAGAAAAGGGAAACCACCAACAGCGGGGGGCGGGGAGGAGTTGGAGATGGACAAACGAGTGATGCAGGTAATGACTAGGGGTAAGGGAGAACGCAAAGGGTGGACAATATGGATACATAAGCAAAATTTTGGGAGGGGTGTGGTTGGGGTTGGTTTGACGGGTGTAGAAAAGATCATGATTTTGGACTTGAGGAGGATGATGATATTTGAATAAAATACCAATATTTTGGGTAAAAGCCCCTTTTACCCCCTTCATCAGGGGTGCATCTGGATGGGGAGCACAACCCCATGAGACCTTGCTGTCCTGATGCATCGTACCAAATTTGTTCCATATTGGTGAGGTAGCTTGTGAGGAGAACATTGGTTAACGGGTGGTCAAACACCAGGACCCACTCGATCTGGTTCTTTCTCCGTAATAACCTCAAAACTGCTGCGAACTTGCTGGAAGGTCAAAAAGGACCAACACTTTTGGAAAGTTGTATACGTTCAACAACTTGTTACACTTATTGTCACAAGTGGAAAGTAAATTTGCAGGGTGATTTTCTTTTTATTTTTTATTTTTTAATTATTGGAGAGGTCAATGCTCAAGGAAATATTAAACGATAGATTTATTGTATTGAGGTGGAGATAGCTGGGAGAAGGTGTGTATGCAACACACCAAGAGTATAGATTAAAGAATGATTTGGGGATAGCATAATTGAGAGAACAAGATCATGAAATGTATGGCATACTCTGAGATTGTTACAGAGCTCAACTTTTTCCTGCATGTTCATGGGACAGCTCCGTTTTAGATTTTGCATGTCCCGTCAACCATTGCACCTTGCCAACTTCGTACTATGCGAATGTGGGGCGATACCCCACCCCATCCCTCTCCCTTCCACAGATCTCCTAATGTCTCTACTCCCTACTGTTTTGTGCTTCGCTGTCCCATCCCTTTTGTCTCCTGCTGCATTTGTTATACGTTCTGTGTGTTAGCTTTTATATGAGCCTCGACAGTGTATACAAAAAAAAAACGTGTGCACTAAGGGTACAAACCTTAATTGGTCGGGCCAAACCAATGGACGGGTAAACATTTAATAATACAGTGGACCCTGCCAGTCTTTTGGCTATTCTAATCGATGTTCGTAGTTGCTACACAACCTGTCGGGCTGCGGAGTTATTCATAGTGTGGCGGCCTGCAGGGCCGGAGTTCGGGAAGAGTCAGAGAAGTCCTCCTCGTGGTGAATCCCAAAACTCGGTTCCGTAACAATATATATATATATATATATATATATATATATATATATATATATATATATATATATATATATATATATATATATATATATATATATATATAGATAGATATAGACAGTAACCCGAAAGTTACTTTACCCCTGATAAATTTCTCGCACTTCCCTCCGTCCCTTGCCCTCGCCCGCTATGGTATGCGGAAACACTGACTCGGAACAATGATGGAGCACATCCAGATACAATGACAAATTAATTATTGTAAGTACTGTCCAATAAAACCTGTATATTAAAAGAGTTCAAGAACAATGCTTCACTGGAAAGGGGTAAAGTGACTTTCAGGCCACCCTGTAAATGTATGTGTGTGTGTATATATGTATATATATATATATATATATATATATATATATATATATATATATATATATATATATATATATATATATATATATATATATATATATACATATTGTTATGGAAATGGCCCTTATTGGACTACTAAATACAGGATTAGCTCAGATCCCCCATTAAATGCATTTATAGATAGGTTGTTTGGTAAAATGGATATTATATGTGTCGGGAGGCGTAAGAGGCTATATTATTGTTGTGCAGTGGTGGTGGAATGAGAACTTCCTCTTCTTCTTCCCCATCCCGGACGAGGCCCCGCCCAGTCGGCTGAGAGGGTGTGGCCAAAAAAAGAGGAAGTGACGCGAAGGGGAGGAGTTTGTCGGCTTCGCCGAGAGAGGCGGGCTCGTGTGTCGAAGGAGCGAACGCGAGAGAAACTAAGGAGAGAAGGCGCGCTCGTGTGGCAGGAGAGCAAACGAAGGCCTCGCGACCAACTTTAGTTTGGCAGTTTGGAAAACTGTAGTCGGTTGAGAGGCTGCTCATGTTTTCGAGGCGAGCGAACGTAAGAAAACTGTAAAAGAGAGAAAAGGGTTGAGTGTGTGGAGAATGGTCGCTGAGGAAGGCGTGCTCGTGTGTCGAGGGAGCGAACGAAGGCTTCGTAAGGAGGTGTGGAAACAGTCGCTCTCGAGGCGCGATGTGTTTTGGAGGCGAGCGAACGAAGGAGGGACAGTGTGGAATCTGCCGGTACAAAATGGCAGTCGGCTTTGAGAGGCTGCCTGCACGTGGAGTCGACGATCGACTCGTATGGGGAGGTGATCGACAGGTTCGGCCTGCATCTGGCCGCGAGCCTCCGTACTTACTCACCTCACGGCTCGACACGTTTGTCGATCCGCCTGCGGAGCTCGGCACCTCAATTTGGGCCTTGTCTGGTGAACGGGCCAGGCCTGGATTTGTATGCTGGACCGTGAGAGAGATCAGCTGAAGCCCATCGTTGACCTTACGTGGGGTCAGAGCGCGCGGAGACCGCGTGCGGTGCGAAGGGGGAAAAAGGAGGACGAGCTCCATTTCGCCACGTGGCGCGTTCGAGCTGGAGCTCAAATCCGTGGACATCCGCCTGTTGCAAGTGACATTCGTGCTTTTGACACTGTCCTCTCGTCCATGAGACATCACCAAGTACTCTGTCTTGTCTTGCATGCATGCTGTCTGTCTGTCTGTCTGTCTTTGTCTGCATGTTGTTTAAGGCATATTTCGGTAGCGACCCCCTCCAAACCTGTAGTCCGTGGTTCCCTAGTTAAGAACGGGTTGAGGATTGTGAATAAAAACATTGTTGTGAATTTTGCTTGTGTTGTGATCCCTGATGTTCCCCAATAAATCTGGTTAAGTCGTATGAAGTTGCCACTATGGATTAATTTGTGTCGCATCGAGGAACGATCCGTTCGACTGGCATATAAAACCAAAAATGGTTACAGACTGGCAGAAAACGCTCGGCATCTGACAAAACCAGTCTGTAACCAGGGGTTCTATTTCCCCAGCTGGCCAGGAACAAGGGTTACGTTGGTATCGCGATTGAAGGCACGTGACTCGAGGCCTGTGCTGAGCCAGCCGGCGTTATTGATCCCGGAGTGGGTTGAGAATCCCTCCGTCGCTGAATCCTTAACAATATATATATATATATATATATATATATATATATATATATATATATATATATATATATATATATATATATATATATATATATATATATACACACTTTGTATAGGTAAGATTGTGGCAATGATCTTTGTTTGAAATGAAATTTTATCATTTTAAAATTATTTGTTGTCATGTGTTGTGCAAGTGGATGCTTGCCATGCATACCAGTACACAGACATTGTCAATACTGCAATAGAGGCAATTAGGCAGTCTGCTCCTGTAGTTTTGTTTTTCTTCTGCAGTCACTTGCTGGTAATGCAATTGCTCCTTGTCGGTTTAGCATCTGCAGAACCTCGAACAAAGAAATGGATGCATTGACTCAGGCCCACAAATATTATCAATACTTAATTAACTGGAGGGTTCATAGAACACTTTACTCCGTGCATTCTTGATGATAAGGACATGTGTTGGGTGCACTAAGGAAAGCTCAACATGGCTTGACTAGCTGACCATTCTTCATGTTAATTACAGCACTCTTACACCATCTTCTTTGGAAGGCAACTTGTTTACTTCGATTTTTAATAAATCCTCTCACTAAAGAACATTATTGATCTCGTGGAAGTTTCGCTGTTCGTCCTCACACTAAACCGCTGAAGCAGAGGAGCACTGCGAGTGGCAAATTTCAATGGTCAACATGGCGTATAGTTTTCCCAACTTCAGAGCCAAAGTACTGCCAAACCGAATCGTTTTGGAAGTGAAAACAAGCCGATTCATGGTCTTCCGTGTAATTCAATTGAAATGAGAACTCTGAAAGGCTGTAGAAAAATATAACCCCCCAAAAAAATCAAATTGGAAGTTTATTGCCATTGATGCTTTTGGGATATATCATCTTTAACACCACCTTATCTAATATAGTAAATTAGTTATTCATACCTGTTGTTTGTGTCCTTTGTGAAGTCCCTAAAAAACAGTAAGTTTAGTGTTTGGAATGATTTTATTTTATTGTTGGACAGACACAGACAGACCGATAGACATAAAGACAGAAGCAATTGCTTTACCCCTTTGTGTGCATGCGTGCATGGGATGAGATGGCGCACAACTTTGCTAACTTCAGAGCCAAAGTACCGCTAATCTACAGGTTTTTTGGTAGTGCCAACAAGCAAATTTGTATTCCACAGAGTTCAAAATGTATAGTTAACTTGGAATTCAGTAATTCCTCGGTGATAGGCAAACACACTGAACCAATTGTTTTCGCTCGCTTTCCCCCGCTTTGCGCTCCATGCGCAGGATACCAACTTGTGTATGCATTGTCGGATGTAGGACTTGGCCCAGCACAACGATACCTTTTTTGATGTTTGCTCCTTTTGTGCAGGAACCCAACACCCGGAGTCATAATTAACAAACCGAATGGCTCCAATGTGTACAAGGGTGTGCTGAAGGACTACGTCGGTGATGTAAGTAAAAGTGTGGGCGTTCCCGAATGATTCTGCTGTATTTAAGAATTAAGCCTTGTGCAGCCTAAGCTATTACAGGCTTTTCAGACTTGTTGATTTTCTGTTTTACTTGCAGTGTGGACTTGCACTCAAGCTACAGATGTCTTTTCTTCAGAATTCTAATGTTTTCATGACTGCTCTAAGAAGTCACCTTTTTACTCTCAAACTGGTTATATGTAACTTTGCTGTCCTTAACCAAAGGTAGCATACAAAGTGTAGAAAATAGTCAGTCAGTTCATCAAACACTCGAATCATTCCCACATTTGTATGCAACACCACCTCTAAAGGCTTACAATCTGTTTGATTTTACCCATTGCCCAAAAGGTGGTGACTGAGCACAGGGCAAAATGATTGATTATTTTTGATACCAAATCGAGGTTCATGTCATTAGCGAGGTGACGGAGGGTAAAAGCCAATGGATGGACAGAGGACAGCGGAGCCACATTTGAACTTGACAAGCAAGGGAATGAACAAACAAGAAGAGCATTGGATATGGAAAAATGACATCTGTAGTTTTGCCATAAATATTTTATTCGGTACATCAGGAGTGTAGCATTTTGCACAATACTGAAATATAATGAAATTGGTTCGAAGGAGGAGATGACAAGTACAAGTGTTTTTTGGTGTATCTACATCCATTGATCCCAAAAGCAGGGTTTTAAACACGAGGACGTTTTGATTGGTGCTAATTTGGTGATATTTCAACAAACATTATATCAGATTAAAATAAGTGTTCTTTTAGATCCCCAAATGACACCAAATGGAATTTATTAAATACAATAACAAAGTTAATAATTTTTAGCTCGCCTGTTCGAAGAACAGAGAGCCATAGCGATACCCCGGCGTGAGCGTCAGCGTCAGCGTGAGTGTGAAAATGTTACTTTTTGGTGCAAGTTATTTAGAAGCTTGCCATTCATTTAATATATGTACTAGTTTAATGATTACAATATACAAATACATATATTGCTTTAAAATTATTTGGATCAGACTTCACTGCAATGCTTTATAAAAAATATTATTAGACTAGTCTTTTAA
Organism: Eptatretus burgeri; assembly: GCF_056783735.1. Taxonomy (NCBI): domain Eukaryota; kingdom Metazoa; phylum Chordata; class Myxini; order Myxiniformes; family Myxinidae; genus Eptatretus; species Eptatretus burgeri. The sequence continues at coordinate 104,981,052 of NC_140969.1, forward strand.
AAACGATAAATGTATAAACAGGCGAGCATTGGGTGGCTTTGACACCAACTCTCTGGTTTACTCTTAGCCTCCTCCTGCTCATTAAAGCAGTCATTCCCACGTCAAAACTGTGGAATATGTAATGCTTTCTACTCACCCATCATGTTATCACCAACCGTCAGTCACCTGTTCAACTCACAATTTTAAAAGAAAATCATCGGAAGTAATTGCCAGGAATGTGTGAGGAGCATTATGAATACCATGTGATCATGCATTAAACCCTTTAGCAAGGATGGTAAACATCTGTGGGTGAAGTTGTGGTTTAGTGATGGTAAGTGTAACTGGAACAAATGTTGAATTATGAGGCCCGGGATTCCTCGACAGAGCGAAGTTGTCTTCCTTAGGTCGGTCGTCCTTCATGCAATCGGTCATTCAGACGAGTTGGCGTCAGTATCGCCCTCCAAAGTTAAAGTTGATCTGGGCTGCAGCACAGGTGAATTAGTGTTTGGATCAGCACTTCGTCTTTCCAGGGCTATTCGTTACCCCAGTCAATCAGCAAGAGATCCCAACAACGTTTCTTCTTTTTCTTCTTCTCGCTCTATCTCTCTTCACTGCTAGCTGGACATAGTATTCCATTGTCACGTTAAGTTCATGGGGTGATTCGACGTGGTACACACATCAGTCTATTTTTAGGATTCTCACTTTAATCCTATATTTGTGTACTCGTGCTTATTCACCTTGTCAGGGATTTGCAGAGCAATGCAGTGTTCACTTTTCTCGCTGAGTGGATTGTGATGCCGATGTCTGTCTCAAGAATTCTCATCAGCGCCATCTTGTATCTTTATGACTCGACGTGAGCTCCAACTTGGATCTGTATTCACCATCACCAGCCACATTTTGGAAAATTATTAACCACCGCTAGTGACAACTTTTATGGCTCATCAACAATTTGTTAATGATTTGGACTTCTTGGAGGTCAGCTTTAACTTGGGCAGTGCTGCCAAAACCTCTGAGTGACCTTTTACATGATAGGAGACTACCCGTGTGATTGGCGGATTGATTTTCTGTCTGGATGCAGGTAAAGCTAAATTTTCCAAGTATAATTTTTAAGCCTCAGCCAACCTCCTCCTTTGAATAGCGAGGTTGCATTACCAGGTTGATTTACTGTCTGGACACAGCTGAGGTTGTGCATCTACTGATGTGGACCCACTGTTTGGAAAGGTTCTGTGCTGAAAGGGTTGAAACCTCCATGAAGAACAGTGCCCAGCTGATGATCAGGGTAGTGGAAAAATTTATCAAATGCTTACAGGTTAATAAGGTTCTTACTTTCACTAAACGACTATTTTGAGGTTTGCAATAAAGTTAGAGGGAGTTGTTGAACAAACTATCATTTAAATGTTAATGCTTTAGAAACTGCTGTTACTATTCAGTAAATGTTTAGAATTGTGAGGAACAAACTTGTGAAAAAATACTGTGCGTGCGTGCGCGTGAGATGCACCTTGTAGTGTGCATTCATGCGGAGCTATTCCTTTACCAATGAATGACACGATATGCAAATATGGCTTCTTAGCTTTGCCAGTTCCTGAAGAGACAGGAAAAGCAAGATATTGTATTGATGTCTACACTCAGATCGACAAATATATTGGATTTTTATTCTCGGATCGAATGTAATTTGTCGACCCGGGTGATGCCGTGAATTGGTGAAGGCTCCATCTTGTTGTTAATGTGTGTCGTAGGACGTTACTCCAGCAAACTTCCTTGCTGTGTTGCGTGGAGATGCAGAAGCAGTTCGAGGAAAAGGAAATGGAAAAGTTATTCACAGGTAGGTCTTTCTGAAATGCAATATTTAGTTCTCCTCTTCATTCAGCATGAGGAGGATTGAGAAAACTGAAGGTAAGAAAAAAAACAACTATTTTGGACTGTCTTCATGCTTATGGCTGTAAAACTTAAAATCAATATCCAGTTATAATCAGAGAGTGCGCTAGCTCTCTGCATGTTGAGATGGTGCTGAAAAAAATGTCGGTCACACCCACGAGATACAAAACTAAAGTTGGAGTATCTTTATAAACTCGCTTCAGCTACATATGAGAGCCTACTTGGTCTGTTAAGATGATGGTCTCGGCAGGGATAACTTTTCGGCTCTCAAGACCATGGAAAAAACAAAAAAAAAAAAACCAAGATCAGTCAAAACTGGCAAATCTTATTGTCGTTCATATTAATAATAATCTTCAGATGGCATATTTCCGAGCTGCCTCTCTCAATGGCAGACTCTCGTACCATCCGACAGAGTTTCACTTGGTACATCATCATTTGCTATCGTAAATTTAATAGCTTGAAAGGATTCCATGAAGAGTACACAAAACTACATTCCTTTGTAAAGGGATCAGAGGGGTGGGTGTGACTGACTGACTGTCAATCAGCCTGATGGGGGTGTGGCTGCGAGTGCGAGGGCCAATACGACCGATTTGGGTGTGGTTAACAGTGGAATATTATCAGGAGGTTGGTGACAGCAACAGCCCACACATACACCATTTGAGAAAGTATTGTTGCGGGCCGGGGACCGGTGGCGAGAACGACCACTAGGTGGGGGAGGTTATGTCGATCCCCACCGGACTCTCCGGAATTGTAGGCCGTCGCTCGGATAACTCCGCGAGCCGGCGGGTCATTTAACCAACCATGGAACGCCAATATCTCGACCGCATGGTGTAGGGTTATTTTGTCTAGATCCAATGTACCTAAGTAACCACTCGGTCTCGGCTACCGGGGATCCACGCTCTCGGAACGCCTGGTCGAACCGGATTCACTCTACTGGCAGCGGTAAAATTACACCTACTGACTACCACTCTGCCACCCTCCTTTCCAGCTCAGATGCAGTTGAGCGGGCCTGCCCAGGACGTCCCGGCTACAATTGTCCGATTACCGGGGATAAAACCCCGCCTAAACTCAGATCCAAACATGCTGGACCAATTCAAGAAAGGACGGAAATGAACTGGGGACATTTCTACAATTGTTTTATTTACAAATAAAGAAAAGACACAGGGCAAGACTTATCGCGGATATGCAAGTAATATTTACAATGATCAAAAACAAACACTTAAACAGTTTCTACTTGTAAGACGGGCCCACACGCAGACACACACACAAATGAATATAAACCCAGAGTTCTTTATTGGACCCTGAGCCTGGTGTTGGCGCAGTGGTTAGGGCAGCGGTTTGGGGTCCAAAAGGTCCTGAGTTCAAGCCCCGTTGAGCCACTGAATTAATACACCAGGGGGTTGACTCAGCCTGTCATCCTTCCGAGGTCGGCGAAATGAGTACCAGTATACTGGGCCGGTGTATACCCCGGTTAAAATAGGTGTACCATATCCCTGTGTCGTAAGAGGCGACCAGGGTTGCGTCAGGAAGGGCATCCGGCGTAAAACATGTGCCAAATCACGATGCGGATCATACGGATGATCCGCTGTGGCGACCCCGAACGGGAGCAGCCGAAAGAAGAAGAAGAAGAAGAAGAAGAAGTTCTTTATTGGACCCTCACAGCCGAGGAGAGAGACGAGTTGGGGGTCAGAGTTCAGCTGGGTCCCTGACCGTCGGAGGAAGGGGGTGCTCCATGGTGCGGCACCTGAAAATGGTCGTTGGCTTGGTCCTCAGTCGCACGTGTGGGACTCGTTCGTGGCGGAGCTCAGGTGGTGAATAGCAGGGTCCATGGAGGGGAGTCAGGGTTGCTTTTTCCTTTCCTTGTAGAGGGCCAGCAGGGACATGTTCGCTGCCTTCACAACCTTCTGCTCAACCCTCAGCTTCAAAAGAACTGCACGCTCAACAACAACACTCAGAATCCTATCCAAAACCTTGTCAGAAACCCGTGGAGAGCTTCCTCCAAGACCCTTCTTCCTCACTCGACTCTCAACCACCACAACCCTGTCAAAAACCTCAGAACCACCTTCGTAACAACCCCTTGCCTCAGAGAGTGCTCGGGAATTTTATGGATCTCACTCAACGGGGCGGGGCTCGCTCGAACAGACGTCACTCCCCGCCTTGATTGGACAGGCTCCTATGGGTTCGCCCTTTCTGGGCGGGGTTTCGGCCCCTGATGGGAAACCTCACCCACTCTTCCACGAGGGTTCATACTTGTCGAGCAACAGTATCAATGTTGCAAAGGTCGTCGTGAAAGAGTTACAACGTTTGAGGAAGCCGAGGAACTGGAACCGCGAGATCCCGCCTCGGCACGTTAGGATGCGAGAAGGCAGCCGGTTGGCGGTGGATCGTGATGGGGGATGGGATGGTTGTTATATGGCTTGTTAGATGTAATAACCTAACTTAAAGAAATCGCAACGCACGCCTTTGATTCTCCCACGAGACAAAAGGAAGGGGATCTGACTACACACATACTTAACAACATAACTGACTTTGGGACATCTGTATGTTGAATGCATATGGTTTCCAGATCCGTAATAGTATGTACTATTTAGAATGTTAGATCATCGATAAAGTATGTACAGTACCATTACAATGTGAGCACGTCCAAGTTTTTAACACAAATATTTGTAACTCAGTAGTGGAACATAAAAAAGTAAAGGAGCAAGTAATAAAATTTGGGAAAAATACAAAGTAATGTGGGGATCTTCCTCCAAAAAACATGTAAACAAGGTTTGGATGGTCACAAGAAATGATCATGTGACTGTGTGTGTATGTGTGTGTGTGTGTGTGTGTGTGTGTGTGTGTGTGTGTGTGTGTGTGTGTGTGTGTGTGTGTGTGTGTGTGTGTGTGTGTGTGTGTGTGTGTGTGTGTGTGTGTGTGTGTGTGTCACATGACATCTCTACCTTGTTTACATACTTTTTTGGAGGAACATCCTTGTATCCTTTTGCATTTTTACCCCCACCACCGAAGGTGGAAGGAGGTTATGTTTTCACCCCTGTTTGTTTGTTTGTTTGTTTGTTTGTTTGTTTGTTTGTTTTTTTGTTTGTTTGCTTGCTTGTTTGTGTGCAGGATATCTCAAAAAGTTGTGGATGGATCCGGATGAAATTTGGTGGGCAGGTTGGGTGTGTGTGACAAGGACGAACTGATTAGATTTTGAAGATCCGGGTCCAGATGCGGCTACAATCATTTTTTTCAGTGATTCTTTACCATTGAGAGATCGGGCCAAAATGATATAAAACACGATATCTCCAAATCCTGTGGACGGATTCAAATGGAACTTGGTGGACACGGGTGTGTGATGAGGACCAATTAATTTGATTTTTAGTGAAGATCTGAATCTGGATCTGGACAGGAGAATAATTTAATTTTTTAAGTGATTCTTCACCATTGAGAAATAGTGCTAAAGGAATATAAAGCACGATATCTCAAAAATTTGTGGATGGATTCAGATAAAACTTGGTGGGCAGGTTGGGTGTGTCGCAAGGACAAATTCATTTGATTTTGGTGAAGATATGAATCCGGATCTGGATACGAGAAATATTTCATTTTTAAAGTGATTCTTCACCATTGAGAGATCGGGCCAAAACGATACATAGCAAAATATCTCAAAAATGTATTGTGCCCGATATGTTCTCCTGGATCAGGCATTGCCGGGCAGTGGTATGCGCTCTACCGAGTGCCCTTCTAGTTCAAAATATTATTACTTGTATAGTTTGAACTCTCGATATGTAACTTGTTATTTGGAAAGAAAGTTTAAGTTTTTGTAATAGTTGTCCCATTTTAGGTGTTGTCATAAAGATGGATTCCCATAATTTAACTGGCAGGGTATCCGTCTCTGATGGGTTCGTAGATGTCACCTCAAATGACCAATTTTTTGGAGTGTGTATTGGTAGAAACGTGAATTCAACATAAAGTGATAAGCCTGGTGTTGGCTTAGTGGTTAA
>NC_140969.1:104991888-105076888 GCF_056783735.1 Eptatretus burgeri
AGAAAAGAACAAGACGGTAGGCTTCAAATCATGGAATGGCCAGCACACTCTCCAGACTTAAACCCCATCGAGCTGGTTTGGGATGAACTGGACAGAAGGGTGAAAGCAAAGCAACCTACAAGTGCAACACATTTGTGGGAACTTCTGCAACAGTGTTGGGAAGAACTTTCCAAACAATATTTGATTTCCATTGTGGAAAGAATGCCACGAGTATGTTCAGCTGTTATATCTGCAAAAGGTGGCTACTTTGATTAGAGTCAAAAATTTAGATTAAATATTGTTTAACAAAACGATTCCATGATTTATTTTTTATCTGCAATTGTTTATTTGTTCTATGCTTTAATTTTAGAGAACATTGAAACATTAAACTGCTTACATTTCAGTAAAAACTGGCAACATAGGGGTGTTCTAAAACTCTCGACCGGTAGTGTTTATATATTCTCTCAATGGTAACTAGAAGTAGGGTTGGACACCACAGTCATGACTTGTTTTACTCACCATTTCTGTCAATGAGGACAACGGAGGAGCTTCGAGATTCCCACTCCGGATGCAAGAACACAAATGGTCATACCCAGCTGTAAATGCACTTCTCTATAATAACAACATTTAATCTTGAATAAACAGGTGCATCGTTTCACTTAGGAATAAAAGACAAACAAGAATAAACTAACCAAGCTAAAACGTGTCCACATGCTTCAGAAGGATCAGTGTGTAAACAAGTCGCATACTTTTATTTTTAATTATTAGCCTACACAGTAATGTAGTCAACATTAAATAATGATAGGGTATATAAATATACAATCCAGAGCTCTTTTACATTGTACTCTAAATTTTAATGTGCATCCTGTTTTCAAAAGAAACCCTGTGCTGGAGAGAGGCAAAAGGTTCCATCAACCAGAAAAAAATGTTTTTGAATGCAGCTGACTTGTGAAGAATTACCGTGTATGACCTGGTATTGGCATGGACCATGTGCTATCCTTATTTTTCACATTCCACCCCACCCCCCAACCCCCTCCTTCCATTCTCTGCATACATAATATGTAGATGACCATTAAATGGTTTGAAACAGAGTTATTTACAGTTCATGGAATTTCAACCACTTGTCAGTGTCATATTAAACAATTATATGGGTGTTCCCCGTTCTTCTTGCAGTGTTTTCCACAACTGCATCAAATCCACATGAATCGAGCTATGCATGTTACTATGATGAGAAGCGTGACACGTACCTTGGAGATGTGTACAGTGTGAGCTGGATGGAGGATAGTGACCAGGTATGGTGTAACTTTTTGACTCACTTCAAGAAAATAAGTAAAACAGTTTTCCAGATCCACAGTAATGGATCTCTACCTTACCCTTGTGCTCTCGCTTTATTGCCCCGATAACTCTTTTAAGATTTTCTTGCAGGGACCCGTGCAACATCCGCACAATGTAAAATGTTACTTCAGGTCCTCAATGCCCCCCCCAAACCCTAAGTCATCAACCTCCCCCTCCCAACATGAAGGCTTCAATCCCCTCATCACTCCAAGCCTTCAAACCCCTACATTCCCCCCACCACAACTGTTCACTCCCTCCGACCCACCCCCACCCCCCGAAAGTTCTCAACCTCCCCCACCCAACATTGTCCCACCTATTAAACCCTTACTCTCTGTCCTCCTCCTCCAGCACATAAAAGTAAACGGACATTCTTACATCGATTATTACATATTTAATATCGTGTCACCACAATCACCGAGTTTGATGTTGTCTTACTTTGAAACATCCTTATTATTCGTCAATGAATGACCATCTCTGTATTATGGTGTATTTTGTGTCAACTGCAGCACAATCCCCGGCAAGCAATGCTTCTCTCACTCTTCTTCTTCCTCACTCCCGTATCCTTCCGGTCGATCATCATCGCATCACGTTCTCCAGCAACATCATTTCATATAACTTTAAAGAACACAGCAATGATCACGGAGTACAATCGTGATAGGGTCAGAAAGCATCGCACTAAACCAGATGCATTTAATATTGCTATTAATATGAGTTTTCCTTAAAACATAATTTTTCATCTGATTTCCTCTCCATTTTCTGAAACCAAGTCTTCAACCCTCTTAGCGATGGTAAAAAATGAAATCGTATGTCGAATTAGAGTTAAGATAAAGCTGTGAGAGAGGCAGAAGGCAGCACGAGCCTTACAAAAAGGCTTCTGAAGCCTGAAACAATACGGAGCGAACAAAATGGCAGCGATTTAATTTGCTACTCCGCCCTGAACAGACAGACAGATAGACAGACTGGTGGAGAAGATCTAATATATAAAGCTCTTTCTAACCACTGACTCACTGACTGACTGGTATCGAAGCCGGTACGCCGGAAAATTTCACAGAATCGTCAGACAACATCCAGAAATGAAAATTTAAATATATGAAAAAAAAATTCAGGTGAGCGACGTGAGACAATGGGGAAGCACGGTAATTTTGTGTGCCGACGGACATCGAAGCCGATCCACCAGGAAAAATTACAGAACCGTCGGAAAGCATCTGTAAATGAAAATATTGTTGTGGGCCGGGGGTCGGTGGCGAGAATGACCACGAGGTGGGGAAAGCCTGTCATCTCCCACCAAACTCCCCGGAATTGTAGGCCATCGCTCGGATAACTCCGTGAGCCGGCGGGTCGCCTAACCGACTGTGGACGCCAATATCTCAACTGCGTAACGTAGGGTCTATTTGTCTATAACCAATTTACCTAATTAACTACGCGATTTTGACTACCGGGGAAACCACACCCTCGGCACGTCTTGCTTGAACCGGGTCACTCTACCGACTGCGGTAGAGTTCCAACTATCGACTACCAACTCATGTTCGGGTGCAGCCGAGCAGAAACTGCCAAAGCCGTGCCGGCTGGAATGAACGGATTATCAGGGATAAAACCCCACCTCAACTCAGATCCGAACCATGTTGAACCAATTCAAGAAGGGATGGAAACGAACTGGGAACATTTCCAACAAGTTTTATTTACAGTAAATGAAGACACAAAGCAAGACTTAACGCGAATATGCAATAAGTATTTACAATGATCAAAAAACACTTATTCAGTTCTACTTAAAGACTGGCCCACACGCAGAGACGCACACAAAATGAAAAGAAACCCAGAGTCTTTATTGGACCCTCGCAGCCGTGGAGAGAGACAAGCTGGGGGCCAGAGTTCGGTGGTGTACCTGACCGTCGGAGGAAGGGCATGCTCCGCGATGCGGCACCTGACAATGGCAGCTGGTTTGGTTCCCATTCGCACGTGTGGGACTCGAGGTTCGTGGTGGAGCTCGGATGGTGAATGGCCGGGGTCCACGGAGGGGGGTCGGGGTCGCTCTTCCCTTTCTCGTCGAGGGCCAGCAGAGACACGTTCGCCGCCTCGACGCCCACCAAAAATTCTTCAAAAGAACTTTTAAAAGACCCTCCAAGACCTCAAAAAGATCACCTCTCTCAGAGAGTGCTCGGGAATTTATTGTCCTCCCTCAGCGGGGAGGGGCCTTGGTGAACACACCTCGCTGTACGCCTCTGATTGGACAGGTCCTACGGCCCACCTTTCCGGGATGAGGCCTTGGCCCCTGCCGGGAAACCCCAGCCACTCCTCCACGCCGGCCCACACTCGACGAGTAACAGTATCAACGCTGCAATGGCCCCTGCCAGGAAACCCCAGCCAGTCTTCCACGCGGGTTCATACTTGACGAGTAACAGTATCAATGTTGCACAGGCAGTCATGCAAGAGTTACAACGTTTGTGGAAGGAACGTTGTTGGAAGCGGCAAGGAACGGCTGCAAGTCAGAGTGCTTGTAGACAGCAGGTGGGTAGTGGATCGTGATGGGGAATGGAATGGTTATTGGTTGTTTGTTGGAGGGTTCATTGGATATAAAGATTTAATAACCTAACTAAAAAGAAACCGCAACGCACGCCTTTGATTCTCCCACTATAGACAAAAGGAAGGGATCTGACTACACACATACTTAACAACATAACTGACTTTTGGGACATCTGTATGTTGAATGCAAATGGTTTCCAGATCCGTAACAATATAAATAAATGAAAATGCATGAATGAAAAAATCAAATGCAGGTGAGCGACCCGAGACAATGGGGAAGCACGGTTCGTATACTTACATAATGTGTAAGCACACAAACAGAGCAAACAAATATGTATGTACGATTCCAGTGGTATTGTCACCATGCCATTGTCAGCAGAGTCTTCCACACAATGAAGCTAACGGCGTAGATGCCAGACGAAGAAAGTTCCCTTGGCAATCCATATTGACAAGCATGATGAGTATGTCAATACACTTCAATACGACATGTTTCAATCTGAAAAAATGACTTAGTCCTCAGAAGATCTCACTTAACTAATCTCAAGACCCATCAGGTTGAAAATACAGCAGATGGTGTTAAGAATCACTAGGCATGAAAAGACTCCTGTTTGAAACTGTAACTATGTACGTATAATCGAGGCAGCTTTTTAGGTGAAGAAAATGCAACAGCCCTGTCAGAAGAACTCGACCACATTATCGGGAAATCATTGGATTTGGAGAATGTAGGAGAGGAGGAGATTGGGACCATACTCTGTGCAGAGCGTTGGTGCTGCTTAAGCAGTCTCCTTGGCTATTGGGCACAATCCTGGACGGGTCACCACTCCGACGCAGGATACCAGAAAGCTGGCACTCATTTTGCCGACCTCGGAAGGATGACAGGCCGAGTTAACCCCACTTGGTATTAATTAAACAGCTGAGTGGGATCCAAAGCCCACCACCCTAACTATTAAGCTAACACCAGGCTCCAGTCAACACCAACCAACACCAGGAGAATAGAGAAAAGTAAAAAATTATTGCAGTGGGTAAATGAACAATCAGCATGTCCTCCATGCAATTCCATTTAGATGTTTGAGTTGTGAACATTGGGATATCAAACTGCTAATGTTCATCTCCACCGCAGGGACATTCTTGATCCGGTGATGTGAAAATCTTTGGTGACTTTTATTATTGAAAAGTGGAAAGTTCATCAAAATAATTGAAAAGAATCGTTCGGCATTGTATCCTTTGAATAATTTTTTTTACATCTTGATAATTAATTTATGCACACAAAGTTTACCGCCGCCATTGATGTTTAGTCTACCGCCATTTCGGAAGTTTACCGCCAATGATGCAGCATCTTTTACACCACCTTATTTAACAGGTTACATCTTCATGCCTGTTGTTTGTGTCCTTCATAACAACCTTAAAAACTAAGTTTCCTGTTTGGAATGATTTTCCATTTTATTTGACTCATTGACAGGCAGACAGTAAAAAAACAATTGTGTGTCCGATTCGTGTTCAAAATATAACATTAATTTGAAATTAAGTAGTTCCTCGATCATAAACCGACGTTTGTAGACACAGTGACAGACAAAGTGAACCAGTTGCTTAACCCTGCTTTTCACTTCATCCGTGTGGTAAAATGTTGTGTTTAACTCGCCTGTTCGAAGAACAGAGAACTATAGCGATAGCCCCGGCGTGAGCGTGAAAATGTTAAAGTTTTTGGTGCAAGTTATTTTTTCCTTTCTAATGTTTTTATCTACCACACTATTTTTTATACGCCCGATAGAAATGTATGTATATATATATATGTATATATATGTATATATATATATATATATATATATATATATATATATATATATATATATATATATATATATATATATATATATATATATATATATATCGTAGCGTATTATGTGATACCGGTCGTCTGTCCGTTCGTCCGTTCGTCCGTCCGTTCGTTCCTGTCCGCACTCTAACTCCCAAAGTTTTCAACTTTCACGTTTCATATTTGGTACATAGGTACAGACTGTGGAGACGGTGTGTTGTGACATACGTTCGTCATCTAAAGTGGTTGCCATGGCAACCAGGATGCTGTTTTCCACGGTCGTAACACAATTCTGTATATACCTTCTTATTCGGGCATATATTGTGCTCACTTGCGCTCTTGTTACTGATTACAATATACAAATACATATATTGCTTTAAAATTATTTGGATCAGACCACTGCAATGCTTTATAAAAAATATTAATTATTAGACGAGTCTTTTAAAAACGATAAATGTATAAACAGGCGAGCATTGGGTGGCTTTGACACCAACTCTGGTTTTACTGTGTGCTAACATTGTTTTTGAAAAGCCGCTCACATCATTGTCGTATTTCTTGCAGGAGGACCTTTTGTCTGAGAGTCTGCACAAGCAGTTTGTAATTGTCAAAGAGGAGACCAACACAAGTCACGTGAAGCAATATGGAGATCGGGTAACCCTCCCTCTCTCTTCCACTCTTGCCTCCTTTTTCCCCGACACCATAACCCTCTTCCTCCTACTTTTCCCGAATTTCTTGTGTTTCTTTCCCTTTTCCTACCCCCGACCCTCTTGTAATATATCTTCTTACTCCTCCTTTAGCCCTGCCCCTCCCTTTCATTGTACAAGTAAAGGAAATTGATGGCAAGCTGTAGAGTTGATAATATTCTCAAAAGAAGGAGTTTCATTATCATCCACAAAGTATATCAGACAACCTATTGTGTGTTCTTCAAGAATCGTGGCAACACTCATCTGGTTTAGCACAGCAAAGTGCTATTCTTTAAAATTGGTGTGCGTGTGCGTGTGTGCGTGTGCGTGTGCGTGTGCGTGTGCGTGTGTGTGTGTGTGTGTGTGTGTGTGTGTGTGTGTGTGTGTGTGTGTGTGTGTGTGTGTGTGTGTGTGTGTGTGTGTGTGTGTGTGCGCAGTTAATTTATTTATTTATTTTAAACAGAAAGTGAATCTCTGACCCTGAATGCGACATGGCGCTGACACCTATTTATGGTTTAATTGTGTGAGACATGAATGTCATGTTGCATTCAGGGTCAGATATTCACTTTCTGTTTAATTTATCATGCCTGACCGGAACCCCACTTCGAAGTGGTGATTAGCACAGCAGAGAGACCGTGCATTAGTGTGGGTGATGACGCTTGTTACTGACAGTTTGTGCAGCACTTGCTGTTATAGGACTCGACCTGTGGCATGCTACCTCATCAAGTTTGGGGCTCAATTTATGTATTTTCAGATAACAAAAAACTTTTTTTCAAAATATAAAAGGATTTAGGGATGACGTGCCAAAAAGAAGGTAAGCAAGGTAGGGATGGTCACGAGATTATCATGTGAAACCATACCTACATATTTCTCTGAATATTGCTTGTTGTCTGTCCAACCCTACATCCATTTGCAATGACAGTATATGTTGATTGTTTCCATGTATGAATTTAACCAGTGATATATTAAACAATTGAGCCTGGTGTTGGCGCAGTGGTTAGGGCAGCGGCTTGGGATCCAAAAGGTCCTGAGTTCAAGCCCCGTTGGGCCACTGAATTAATACACTAGGGGGTTGACTCAGCCTGTCATCCTTCCGAGGTCGGCGAAGTGAGTACCAGTGTACTGGGCCGGGTTATACCCCGGTTAAAATAGGTGTACCATATCCCTGTGTCGTAAGAGGTGACCAGGGTTGCGTCAGGAAGGGCATCCGGCGTAAAACATGTGCCAAATCAGTATGCGGATCATACGGATGATCCGCTGTGGCGACCCCTAACGGGAGCAGCCGAAAGAAGAAGAAGAAGAAGAAGATATATTAAACAATTAACACACACACCACACACACCTATTATAACAGAGGTAATACTTTCGGCCCCCCACCTTTTGGGTGGTATGAGGAATAGATATGTAATATGAAAGCTAAATTCTGAATGTTTTTTGAAATATCGTGTACACAAGCCAAGTTACTGAGATGGTTGCCATGGCAGCAGAATTCATCCAATCACAGCCGTGATCTAATCAGGTTGAGATAATATCATGAGGAATAGATATCTGCAATATGAAATTTAAATGTTGAACGGTTTTTGAAATATCACGTTTTAAATATACAGTATACACAAACATACATGGACAGATGGTCGTTCGGTTGGAGCTCATTTTAATTTTCCCCGTCTCTGACCTTGTCAGAGTGGTGGGGGACAATAAGTGTTATATTCTTGAGATCATGAAATTCCCATGAAAGTGCTTTTGTTTTGATATTTCAATAATTTATTTTTTCATCACGCCTCTTAATAAATTTCCTCCTGGACTCGTACATTTGCACCCCACTGTATGCTGTATGTTCACCTTTTAGCTTTTATTATCTTGCATCAGCTGTTGGATTAGAACTACAGTGAGCTTACCAACCATTCATAATTGTGACTTGTACATTATCTCTTTGTTTTCCAGAGCATTAGTCACATGAAGATTATCGAATTTCAAGGCAACGACACTGTCCCAATCGGAGCTCGGCAGGCTGTATCCCACAATACGTTTAGAGATGCAGTTCCTTCACCCGATGTCCCTTTTGTTATTCTTAGTCGGCAACTGCAGAAGGCACAAAATGAGAGCCAGGCCAGAAACATTCGAAAAAAACTACAGGCACTTATCGAGGTAATCCTTCATAACGCTTAGTTTTACAAAAATCTAGTAATATTGTAATTTACCTCTTGATAATCATGATTATATTTGATAATAATGCATTGAGATCATCTGTTGGAATCAAATGGTGAGGGAAGTCTCATTGGGGCTACAGTTCCATGTTATCCCCAGATGAAGCACTCCTCTGATGAGCAAATGCAGATCATATGCACATATTGCACGTCATATGCAAATCTTGGGTTTCGACTCCACAATAAATTTCTCTGTTGTGTAGAAATGTACCGTCCATCAATCTCGTCGTCGTCATAAAGTTTGTTTAAACCACAATCCAGGCAGGTCAAGTTTTATCTCCCATTGGCAATCATGCAAAGCCATTTTGCCAAGCTGCATGGTATGGATTGTGTGGCACCCATAAGTTACAGTGCTTGTAAAGAATGGACGACAGCCCAGGGCCCTCTGAGAGGTGGGATGAAAGATGGGACTAAATGGCTTTTCGGTGCTGTGGATTCTGGGAGTGGAAGTTGTTGTTGTAGTTTGTGTTCTTGCTGATTGGGGGTAGGGGCACGTATGCGTCCAAGTGTAACTGCTGCATGTGGAGGCACACGTGCCCCTGCTGGCCCATTTTAACCGACCGAATCGAGGTTGAAGGGCTGATTCGGGATGATGCTGAGGACTTGAACGGAAGACAATCCTAATGGGGTGGTAAACAAGGCTCAAACTCCTGCCATGGAGTCTTTCGCCCCGCACACAAACACCCGAGCAGTTTGCAGTCAAAATTAATTGTCGATACGATGACTCAACACGTAAAGGAAACTCTTGAAAAGAACATAACTACAAATTAACATAACTAACCCAAACTTTTGGGAAGTCCAGCCATTCTTATTGTAATTTTCTTAATATCATTTATACATTATAACCTCGAGTCGTTTGTGCTATGAAAGCTTGAAAACGTTAATAACAGTAGTTGTGCAGTTTCACTTCCTCTGCAGTACTCATAATTGCTCCACCCACTCATTAAACATTCCCTCATAAGATAAGTTTGGGGTCGTTGTGCATCAAAATAGTGAATTATGCATCAATTATATTAAGGGAATTACAATAACAACTAGAACTGCCACTTTATAACTGCTGGCAGTGATGACTGGGTACCCAGAAGTCCGCCTTTGATACAATGTGAGACTTGTATGATAGTTGCAAAGTTTCCCTTCGATAGGATAAGTGGTTGCAGAGAAAACATTCTTTAATAGTGATACAAATGCAGCCTCGCTTCAGGACAGCGTGGGACAGATGATTATGAACTGGGAAGCACAAAGGGTTCAATCTCGTTCTGACAGATGCAGTTAGCCCTTTTTCCTGGGGACATCGTTGGCTTCAATTGAATTGCTATTCCTGTACCCTCAAACGCATGCATGTGCAGCCAAGTGAGCCTTCTGGAAAAAAAAAATCGAAAAAGTTCTGATTCAAATAATTAAATAATTCTGGCTGCCAAACCCTGTGGCTATTCGTGTTGAAACTTTAAATCCACCTTTCTCGTGTCGGCTAAATTATAATTGTGAAGTTTTGCATATATAGAAGCAGTGGTTCCAGAGTAAACATTAATTAATATTTATCCTTCAATCCAACATCGCCGCCAAACCATGTGATGTGTGACGTCATTTTTACCATGTATGCAGACATGATGGAAGATGGCAGTTGCAAATGTTCGCTTCGATGAATTAAGCATTTCCAGAGAAAACGTTATTTAATATTTTTCTTAAATCCAACATGGCTGCCAAACCATGTGACCTATCAATTAGAAATTAACAAACTTATATTCACTGCTCGTGTGCAATACGTTTGTGAAGTTTCCCCTTGATCTGACCAGCCGTTCTGGAGATGTTTTAAGGTTTTAGGGTAAATTCAATATGGCCACCAAACCATGTGACCTATCAATTAGAAATTATCAAATTTGTGAAAGGATGTCTTGGGGAAAGTGTGTTTGTGAAATTTTGCCTCAATCTGTCCAGCTGTTCTGGAGAAGATGTTTGAAGGTTTTAGGGTAAATTCAATATGGCCACCAAACCATGTGACCTATCAATTAGAAATTATCAAATTTGTGAAAGGATGTCTTGGGGAAAGTGTGTTTGTGAAATTTTGCCTCAATCTGTCCAGCCGTTCTGGAGAAGAAGATGTTTGAAGGTTTTAGGGTAAATTCAATATGGCCACCAAACCATGTGACCTATCAATTAGAAATTATCAAACGTGTGAAAGGATGTGTTGTGGAAAGTGTGATTGAATTTTTGCCTCAATCTGTCCAGCCGTTCTGGAGAAGAAGAATTTTAAAATTAATTAAATTTCAATCCAAGATGACTGATGAACCATGTGACCTATGACATCATAAATTTAAATTCTGCTTCCAATAGTGGACTGGAATATGTGTGTGAAGTTTCGTGTAAATCGGATGGGGTGCATTTTTTTATCCAACATGGCCACCAAACCATGTGACTTGTGATGTCATAATTTTTTTACTATGTATGCAGAAATGATGGAAGATGATAGTTGCAAATTTTCGCTTCGATAGATGAAGTAGTTCCAAAGAAAACATTATTTAATATTTTTCTTAAATCCAACATGGCTGCCAAACCATGTGACCTATCAATTATTCATTAACAAACTTATAATCATGCAATGTTGCAGATTATAATCGTAATCAACAAAACTACCCGTGCAGAATAGACTTGTGACGATTCCCCTTGATCTGATCAGCCGTTCTGGAGAAGAAGTTTGAAGGTTTTAGGGTAATTTCAATATGGCTGCCAAACCATGTGACCTATCATTAAGAAATTAACAAACTTGTAAAAGGATGTCATGGGGAATATATGTGTAAAGTTTCGCCACAATCTGTCCAGACGTTCTGGAGAAGATTTTTTTTTTTTTTTTAAATTCAAAACAAGATGGCTGCCGAACCACGTCACCGATGACGTAACAATAAATTTTTTCTACGGTGAATTTATATGTACTAGTAGATGACGCTCAAGAAATTTCAGATTTTTCCCATGCAGCATTCTACTTGATGAATTTTCACCGGCATACCGCTTCACCGATGACGTCACGAAAAATCACCTGTGTTCCCCATAGGGAGCTTATTAAAATGTATCAAGCGAAATATAAACCTTGATTTATGCCTCCAAATATAAACTTGACATGTACATGTATATTTTAATAATCCCATGTTCTTTAAGATGTCCCTTAAGAATGCCTACATCTGGAAATATTATTTCTGACTGATTCCAATGCCCTGCTCAACGACCAGTGGTACAGACAGTACTTCTACAACTTGAACAGCACTCGGTGGAGCGCATACCTCCACCAAGCTGAACGGTTTATGTTTTGTTTCCCACAGGTCGGCCGGATCTGCATCTGTACCTTAGCTAAAATCTAATCGGCTTGGTCTTGTCACCTACCCAACTCGTCCACCAAATTTTGTCCAAATCCGTCCATAGCTTTTTTGAGATTTTGTGATATATATTGTTTTTGGCCCGACCTCTCAATGGTGAAGAACAACTTTAATAATTCTCGGATCCGGATCCGGATGTTCACCAAAATCAAATCAATTTGTCCTTTCACACCCAACCTGCCCACCAAGTTTCATCCAAATTTGTGGATAACTTTTTGAGATAGCCTGCTTACAAACAGACAGACAGACAAACGGGTGAAAAAAAAATCTCCATCCTTCTTTGGTGGCAGAGTTAATAAAGTGGCGAACAAAGGGTTTTTAATCCACTAGTTGTTTGATCCTTATGCAACAATCCATGGGTTGCTTACAATTTAATCCGTCAGATACTCAATCATATCCTTGTTAGTAATGAACCTGTGTTCAGTGGTTTATCCATCAGCTGCTCACAAATAATCCAATGCTTATACCATTGTTTGTTTACAGTTTAAGCCGTTGATTGTTTGTGCAGTTTGATCCAGGTACAGTTTTAATTTTCACACATGACCATTCACCGTTTCATCCTTTTATCCTGTTAAAAAAAAAAAAATAATAATTTCAAATATTTTTGTCAGACACCTATTGCATGCAGCCAGAGGTGTAATTGCCTTGGCTGTTGAAACGTGTTTTGTTTTTTAAACCACAATAATTCCAACAATGTGTACATGTCATGTCATTAGCTTTGAGCTGTCCAGTCTGGGTTTGATTTCTGGCCAGACTGTTAATTGTCGGATTAGCGCTTCGCAGGCAGGGCGATGCATCAATGTGTTTGCTGTCCCTCGGATAAACAGTAATGAAATGAAGATAAAATTATAAACAGCAGATGACAAAAATGTGGAAACTGGTTCTATGGAATGCGGCACTTTATACTGAATTAATCCGAACATAATATCCTTGTTTTCTCACCTGCAAAGGAAGTATGCAGACGTGGCATTATGTACATTGATAAAAACGCAGCAGGTGTTTTTTTTTTGTTGTTGTTGTTGTTGTTGACAAACTCCTCTGTATTGCGATGATTTTATTCCGTTAAAAAAATAATAAAAGTTTCTTCAAAGTTGCATGCATGCGAAAATTTTGTTTTTGCCTGCAATCATATTTTCAACAAATTGGGGCAAATTTCGAATCAAATTTCACTTTGACTGGGCTCTCGAGTTTGTGAGATAGAATTTTATTCAGTGCGGTGTTTAGTGCCATCAGTCGATCGAGATTCACAGTGACGCTCTTCCAAAGGAGTTGCAATTGACACGAGCGCAGCAATTAGCCGAGCTCACACTCCGGGTATCGAGGGTATTCCTCGTGCATTGAATTGCGGTATTTCCTTTTTATATATATATTATATATATATATATCTATTTTTTTTTTTTTTTTTTTTTTTTTTTACTGCTTTTCATAATCACACTGTGGGAAAGGTGTCTGGAGAATCGCACACAAAATAAGACAATACTGTGTAATGAGTTGTTTATTTGTAATCAAATAACTGACCAAATACAGCATTGTACTATCAGAAGGAAGTCAAATACAATAGACAAAGATTGAGTTATCAGGAGGAACCTGTCTTGATTTAACTAATTTGACCCAATCTTGACCTTTTTAAAGAAATTTGTCTGATTTTAAAACATTTAATTTTTTTTTTCCATGTCACATTCAGTTTTCCTTTTGAAGTCACCAATTCTGTTCGTTTTCCATGATCATGGAAAAATCATCTGGCTCTAAATTTGTGCTACAGGAATACTTGAACATAAACCCAACAGAACACTGGATGACAGATTTCAGGACGCGTTAACCAATCCCCAACTGGAATGCTGAGACCGTAACGGAACTTTTATTTTTCTAAAAAAATTCTCAAAGGAAATTTTACCTGGAAATTTCTCAAAGTAATACTATCCTCGTACATCTGACAAAAAAAACAAAAATCCAAATTGCAACCTGTGTGAGCGTAAGTACTATCAGTTCTAGGAAATCCTCGTCCCACTTTTATACACCCAATCAGGAGATGTCACCTTCTTCGTAATCTTCATCATCATGATCATCATCATCATCCAGCACAAAGCTGCGAGAATCATCGGCTGAGGTTGCGGCTCTGCCGCTAATACAATACTCTCTGAAGGTTATAATAGGAATTTGTAATTTGTCCAGGGTATCGGCGATTACTCACATACTCTTCACGAAGGACGCCGTGGGGTCTTTAACGTCCACCAAGTAATGCTGGCAAACTGGACTCCCACACATGTTGATGCCTCGCCCTGCCTGTGAGGCACCCAGGATGACAGTATGTAGTTGGGCCGAAACTTCAACGTCGGCTCGATGATGGCTCAGAGGACAATGTGCATACCTCTAGGAGTCTAGGGCATCCTTCCAGCCCTGAAATCGCACCTGAGAGAGGGAGAAGAGCTCAATTTATACCAATACACCCTTTTGGGTGAAAGTTAATTCTGACCTTCCAACTGTTCAATTGTCAATTCTGGTCCCTTTTGTTTTTCTAGATCCGGCAGTTGATGGAGCTTGTTGTGCAGAAGATCGCAAAGATGGCAACTTACTCAGAAAAACAGAAGATCAGAGTACTGAATGCACAGAGCCTGCTCAGCCAACACACCTGCTATGAGGCTGTGGTGGTGGCTTTTAAAAGACTCTGCTTTAACTGGAACGTGCCAAAGGTATCGTGGTCCTCTCCCGATATAATTACATCTTACTACCCACGACAAAGAGATGCTATCAAGAACTCACATTTTGCATCTGCTTTAGCTCATGAGATTTCTGACATATCAGTTGGTAAAATACAGCACTCTTTACAAAATAGGATGTGATATTTGTGGTTTTTGGCGAATTTATTGCGTTTGCTTAAAGTGCGATTCATTTGTTGTTACTTATGGTTGCAGTGGTGTTGGTAGTAGATTAGCGGATCATTGTATTTGTTTATGTTGTCCTAAGTCTACACGTAGTCGTGGTTGGTCGAGAGTAGTTGTTAGGTTTTTTTATTGTTTACTCTGGGATTAGAGTAGTCGTTGGGTAGTGCAGGTAAATAAATGCAGTGACAAAATGGCTGGGAAATGAGACCATAGAGAGTGAATTGATCTGGAACCAAGGAGAATGGAGGAAGATTAAAACTGTGATAAATGTTTGATTTGGGCAGTCGTGGGGATTGGTAAGACAGACAGTAGATAATCTTTGCTGTCAGTGGTATGTAAAAATGACACACCTGAGAATTGGTATTGATCTTGGTTGAAGGAATGGAGTGTGTTTGCAATTTGTATGTAAATGTTGGTTGTGTTTGTGGGGAAAGTCTTCAGCAGTGGCCAGGCTATATTGAGTGATGGTGGTGGTGAGGGTGTGTTGAGTGGTGGCAGCGGTGAGGGTAAGGGTGAGGGTGAGTGTGTGCCGAGTAGTGACAGGGATGAGGGTGTGACGAGGCTGGCAAGGGTTAGGATATGTCGTGTGCTGGGGGCGACGATAGTGTGTCGAGTGCTGATAGTCACTAAAATAGTCCTCATTGTCACAGTGAAAAAAAAAAGAAAGCAAAACAAGTTCTGCAATTCGTATAAGTTTTTTTTTTGCACTCAGCTCATTATCCAATGGCAGTAAATGCTGCAGTTTCATTGACTTTGGCCAAAATAACCTATTTTGATTAAAGCCGATTTGTGGTGTGTGCATTAAAATAACATCATGGAGCTGCAAGATATGGGTGGGAGATTTGAAGCTCTGAGGTTGGACTCAGAAAGCTCTATTGACAGTATAGTACTTTCTGCATCTGAACGATTTCGTTAGCGGTGCAATTTACCAGGCTATGTTTGAGCGCGACACAAGTTCAGTTGACACCTGTGAAAGTCGACAGAATGTTGAAGGAAAACCTATACAAAGCAAAAATGGTTCCATCAATGGCGGGTGTAATGGTGGCAGTGTTAAAGAACCTCTAGTGGTCGATGGTTCTGCTATGGGTGAGGCCGTGACTCAAGTCGTGTCAGCATTGCAACCCATGATTATAAGTGTCATAACTGCAGCTATTACTGCATCCACGAAACAAGTGATGGCTGATCTGATGGAGGGGGGGGGGGTGCTGGTGAAGGATAAAGGAGACTCGAACGTTTGGCAGCACTCAGAGTGGTGCAGCTTCAAATATTCCAATTGGATCGTCACAAGCAGCATTCGAGGAAAGACAACATCTGGATGTTTGGTATCCCTGAAGTTCCAGTTGAAGATGCAAACCAGTCAATTGTCGACCTTGGTGCTGATATTGTTGTTGAAATTACAACACTTGACAGTAGCTCTCATCGGATTCTGGCCGGGGGTGCAGTCAGAATGCAAATTCGAATTATTGGGCCCCATAACCAAAATATTAACAACAATTGTGCAATTTGTGATAAAAGCACCAAATTTTGCACAGAGATGGACAAATATACAATGAACAAATCTGGATATTGGGGCATCGCAGATTTGGCCTCTAATGGCCAAAGGAATCATCTTACAAAATGGCCACCAGTGGTTGCAATGACTTCACAGACCTACTGAAGTCTGAGGATAAGATTATGGAAATACAGGCTCATTACCTTCAAGGCACTACCCGATGCAGCCTGGGCCTGCTACGAGCTTGTGTGTCCTGCAAATGCAAGGATGGTTGTGTGAAGCACTGCAAGTGCAGAAAGGCTGCAGTTGAATGCACAACTGTGTGTGTGCGTGTGTGCGTGTGTGCGTGTGTGCGTGTGTGTGTGTGTGTGTGTGTGTGTGCGTGTGTGTGCGTGTGTGTGCGTGTGTGTGCGTGTGTGTGCGTGTGTGCGTGTGTGCGTGTGTGCGTGTGTGCGTGCCTGCGTGCGCGCGCACAAATGTTCACAGAATTGACACCCTGGCCGATAGCGAGACATGATTAGAACCTTGACTGTGACAATGGTGAGGCCAAAGGTTCTGAACAAAATTAACTGTGATAGCTGATGAGGACTGCACTCGATATTCAACACCATTGTGACATTGTTCGACTGATCTATCGATTGCTTTAAGGACTTTGTACATTTGTTCTCAGCCAACCATGCCACAGTAATATTTTTATACCTCCGCACCAAGGGTGCCAGAGGCATTATGTTTCCGCGTTGTCCGTCCGTCCGTCCGTTCACATTTTCGTTTATGCGATAACTCAAGAAGCAAATTGTAGAATTTCATCAAACTTGGTAAAAAGGTAAAGTAAGACAGGGCAATTAAGTGATTAGATTTTGGGCTAGATGTGATAAAGCCTTATGGTCAAGGTCGTACTCTGAAATTTCACTGTTTACGCCCTAACTCAAGAAATAAAAGACAATTTCATTAAACTTTTGTACAAATGTAAAGTAAGACAGGTCAATTAAGTGATTAGATTTTGGGCCAGATGTGATAAAGGTCAAGGTCAAACTCTGAAATTTCACTGTTTACCCCTAACTCAAGAAATATCAGACGAATTTCATAAAACTTGGTGCAAATGTAAAGTCAGACAGGGCAATTAAGTGATTAGATTTTGGGCCAGATGTTGTAAAGGTCAAGGTCAAACTCTGACATTTCACTGTTTACGCACTAACTTAAGAAATAAAAGACAGAATTTCATCAAACTTGGTAAAAAGGTAAAGTAAGACAGGGCAATTAAGTTATTAGATTTTGGGCCAGGTGTGATAAAGCCTAAAGATCAAGGTCAAACTCTGAAATTTCACTGTTTATGCCCTAACTCAAGAAATATTGGACAGAATTTCATCAAACTTGGTACAAAGGTAAGGTTAGACAGGGCAATTAACTGATTAGATTTTGGGCCAGATATGATAAAGGTCAAGGGTCAAATATGTCAATACTTTAGTGTTTGTGCGGGAGAGCGGAGGCATACCCGTCGACTGCGCGCAGTCGAATCACTCGTTTTTTTCTGGTAGATGAACATGATGGACAGCTTTACTTGATTTATAGTTTCCACTCGTGATTTAGGCCAACACTTGGATATGGGTTAATAGATATGTAAGCACAAAATAGTTTCATTTTTCTTTCCTTTGATAATCTTCATTCACTTCATGCGATTGTATGCTCTTCATGGTAATCAGGACAGGTCAGCTGACTGGCTTGGTCGTCTTGCTATGGTATTCATAAAACAAGGTTATTTCATCACAGAAAAAGACATTTTGACACCACTTTGTCACCAAAATATCCATTTTCTAACCCCACTAGCAAATACAACCAGTTGTTTCGCTGAAGGAGATTCTGGTGGTGCTGAGGTGTCGTCCACCAGACGGTGGTCTCCTCAGGTTAACCTGAGGTGGTCCCTTCGGGTGGGTGCTTGGAATGTCATATCCCTAAGAGAGGATGATCACATGTCTCTGCTATCATCTGAGCTCCAGTGTTTTACCGTCGGTATTGCAGCGTGCTCTGAGGTTCAGAGACCAGATAGTGGTGAGATCATGGCGGGTGGGTGCACCGACTACTGGTCTGGTCACTCTTACGGTTACCATGCCCAAGGAGTTGCTGTCGCTGTGTCCAATAAGCTGACTCCCATGATAATTGAGGTAACACCGATCAACGAGCGTATTATGAGACTCAGGATTCGTCACTCCATGGGCGTCATTTTCCAGGGTCTCTGTACATTTCCCAGGTCCTCACCACTTGCAGACGAGTTGCAACAGGGGCTGCTCACAGCCTATGTTGATCTCCGCAAAGCATTCGATTCAGGGAATCGGGATTCCCTCTCGAGGATCCTCTGTCACCATGGGGTGCCAGCAAAACTGATCAACCTGATTTCTGAACTATACTCTGGTACTTAGAGTGCTGTGAGATGTGGTGGTTCCATCTCCAACATATTTCCAGTTGCGACTGGAGTTCGTCAGGGGTGTGTGCTTCACCCACACTTTTCAGTGCTTGTACGGATTGGATTCTGGGGAGGATGTCTGAGAGATAAAGCTGTGGTGCATTGTTTGGGAATGTCAGGATCTCTGACTTTAATTTCGTAGATGATTCAGTCATCTTCGTGGAGACACTGGATATCCTTATGTGGGCCCTCGAGGCACTGAATGAGGAGTTGGAGCCGTAGGGATTACGGGTTTCCAAGGTCAAAACTAAGATCCAGGCTTTCAATGACATCTTGGATGCTGCTGTCTTGTCTGTTCCTGTTTGTGGCGAGGATGTTGAGGTCACGGAGAGATTCACTTATCTTGGCAGTGATATTCACATCTCCATGGTGTGAGCCAGAGGTCGATCGACGTCTGGGTCAGGCCTGGGGAGTTATGGATTCACTGGATAATGGGGTGTGGCACTGGCGTGAGCTGTGCGGGATGACGAAAGTCCAAGTCTTTAAGTCCTTGGTCCTTCCATTCTTGCTCTATGGATGTCAAACTTGGACTCTGATCAAAGATCTGAGACAGACTTACTCCTTCGGTACAAGGTCTCTTTGGAGAATCCTTGGCTATGGCTGGTCAGATTTTGTGTCCAGTGAGCAGTTGATTAGAGGGACTCAGATGAGAGTTACCTGTGTTAACCGTGAGTGCCAGCTGCGGCTGAATGGACCTTTGCCTTGTTTTCCTGACGCTGATCTTGCTCACCAATTTCTCTCAGTGAGAGAGCTTGGTGAGTGGAGCTCAACAGGCTGACCACGTGCCTTGTGGTTGCAGCAGGTTGATCATCATATCAAGGAGATTGGGATGGGCCAGGCATCTGCTTGGGGGTTGGCCAGATGTAGGCCCCTGGATTACTGGATGCAGCAATGTGCTGCTCTGACACAGGCTCCCGTACCTGACCTGACCTTTCAGCATTTCTTGTGTCCAGAATTGTAGATTTTCTAGTTGGTTGTCATGACTCGTGTTTGACTGATGTCCATAGCCCTGTTGAAGTATTGGCATAGTAATTGTAAGGGGTGGGTGGGGTTGTGGCAGATGTGGCGACCACCCCAAGCGCGAAGTAGATGGGGGTGCCAAATGACATCCTCAAAAAACCGTTTTCATTCTCCATTTGGTTATATATATATATATATATATATATATATATGTATATATATGTATATATATGTGTATATATGTGTATATATGTGTATATATGTGTATATATGTATATATATATATATATATATATATATATGTATATATATGTATATATATGTGTATATATGTGTATATATGTGTATATATGTGTATATATGTATATATATATATATATATATATATTCCGAAAAGCACGGGATCCATGAAGCTGTTCGTCCATCCCTGCAGCGGTCCATGAAGCAGTGAAGCTGTGTAATGATATGCCTATTAATTATATACTGTTTGAACGTTGGTTGCAGACGACACATACGTCTAGAAATTACGTACGTCATACCGTTATTACAGAGAGACCACGTCGCAACGTGGCCGGTCACCAGAGCCCGGATCGAGGGGCTCCTCCTAAGCTTCATCTGAAAGCCCTTGCAGACTTTTGCTTGTCATTATGGAGCTCGAAAGGTTTATCGACAGTTATGTGCAAGAGTACCTTGTCGAGTGGTGTCTAAACGATGTACTGAATGACACTGACTCTCAGAGGCCTCCTTCCCCCTGTATTGCAGGAAGAGCGGTCGGCAGACAGTTTTACAGGGTCGCTAATGCCGTGAGAAAAGTTTGCCCACGTGGCAAAG
This sequence comes from Eptatretus burgeri, assembly GCF_056783735.1. Taxonomy (NCBI): domain Eukaryota; kingdom Metazoa; phylum Chordata; class Myxini; order Myxiniformes; family Myxinidae; genus Eptatretus; species Eptatretus burgeri. The sequence continues at coordinate 105,012,414 of NC_140969.1, forward strand.
AGGAAATAGTGTCCATGACAACAATTTCACTCCATTTTAATGAAATGGGATCTTTTTGTGATTTTATTATTGCCAAACATCAGGAATTTTTCAAGATATCACATTGAAACTTACATTGTTTATTCGTATGCATGCATAGTATATGTGTGTACAATCTGGTTAAAATGAGTCAAAGGTCAAGGTCAATGCCATCCAAAACATATAAACACCTATTAGGCAGCAATTAGAAAATGTATCAACCAAATTTGTTATGCACAACATTCTATCATGTAAAACACTTGGTAGGTCAAATTTTCCAAATTAACAAATTGCTGTTGCCATGTCAACTATTGTTTATTTGGATTTTGTAAGTATCGTGCCATGCAGGACACATGCGCGCATGCATGCATGCATGTATATGTTAAAAAATATATATATATATATATATATATATATATATATATATATATATACACACACACACACACACACATCCACAGTGCCTATTGAAAGTCCACACCTCCTTTCAAAATTTTCACCTTTTGTTGCCTTATAGCCTTGAATTAAATTGCATTAAATCAGACTTTTTCCACCTTTATTTACACATCGTAACCCACAAATTTCAGAAAATTAATTAAAAAATACAAAACTATAATATCTTGGTTGGATAAGTGTCCACCCTCCTGAGTTAATACTTGGTAGAATCAACTTTGACAGCAATTACAGGTGTGAGTCTGTTGGGATAGGTCTCTACCAACCTTGCACACCTTGATCGGACAATATTTGCCCATTCTTCTACACAAAACTGTTCAAGATCAGTGAAGTTGTGTGGGAGTGCTGATGGACAGCAATCTTCAAGTGATTCCACAGATTTTCGATTGGATTTAGGTCGGAGCTCTGACTGGGCCACTCAAGGACAATTATCTCTTTGTTCCTTAACCACTCCATTGGAGCTTTGGATGTGTGCTTCGGATCGTTGGCATGCTGAAAGGTGAACTTCCATTCCAATTTCAGGTTTCTTGCAGAGAGCAGCATGTTTTCCTCTGATATTTTTCTGTATTTTGCTCCATCCATTTTCCCTTCTATCCTGACAAGTGACCCAGTACCTGCTGATGAGAAACATAAATGCAGGTGAGTGACCCGAGACAATGGGGAAGCACAGTAATTTTGTGTGCTGACGGACATCAAAGCCGCTACACAAAGAAATCACAGAACTGTGGGAAAGCATCCGTAAATGAAAAATCAAATGCAGGTGAGTGACCTGAAACAATGGGGAAGCACGGTTCATATACTTACACAATGTGTGAGCATACCTTGCTAATATATACATATACATATATATATATATATATATATATATATATATATATATATATATATATATATATACATATATATACATATATATATATATATATATATATATATATATATATATATACATATATATATATATATACATATATATATATACATATATATATATATATATATATATATATATATATATATATATATATATATATACATATATATATATATATATATACATATATATATATATATATATACATATATATATATATATATATACATATATATACATATATATATATATATATACATATATATATATATATATATATATATATATATATATATATATATATATATATATATATATATATATATATACATATATATATATATATATATATATATATATATATATATATATATATATATATATATATATATATATGTATATATATATATATGTATATATATATATATGTATATATATATATATATATATATATATACATATATATATATATACATATATATATATATACATATATATATATATACATATATATATATATATACATATATATATATATATACATATATATATATATACATATATATATATATATACATATATATATATATACATATATATATATATATATATATATATATATATATACATATATATATATATATATACATATATATATATATATGTATATGTATATATATATATATGTATATATATATATATATATAATATCATAACGGATGATCCGCTGTGGCGACCCCTAACGGGAGCAGCCGAAAGACAAACAACAACAACATATATACATACAGTATTTATATACATTTATATACATTTATATACATATATATATATAATTTTAATCACGAATGATAGTTCTTCTTTTGAGTGAACTGCCATTGTCTGTAAGGTAGACATGCACCACACCACGTGTCACGGTCCACATCACTTTATGTTGAATTTCCGTTTATTCCAATGCACACTCCAAAAAATTTCCCATTCAAGGTGAGATATCTACGAATCAGTCGGAGACAGGTATTTTGCTAGTACCTTGAAAAAGCACAGCACATTAAAGATATGTAATTGGTGGTTTAAAAGTGAAGCTTGTAACTGGTGTCATCGAAGCAATATATTCATCAATAAGAATCACCTTTTAATCGCAGATTATGAATGTTTTGTTTTTATTCCAGTACGAATATGCTCTTCGTCACCTCTTCGTCTTCCAGAACATGTGTGAAGAAAATATTCACCCTGAAAGGTAATGTCATTTAATGCTGGAACCTTTTAAAATTATCAACCTCGAGTTCTCTCTGTAATCCACCCAGCATGATTTTTTAATTTGTTTCTTGTTCTCATAGAGGAAGCATAAAGGTTAGCTGAAAGATGACTGTAAAATAAGGACTAGTCATCAAAATGTTGAACAAGAAAGAACTTTGTGATAATGTTGTTTTCATAACTTGTTCAACTTCATTTCTGTTGTCAAGACAGTTATCATGACACGATGCAATGGTCATGAGAGGTTGAAGGAAAATCGCTCAAATATAAATGGAGTTTCATGTCCTGCAAGACGTAATTAATATCTTGCAAAATTGTTCTGATTATAAATCATCTGTCATAGTTAATGAAAGAGGTACACCTCCATGTTGTAATAGACAAAAGTTTTTGTTTTTGTTCCAGGATGCAGCAAGTCATGTTGAAGGTCTGCCAAGGACTAAATTAATATGACATGTTGTACCGACACCACTTCTGACAACCAACTGTTCACCGATTCAACGATCATTTTGATTTGAGTTTATACTTTTATCCTCGATTATTTGAGTTAATACTTTTATCCTCGGTTATTTCTCAATTACCACTTATATATAGTTATGAATTTATGTCAGAAAGAGTGTTATCCTTTTAGTTGCTCCATCTTTTGCTGCTTTCTCAGATTGATTAAATGATTCTGCTCGATCAATGACATTTTTTGCAATCGCAGTGTTTTTGTTTACATTTTGCAACTAATAAATGGATGATGAATCTGAACATTCCATTCTGACCTGTTTTAAACGCTTTTATATGGTGAAAACAAAATGTCAGAGCGGTGGATGGAAAAATACCAGTTGTTGGACTAAAACGATCACTTGATATAATGGCTAATCTGTTGGGCTAAGAGCACAACAATGTCATTTCATAACCTGAAGATACATTATTTGCATGTTCATTCTGTAGGATAGGGTGGATTTCCTTGAAAACTTTCACTTGGTTTCTACTTTCCAGTCTCAGTAATAACACCACTCCTGTTCACGATGTAAAGGGCTGGAGGAGATTCACGGATATCCCCAACCGACACAATCTACATTATGATAACTGATAGAGGGGCCCCAAAAGTTTGAATGAATTAAATACAAGACCAAATACAGCCTTTTATCCATCAGGAGGAACCAGAATAGGCAAAAATGGAGTTGTCAGGAGGAAACTATGTAGGATTCTGCTTTAGGCTGCTACTCCTCTAACCTCAAACCCATTCAGGACTTTGTCAAGAGGATTGTTAAGGAAGTAGATTGGAGTGTTCACCACAATATTTATGGAGAGATAGAGTGAGATTTGTCAGGATTGAAAGACATATTTCAAGTGTTTGATCAGCTTATGATTCTATCTCAGTCAACAGAGAGAGGAGAAGAGGCTGCTGCCTACCAATCTGAAGGATGAAGGATGTTACGGTGGAGTCATCAGCAAAGAGATTGAGGATTTTCCTGAGAATCAGAAAGATCATTGATGATCTCCTTGCGTATGGCAGCTTGGCTGCTGGGTAGCTATCATTTTGTTGGAGCATGACTATGCCGCTGATGCTGTGCCCCAAAACGAGTCCACTGGTACTCGTTTCGCCGACCTCGGAAGGATGACAGGCTGAGTCAACCCCATCTGGTGTTCATTTATTCCCCAACAGGGTGTGAATTCAAGACCCAAGATCTCAAGCCAGACACCGTAACCACTAAGCCAACACCAGGCTGAGATCATTGATGAAGATTCGGAATAAGGCTGGGCCCAGAACAATGCCTTGGAGCACTCCATCCTTGACATAGATAGAATGGAGAGAAGTGGATCCTGTTGCGAGCCATGTGTTGGCTACAAGAGTCGAGGATGTCAGAAGGTCATGTGTGGAGTTGTTCTCAGACACCAGAAGCAAAGAGTTTGGAGAGCAAGGTGGGTGCCAGACTATATCAAATGCTTGAGATAATATGTCTCGAGAGATTGCTCTGATCTCATGCCTAAGATTGAGGGCCTCAATCCACTGTTGGGAGAGCATAAGCAGCTTGTCCAGTGTAGAGTAACTGTGGAGGAATCCGAACTGATGATCTGAGATCAGTCCGTTGCACAAGAGGAAGGACTTTGTCGACTGTGATAATGGATTCCGTAAAAACAGATAAAGCTTCCCTTAAATGGAGGTTGATCCACCTTGAATAAATGGAAAAACTGATGTTTTGGACCTCACCCTTTGCTGGAGAAAAAGAGAGAACAATGGGAGCAGAAGTTAAAACAGGAGAACCATGAGTAATGCCGATTGGGCAGAGATGTACATGTCACGTGTGATGTATTACTTGAGGTGAAACGTCATGAGTTAATTGCATGGTGGAGAGGAATAGGAAGAACTGGAAATGGGAGAGAAGGAGAAGACAAAGGAAAGGGTGAGGGGTGGGTAGGGGTGGGTAGGGGTGGGAAGGAAGAATCTTGATTGACTTGTCACATGAGAGAAAAGTCATTTTAAACTGTGTGCTACTAATTTTCCAGGTTTATAGATGGTTTGCTGTTCTGTGAGTTTCCTGGAGTTGTTGCTTCCATGGAATAGTGTCGAACCACAGGCTGACATGTGAAGAACAGAGTGTCTGTCCTCAGTGGTTGGAGTGACATGAGACTCATTTGCTGATATTCTTGTTTGTTCCGACATCATTGAGATGTTCAGGAAAGTGATCTCCAAGTCATTATCCAATCCTGCTTGCTCAACTCGCATGCGTTCATCTCGTCCTCCAGGGCTGTCGAACAATTGAGTCCTGTTGTGTTGTTCTCACTCGTGCACCAGCCAGTTCAGGATGATTAAAGAGCTCAAAGTAATTCTTTCCCAATACACAATCTTAATGAGTTTTAAACAACCTGATTATAATCGGCTCCACGCATTGACAACCACTCTGAACATTCACACCTCGTTCACTCATCAGAGTCAAATCGAGCATGGAGAGGAATGAAACACATGTCACCTGTCTCTTCACACTGAGTCTGTCTCTCTCTCTCTCTCCCTCTCTCCCTCTCTCCCTCTCTCCCTCTCTCCCTCTCTCCCTCTCTCGCTCTCTCCCTCTCTCCCTCTCTCCCTCTCTCCCTCTCGCACGCCCACTCGCACGCCCACTCGCACGCCCACTCGCACGCCCACTCGCACGCCCACTCGCACGCCCACTCGCACGCCCACTCGCACGCCCACTCGCACGCCCACTCGCACGCCCACTCGCACGCCCACTCGCACGCCCACTCGCACGCCCACTCGCACGCCCACTCGCACGCCCACTCGCACGCCCACTCGCACGCCCACACCCACGCTCACACCCACGCTCACACCCACACTCACACCCACACCCACTCTCAAACCCACTCTCACACCCACACCCACTCTCACACACCCACAACCACACCTTCTCTCTCTCCCACTCACACCCACACGAACTCTCACACGAACTCTCACACGAACTCTCACTCTCACTCACTCCCACATCCTCTCCTGCTCCCAGCCCAACCCCACAACCACTCCCACTCTCGCACGCACTCCCACTCTCGCACGCACTCCCACTCTCACACCCACTCCCACTCACACCCACCCACACCCACTCACTCCCACACCCACTCCTGCTCCCAGCCCACCAAAATGCCCAAACCCTCTAACACACACCCACAACCACACCCACTCACTCCCACCCGCATTCACACACTCACTCCCACTCCCACTCCCACCCACACCCACTCGCACAGCCACTCGCACACCCACTCGCACACCCACTCGCACACCCACTCGCACACCCACTCGCACACCCACTCACTCGCACACCACTCCCACACCACTCCCACACCAACTCCCACACTCACTCCCAATCACTCGCACACCCACTCGCACACCCACTCTCACACCCACTCCCACACCAACTCCCACACTCACTCCCACTCCCACTCCCTACATCCACAACCACTCTCAAACCCCCTCTCACATGCACACCCACTCTCACACACCCACAACCACACCTCTCTCTCCCACTCCCACCACCACGAACTCACACCCACTCTCACACCCACTCTCACACCCACTCTCACACCCACTCTCACACCCACTCACACCCACTCTCACACCCACTCTCACACCCACTCTCACACCCTCTCACACCCACTCTCACACCCACTCTCACACCCACTCTCACACCCACTCTCACACCCACTCTCACACCCACTCTCACACCCACTCTCACACCCACTCTCACACCCACTCTCACACCCACTCCCACACTAACTCTCACACCCACTCCCACACTAACTCTCACACCCACTCTCACACCCACTCTCACTCTCACACCTCCTCCCACACCCACTCCCAAACCCACTCACACTCACTCACACCCACTCACACCCACTCACACCCACTCACTCACACCCACTCTCACACCCACTCTCACACCCACTCTCACACCCACTCTCACTCTCACTCTCACACCTCCTCCCACACCCACTCCCAAACCCACTGTCTCACCCACTCACACCCACACCCACTCTCACACCCACTCTCACACCCACTCTCACACCCACTCTCACACCCACTCTCACACCCACTCCCACGCCCACTCCCACGCCCACTCACTCCCAAACCCACTCACTCCCACACCCATTCTCACACCCACTCCCACTCCCACACCCACACAAACTCTCACAAGAACTCAAACACCCACCCTCACCCCACGCCCACCCTCACCCCACGCCCACCCTCAGCCCACGCCCACCCTCAACCCACGCCCACCCTCACCCCACGCCCACCCTCACCCCACGCCCACTCTCACTCCCACTCTCACACCCACACCCATTCTCACACACACCCACAACCACACCTTCTCTCACACCCACTCCCACACCCACACGAACTCTCACTCACTCTCACTCTCACTCCCACTCACCCCCACACCCAAACCCTCTCACACACACGGACAACCACACCGACTCTCACTCCCACTCCCCACTCACACACCCACTCCCACACCCCCACACACAAACTCTCACTTCCACTCTCGCACGCACTCCACTCTCGCACCCACTCCCAATCTCAAACCCACACTCACACCCACTCTCACTCCCACACCCACTCTCACATCCACTCCCACTCCCACACCCACACGAACTCTCACGCCCACTCTCACCCCAATCCCACTCTCACCTCACTCCCACTCCCACTCCCTTCAGCCACAACCACTCTCACACCCACACCCACTCACACACACCCACAACCACACCTTCTCTCACTCCAACTCCCACACGAACTCTCACACGAACTCTCACACGAACTCTCACACGAACTCTCACACGAACTCCCACACGAACTCTCACACGAACTCTCACACAAGCTCTCACACCCACCCACACCCACTCTCACCCACTCCCACGCCCATGCCCAAACTCTCACACGAACCCACAACCATACCCACTCTCACACCCACTCTCACACGAACTCTCCCACACCGACTCACACGAACTCTCACACCCACTCTCACACGAACTCTCACACGAACTCTCACACGAACTCTCCCACCCCACACTCACAACCACTCTCACACGAACTCTCACTCCCACTCTCACACCCACTCTCACACCCACTGAACTCTCACACCCACTCACACACGAACTCACAACCACACCCACTCTCACACGAACTCTCACACGAACTCTCACACGAACTCTCACACGAACTCTCACACGAACTCTCACACCCACTCTCACACCCACTCTCACACGAACTCTCACACGAACTCCCACACGAACTCCCACACGAACTCTCACACGAACTCTCACACGAACTCTCACCCCACCCCCACTCTCACCCCACGAACTCTCACACCCACTCTCACACCCTCTCTCACACGAACTCTCACACGAACTCTCACACGAACTCTCACACGAACTCTCACACCCACTCTCACACCCACTCTCACACGAACTCCCACACGAACTCCCACACCCACTCTCCCACACCCACTCCCACACCCACTCTCCCACCCACTCTCCCACACTCTCATCCACTCACACCTACTCGCACACTGTCCCAAACCCACTCACACCCACTCCCACAACCACTCCCTCACCCACTCTCACACCCACTCACACCCACAACCACTCTCACACCCACGCCCACTCTCACAACCAGTCACGCCCACTCTCACATCCACTCTCACAACCACACACTCCCACACCCACAGCCACACCAACTGTCACCCCCACAACCACTCACACCCACTCCCTCCCTCGCACGCACTCCCACTCTCTCACCCACACCCACTACCACACTGACACCCACTCCCACTCCCACTTACTCTCACACAAACTCCCACACTCACACCCACACGAACTCACACCCACTCCCACTCACACTCACACACGAACTCGCACCCACTCCCACACAAACTCCCACACTCACACCCACACGAACTCTCACACCCACTCCCACTCACACACGAACTCGCACCCACTCCCAAACCCACTCTCACACACACTACCACACTCACTCCCACACAAACTCTCACACCCACTCCCACCCCCACACACACTCTCACACCCACTCCCACTCCCACACAAACTCTCAAACCCACTCCCTCACCCACTCCCACACAAAATCTCACAACCACACCCACTCCCACACAAACTCTCAAACCCACTCCCTCACCCACTCCCACAAACTCACACCCACTCCCACTCCTACACCCACTCTCTCACACACCCACAACCACACCCACAACCCCTCCCACTCCCACTCTCGCACCCACTCCCACTCTCGCATGCACTCCCACCCACAACCACTCTCTCACTCTCTCCCACCCCACACTCACAACCACTCTCACACCCACTCCCACTCACACCCACTCCCACACCCACTCTCACACCCCAGACTCACAACCACTCCCACACCCACTCTCACATACACAACCACACCCACACCCACTCCCACTCTCGCACGCACTCCCACTCTCGCATGCACTCCCACTCTCGCACGCACTCCCACACCCACTCTCATAACCACACACTCCCACACCCACAGCCACACCAACTGTCACCCCCACAACCACTCCCACCCACTCCCACTCTCACACCCACTCCCACACACACTACCACACTGACACCCACTCCCACTTACTCTCACACAAACTCGCACACCCACTCCCACACCCACATCCACTCTCACACGAACTCACACCCACTCCCACACCCACTCTCACACTCACTACCATACTCACTCTCACACTCACTACCACACTGACACCCACTACCACACTGACATCCACTCCCCCTTACTCTCATACAAACTCGCACACCCACTCCCACATCCACATCCACTCTCACACAAACTCACACCCACTCCCACACCCACTCACTCAAACCTACTCCCACATGAACTCACACCCACAACCACTCACACACACCTACAACCACTCTCACTCCCACCCGCCACACCCACTCCCACACACACCCACTCTCGCATGCACTCCCACTCTCGCACCCACTCCCACTCTCACACCCACTGCCACACCCACTCACACCCACACCCACTCACTCCCACATCCACTCCTCCTCCCAAGCCCAAACCCTCTCACACACACCCACAACCACCCCCCATTCTCACACGAACTCTCACACGAACTCTCACACGAACTCTCACACGAACTCTCACACGAACTCTCACACGAACTCGAACTCGAACTCTCACACGAACTCGAACTCTCACACGAACACGAACTCTCACACGAACACGAACTCTCACACGAACACGAACTCTCACACGAACACGAACTCTCACACGAACACCAACTCTCACACGAACACCAACTCTCACACGAACACCAACTCTCACACGAACACCAACTCTCACACGAACACCAACTCTCACACGAACACCAACTCTCACACACACACCCACTCTCATGCCCACACCCACTCTCACACCCACTCTCACGCCCACACACTCCCACTCACATGCACACCCCCACTCCTACACCCACTCTCACACACTCATCCACTGACACCCACTCTCACACCTACTCCCACACCCAGTCCCAAACCCACTCACACCCACTCTCACACCCACAACCACTCACACCCACTCTCAGACCCACTCCCACTCCCACACAAACTCTCAAACCCACTCCCACAACCACAACCACCACACCCACTCTGATTCCCACTCCCACCCCCACTCCCACCCATTCTCACACCCACTCCCACCCACTCCCACACCCTCTCCCACACTCACACCCACTCTCACACCACTCCCACCCACTCTCACACCCACTCACACCCACTCTCACACCCACATGAACTCTCACACCCACTCCCAAACCCACTCACACACACTACCACACCCACACCCAGTCACCCGCTCCCACACACTCTCAAACCCACTCCCACACGAACTCTCACACCCACTCCCCTGCCCACTCACTGCCACACCCACTCTCAAACCCATTTCCACACTCCCACACTCACACCCACTCTCACACCACTCCCACACCACACTCTCACCCACTCGCACCCACTCCCACGGCCACTTCCACACCCACTCTCACAGCCACTCACACCCACTCTCACTCCCACATCCACTCTCACATCCACTCCCACTCTCACATCCACTCCCACTCTCACACCCACTCCCACACAAACTCTCACGCCCACTCCCACCCCACGCCCACTCTCACACCCACAACCACTCTCACACCCACACCCACTCTCACACACACACACTCCAACCCCACTCACACCCACTCCCACACGCACACGAACTCTCACACAAACTCTCACACCCACTCCCACCCCCATGCCCAAACCCTCTCACACACCCACAACCATACCCACTCTCACTCCCACCCCCCATTCACACACTCACTCCCACACCGACTCAGACACGAACTCTCACACCCACTCCCACCCACAACCACTCTCACACGAACACCAACTCTCACACGAACACCAACTCTCACACGAACACCAACTCTCACACCACACCAACTCTCACACGAACACCAACTCCCACACCCACTGATACACCAACTCTCACACCCACTCACACCAACTCTCACACCAACACCAACTCTCACACCAACACCAACTCTCACACCAACACCAACTCTCACACCAACACCAACTCTCACACCAACACCAACTCTCACACCAACACCAACTCTCACACCAACACCAACTCTCACACCAACACCAACTCTCACACCAACACCAACTCTCACACCAACACCAACTCTCACACCAACACCAACTCTCACACCAACACCAACTCTCACACCAACACCAACTCTCACACCAACACCAACTCTCACACCAACACCAACTCTCACACCAACACCAACTCTCACACCAACACCAACTCTCACACCAACACCAACTCTCACACCAACACCAACTCTCACACCAACTCTCACACAAACACCAACTCACACACCAACGCTCACACCCACACCAACTCTCACACCAACAGCAACTCTCACACAAACACCAACTCTCACACCCACTCTCCACACCCAACTCTCACACCAACACCAACTCTCACACCAACACCAACTCTCACACCACTCGCACACTCTCCCAAACCCACTCACACCCACTCCCACAACCACTCCCTCACCCACTCTCACACCCACTCACACACCCACAACCACTCTCACACCAACACCAACTCTCACAACCACACACTCCCACACCCACTGTCACCCCCACAACCACTCACACCCACTCCCTCCCTCTCACCCACTCCCACTCTCACACCCACACCCACTACCACTCCCACTTACTCTCACACAAACTCCCACACTCACACCCACACGAACTCACACCCACTCCCACTCACACTCACACACGAACTCGCACCCACTCCCACACAAACTCTCACACCCACTCCCACACTCACACCCACACGAACTCTCACACCCACTCCCACTCACACACGAACTCGCACCCACTCCCAAACCCACTCTCACACACACTACCACACTCACTCCCACACAAACTCTCACACCCACTCCCACTCCCACACAAACTCTCACACCCACTCCCACTCCCACACAAACTCTCAAACCCACTCCCTCACCCACTCCCACACCAACTCTCACACCAACTCTCACACCAACTCTCACACCAACTCTCACACCAACTCTCACACCAACTCTCACACCAACTCTCACACCAACTCTCACACCAACTCTCACACCAACTCTCACACCAACTCTCACACCAACTCTCACACCAACTCTCACTCCCACTCCCTCACCCACTCCCACAAACTCACACCCACTCCCACTCCTACACCCACTCTCTCACACACCCACAACCACACCCACAACCAAACCACTCTCACTCAAACCCCCCACTCACATCCACTCTCACCCCCACATCCACTCCCACCCACTCACACCCACTATGCACATCCACTCTCACTCACACCCACTCTCACTCTCACACCTCCTCCCACACCCACTCCCAAACCCACTGTCTCACCCACTCACACCCACACCCACTCTCACACCCACTCCCACTCCCACACCCACTCACACCCACTCCCATGCCCACTCTCACCCCACACCCACTCACACAAACTCCCACTCACACCCACTCCCACACCAACTCTCACACCCACTCCCACCACACCACACTCCCACCACACTCCCACTCCTCACACCCCACTCCCACACCCACTCTCACTCCCACGCCCACTCTCACCCCACGCCCGCTCTCACCCCACGCCCGCTCTCACCCCACGCCCGCTCTCACCCCACGCCCGCTCTCACCCCACGCCCGCTCTCACCCCACGCCCGCTCTCACTCCCTCTCTCACGCCCACTCCCATTCTCACGCACTCCCACCACCACACCTTCTCTCACACCCACTCCCACCCCCACACGAACTCTCACACGTACTCTCACTCTCACTCTCACTCCCACTGACCCCCACGCCCAAACCCTCTAACACACATCCACAACCACACCCACTCTCACTCCCACCCCCCATTCACACACTCACTCCCACACCGACTCACACAAACTCTCACTTCCACTCTCGCACGCCTCCACTCTCGCACCCACTCCCAATCTCAAACCCACACTCACACCCACTCACTCACACCCACTCTCACATCCACTCCACTCCCACACCCACACGAACTCTCACGCCCACTCTCACCCCAATCCACTCTCACCTCACTCCCACTCCCACTCCCTTCAGCCACAACCACTCTCACACCCACACCCACTCACACACACCCACAACCACACCTTCTCTCACTCCAACTCCCACACGAACTCTCACACGAACTCTCACACGAACTCTCACACGAACTCTCACACGAACTCTCACACGAACTCTCACACGAACTCTCACACCCACTCTCACACCCACTCTCACACGAACTCTCACACGAACTCCCACACGAACTCCCACACGAACTCTCACACGAACTCTCACACGAACTCTCACACGAACTCTCACACGAACTCTCACACGAACTCTCACACGAACTCTCACACGAACACACACACGAACTCTCACACGAACTCACACACGAACTCTCACACAAACTCACACACGAACACTCACACGAACTCTCACACCCACTCTCACACGAACTCTCACACGAACTCTCACACGAACTCTCACACGAACTCTCACACGAACTCTCACACGAACTCTCACACGAACTCTCACACGAACTCTCACACGAACTCTCACACGAACTCTCACACGAACTCTCACACGAACTCTCACACGAACTCTCACACGAACTCTCACACGAACTCTCACACGAACTCTCACACGAACTCTCACACGAACTCTCACACGAACTCTCACACGAACTCTCACACGAACTCTCACACCCACTCTCACACCCACTCTCACCCCACACCCACTCCCACACCAACTCTCACACCCACTCCCACCCACTACCACACCCACCCACTCCCAAACCCACTCCCTCACCCACTCCCACACAAACTCTCACAAGCACTCCCACTCCTACACCCACTCTCACACGAACTCTCACAACCACACTCTCACAACCACACTCTCACACGAACTCTCACACGAACTCTCACACGAACTCTCACACCCACTCTCACACCCACATCCACTCCCACCCACTCACACCCATATGCACATCCACTCTCACTCACACCCACTCTCACTCTCACACCTACTCCCACACCCGCTCCCAAATCCACTCACACCCACTCCCACACTAACTCTCACAGCCACTCCCACACGAACTCTCACACCCACTCCCATGCCCACTCTCACCCCACACCCACTCTCACACAAACTCCCACTCACACCCACTCCCACACCAACTCTCACACCCACTCCCACACCCACTCCCACTCACACACTCTCATCCACTCAGACCCACTCTCACCCCTACTCCCACACCCACTCCCAAACCCACTCACACACACTACCACACCCACACCCACTCTCCCACCCACATCCACTCACTCCCACTCCCATGCCCCACACCCACCCCTCACTCACACCCACTCTCTCACACCCACACGAACGCACACCCACATCCACTCCCACTCACACCCACATCCACTCCCACTCTCCCACCCACTCACACCCACTCTCACTCTCAAGGTTGTGTCGACGATCTCAATGGTGCCGATGTGTTCTATTTGCGATAAGTTTAAACACGTCATGTCATTTAAAATAGTGGTTTTTTTTATAATTCCTGAAAAAGAAAAAACACAATGTTGTACCAAGTGTAAAAATAAATGGTTTTGGATATAAAATGTATGTCTCCTCAGAAGTCATGACGTGGTTTGGGTGTGGAGCATACAGGCATATGAAGAGTTCTTGTCCCAATGCGGTTACACCGCAAGAGAGTGAAGGTGGGGTGAGGAACGATTCCTCCTCACCACATACTGATGGGGATAAGATTAATCGGGAGCCTCGCCCCACACCCACACCGGCTGAGGTGTGCGACGCGTTCGACTCGTCCACCCCGACCGCCGTTGTGGAGAGGGTGTTTGGTCTGCAGGAGTGCTCAGTTCCTCAATACCGGCCACAGGTTTGTTGTAGCAACTCTGAAGTTGCACCAGGAGAATGGTACCATCCCATTCTTGGCAAGCTCAAGGAAGAGAGAGGAGGTAAAGTTTGCGAACAGGCTGAGGGGGGAGTTGGGGGTGTCGATGCAATTTCTCTGAAAGTAGCATAATGGATTTGAGGGTGATAAAAAAACAATAAAATGCTGACAAGTCTGGAGACGCCAATGGTTCACGAGCGGTATTTGACGATATCGATTGTTTCAGAAGTCAAGGATGAGACAATGTGATAATTTTTGACCAAGTTATAAAAACGAGTGCAGGCCCGTAGGTGCGTGCCCGTAGGTGCGTGCCAGTATGTGCAGCTTCGTTCCTTCGCTCTCGTAAACGACGACTGGATTGGGGCATTGTTTCAATTAGATCGGACCAACCGTATCATAAATGGCCATAACTTCGGAAACAGCTGGGAAACATACTCAGGTCCCCAGCGTCAATTGTGACGTCATATCAAACGAAGAAGAAGAATTGTGATGCCCCTCTCTCTCCCCCTCTCTCTCCCCCCTCTCTTACCCGAGTCTTGCCCCTCCTCTCTCCCCCTCCTCCTTTCTCGCCCCCACTCACACCCCCCTCTCCCGTCCCCCTCTCTTGCCACCTCCTCTCTCCCCCCTCTCGTCACCTCCTCTCTCCCCCCTCTCGCCCTCCTCTCTCGCCACCTCCTCTCACCCTCTCTCCCACCCCCTCTCGCCCCTCCTCTCTCGCCCCTCTCAATGTAAATGTATTCACAAATGTCTACCAAGCACAACAATTAATTCAAACCTTGGGAAACAGCTGTTTCCCTTGGGAAAATTCAAACCGTGGGATTAATTAATAATTTGAACGATTAATTCAAACCTTGGGAAAAAAACAGCTTTCAAACCCTTGGGAAACACTTGGGAAACAGCTGAAACGGATGAAGAACGATATCAAACCTTGAAAAGGCACACACTCAGGTCCCCAGCGTCGATTGTGACATCATACCAAATGAAGAAGAATTGTGACGTCAATCGTGCAAAAAAACAAAAAAATTGTGACGTCATAGCACCGTGTCTTGTCATTGGTTGACAGATAAATGGCCGTAACTTGGGAACCGCTTATCCGATTAATATCAAACCTTGAAAAGGCACATCCGTGGGTCCCCAGCAATATTCCTGGCAAGTTTCAATCAGATCGGACCGTCAATCGTGCAAAAAATAATAATAATAATAATAATAATAATAATAATAATAATAATAATAAAAAATAAATAAATAAATAAACAAACAAACATTAATTGTGAGGTCGTTCGTGACGTCATCGCACCGTGTCTTGTCATTGCTTGACAGATAAATGGCCGTAACTTGGGAACCGCTTATCCGATTAATATCAAACCTTGAAAAGGCACATCCGTGGATCCCCAGCAATATTCCTGGCAAGTTTCAATCACATCGGACTGTCAATCGTGCAAAAAAAAAAAGAATAATAATAAATAAATAAATAACTATTTCAACATAAATTGTGACATCATTCGTGACGTCATAGCACAGTGTCTTGTCATTGGTTGACAGATAAATAGCCGTAACTTGGGAAACGCTTATCCGATTAATATCAAACCTTGAAAAGGCACATCCGTGGGTCCCCAGAAATATTCCTGGCAAGTTTCAATCAGATCGGACCGTGAATCGTGCAAAAAATAAAATAATAAAAAATAAATAAACATTAATTGTGACGTCATTCATGACGTCATAGCACCGTGTCCTTCATTGGTTGAAAGATAAATGGCCGTAACTTGGGAACCACTCGTCCGATTAATATCAAACCTCGAAAAGGCACATCCGCGGGTCCCCAGCAATATTCCTGGCAAGTTTCAATCAGATCGGCTCGTCAATCGTGCAAAAAAAACAAATAAATAAATAAATAAATAAACATTAAATGTGACGTCATTCGTGACGTCATAGCACCGTGTCTTGTCATTGGTCGACAGATAAATGGCCGTAACTTGGGAACCGCTTATCCGATTAATATCAAACCTTGAAAAAGCACATCCGTGGGTCCCCAGCAATATTTCTGGCAAGTTTCAATCAGATCGAGCCATCAATCGTGCAAATAAATAAATATTCATTGTGACGTCATTCGTGATGTCATAGCACCGTGTCTTGTCATTGGTCGACAGATAAATGGCCGTAACTTGGGAACCACTCGTCCGATTGACATCAAACCTCAAAGGCACATCTGCGGGGCCCCGGCGATATTCCTGGCAAGTTTCAATCAGATCGGTCCGGTGGTCGTTGAGAAACGGCGGTCACAGACAGACAGACACACACACACACACACACACACACACACACACACACACACACACACACACACACACACACACACACACACACAGATTGCTGGAATTATACATGGATGATCAACATGATGTGGTACGAGTGACAGGTTATTAGCTGCAAAATGTCGAAACCCCGGTTTCGTTCAACAACTTTCAAAATTTGACCTTTGCATAACCTTTAAAGGTCACAAAACAATGTTGTGGACATTAAAATAAGGAAACAGGATACGTACTATAGCTTATTGGAGTTAGTTCGTTGAAGAAGGTCGAAAACCCGGTTCGATTCCCACAACTTTGAAAATTTGACCTTTGTGAACTTTAAAGGTCAAAGGTCAAGGATTATGACCTTTGGTGCAAAACTTCCTCTGGAACATTCCAGGAACAATATAATGTCATATAGGCGATATGGCATTTCGCACTCTTCGGATTATCCATACTTTAATGAAATCAGCGTAAAAACAAAACTTGAAGGGGGCGCCACGGACAAAGGTGTTCGAGATAGAGCAAAATGGTTTCAAGACTTTCGGTGGGGAATGACCTAAAGATTATGCATAAAAAATATTGTCATCCTCGCTCTCAAAGTTTGGGCGGTCGTATGATTTTTGTTAAAATTCGCAATTTTCTAAGTTCGTGACGTTGGGACTAAAATGAAAAATCGAGCTCCGTGGGGCTATGCCGATGCCATTGGGCTCACTAAATACCGAAACCCCTGCCAGATTCGACAAACCCCTCGGAGAAGATGTAAATTGAAATTGGCTACCCCCTAAAAACACATGTTTTTTTGGCGTGGCTCCGCCCATAATGGGCGCACCACGCCCATTCTCAGGAAAACACATCTCGATCATGATATAAACCTCCCACCCACATTTTATCAGGATCGGATCAAAACCCATGGAGTTACGCTCGGGACAGACAGACAGACAGAAAGACAGACAGACACCAATAATGAATATAGTGGTCACTTACTGACTCGTGAACCAACAATTAAAACTTGATATTAAAAATGTATTAAATCTGAAATAGAAAATGTACTCAAATATGATATCATTCTCTGTGCTTGAAAATGTATCAATTTTAAAGTTAATTAACATAATCATATCTTTTCTTTTTAAAATAAATTTCTAAGTCATCCTGTACATTTGAGCATTTATTTAACAGGGGGTCTGGGAGTTTTGATGAGTTGTGGAGTACCTTCAAGATGACCATCCTCGATCTGTGTCGGAGTAGCAACCCGTCTAGGATTGTATCCAATAGCCAAGGAGACTGCTTCGACAGCACCAACGCTCTGCACATAGTATGGTCCCCAATGGATGGATGGATCTTTGATGTTTCCGGTGGATGTCTTGGAACCCAGTGTCAAGCGAAGAATAACTTTGATTCTGGTCAATGGTATCCAGTGTCCCTTGAGAGACACAGGGTCAGGCTTAATGGCAGAGCTGAGCTGTTCAGAGAGTTGTCATAAAACTATGTGTTCACTGACAGCGACAAGGAGACCGATGTGCGAGGAATCTGTGAGGAGGGAGAGCATCACCTGTGGTTAAGTGATTCTCATCCTGTTTACAGGGGAATGAGACGGAGACTTAATTCCTTTGGTACCAGGTCTCTTTGGAGAATCCTTGGCTATCGCTGGTCGGACTTTGTGCCCAACGAGTGGTTTCTGAGAGAGACTAAAATGAGATTTATTACCTGTACAGTCCATGAGCCTCAGCTGCGGCTGTATGGACATGTGGCTCGTTTTCCTGACGCTGATCCTGCTCACCAGATTCTCTCAGCGAGGAAGCTTCGTGAGTAGAGGAGGCCAATGGGCCGACCACGTGCCTCGTGATTGCAGCAGGTTGATCGGCATCTCAAGGAGATGGGGATGGGCCAGTCATCTGCCTGGGGAATGGTCAGACGGAGGCCCCTGGAGTACCAGCGGAAAGTGGACGCAGCGACGCGCTGCTCTGGCGCATGCTCCCGTACATGACCTGACCTGAACCCCACCCCCAAAGACCCCGATCTCTTTTTTTTAATGGTGTGAACAATCTTTGGTACATCACAGGTGATATGAGGATTGTGATCAAGTTTCATCAGAATTGTATGTGTAGTTTCTGAGAATATGGTATCCTGAGAATATGCCTGGTGTTGGCTTAATGGTTAAGGTAGTGGGCTTGGGATCCTAGGGTCCTGAGTTCAAATCCCGCTCAGCTGTTGAATTAACACCAGGTGGGGTTGACTCTGCCTGTCATCCTTCCGAGGTCGGCAAAATGAGTGCCAGCATGCTGGTATACTGTGTCGGAGTGGCGACCCGTCCAGGATTGTTCCCAATAGCCAAGGAGACTGCTTCGGCGGCACCAACGCTCTGCACAGAGTATGGTCCTAATGGATGGATGGATTTCTGAGAAGAAGTTGTAAATATATGTGGATGGATGGTCGGACGACGCGCCGTCCCCATAAGCTCTCCGGAACTACGTTCCAGGTGAGCTAAAAGTTGAAGTCTAAGAGGTTGGGGTGGGTTGCCCTATAAAGGTATTTGCAAGAACATTGGTCCATTGGTACATTGGTACATTTTGCCGATTCTGTCCCACGATGACTTCCTCCTCAGTGTCATTATTCCACCAGGTGAGCACCCAGGGGAGTTGCCCCTATTTTTCTCTCTTAAAATGTGTAACCATCTGTTTGAAGCACCCTGTATATTTGCTGTGCAAACGGCTTCAGCCACCTTGTAAATAAACATCATCATCATGTACCATGCTCAATGCACAGTGTTGATGTTGCCAAAGTCGTTACCGACACTATAATCCTGGTTGGATTACCACTCAGACTCTGGAAGTCAGGGGAGGAATTCGTACTTTGTTCAGGGTGCCAGCGATAGCTCGCCTTCTCTTCATGAAGCACACCGTGGGATCTTTATCCTCCACCAATTAATGCCTGAAGATGGGAAGGCTCAGTTCAATGTCCACCCAAAGAATGGCAAACACATTGATGAATCACCTTGCATGTGAAACACCGGGATGACAGTTTATAGCTGGGTCAGGATTCAAACTCAGGCGAGACAGCTCAGAGATGAGTGTGCGTACCTCTCGGCCATCCTGCCAGCAACACGTACGACAGTTCATCTTCGTCACACACTCAACTTAACATATTAAAATTGGACGCACCAAACATGATATTGCTCCTTCATGGAATGACTTGTGATTTCCTGTTCTATTAATAATTTATTCAAAATAACAGTTTTGGTCAGAAACAAATGCACTTGGCCAAAGTAAGAAGTATAACGATTAGCTATCAATTCAGTGGTGACACGAACAAACATTCGTTCAGGTGCCAACATACATAGCAAATCAGAATCAATTTGAAATGTTGAAAGCAACATTATCATTTGCAATGAGGTGCAAGCAGAGTTCTACGAGCTTCCGCACATCCTCCAAACAAAAGTGTGCTCATCGATGCTGCATGATCTGTGCACAAAATGAGAAGCTAAGTTTCTAACTTGATGATTTCTGTCAGAGCTCAGAATCTTCCAAACAACTGACTGGTGGGCACACACTGATAACAAATACACAAGGATTTCTCTTTAAAGCAGCAAAATTGACAATTCAACTTTTTATAGACTGCAGAATACCGACATCATGCAGCCTCCCATGACCGAATGAGGATGAAATTACTGCCTTCATTAGTGTCGATCCGCCGTCATCATCTTCGCCAATACTGGAAAGACAAGTCAAAAAACAAACATAAAATGTCAGAGCCCCCCCGCTGTTTTCGTAATATTGCTGTATGGAGTTAAAGAGTGAGCCCGTATTTATGTACGACTAAAATGGCCACCAGTATACCAGTCGGCCAACTTTGCTCAGGCCGCAAAATCAGGTGAGGTGCACGTGTATGCCATTGTGTACTGTGCTTGTGCCAAGTTTGAACAAAATCGGACCATGCATGCCTGAGAAATGGTTGTGGACACATTTGAGTTACAAAATGGCCGCAACTCGGCCATCTTGGATCTGATCTCGAAAAAAAATGCCGTACATATGCAGGCGTGCCTGGTGTTGGTTTTTTGGTTAGGGTGGTGGGCTTGGGATCCGAGGATCCTGAGTTCAAATCCCGCTCGGTGTTAAATTAATACCAGGTGGGGTTGACTCTGCCTGTCATCCTTCCGAGGTCGGCAAAATGAGTGCTAACTTGCTGGTATCCTGTGTCGGAGTGGCGACCCGTCCAGGATTGTGTCCAACAGCCAAGGAGACTGCTGAGGCAGCACTAACGCTCCACACAAAGTATGGTCCCAATGGATGGGTATGTAAGCCATCATTAATTATCTGTGTGCCAAGTTTGAACAACATCGGTAAATGCATGTCTGAGAAATACTTGAGGACGTTTTCGACACCGGGTTTTTTTTCTTTCTTATAACTAAAATGGCTGCCAGTCAGCCATCTTTGATCGCATCATGAAACAAAATTATGTGCATATGTGCACCATCATGTGTTGCCTTCCTGCCAAGTATGAATAAAATTGGTCCCATACATGTCAGAGATATGGTGCGGATGCATGCACGCACACATGGGGGGAGGGGGGGGAAAAAAATCAAGCCCAAATCCATCAGCCCCCGTTTCGGACTAAGTCCAACAAGGGCTAAAAATATAAGGGTTAATTGAATCAGCACAACATAACACAAGACCATCTGTTTCATAACAACAAGTATATTCACAACCTGCCATGATAAAAAAATGGGGTCACTAATGGTCTCGTATCACCCAATGATTGTAAAGAAAAAATAATAATAATAATAATAAGGAAAACTAAAAAAGAAATATTGGCAGATATACTCTGACAAATGGGAGAATGATAAGAGAGCAGAAAGATTTTAAAAAAGAGCTCGACAGTACAGGGATCGACAAGGAAGGCTAATTGGAATGGCTAAGAAGAGGTCAAATTCATTGTGATGGAGAACGAGTCATCATAAATAATCAACACCAAGGACACTACACAAATGCTTTGAACAAAATGGCGGGATTGAGCCAATCGAACAAATGCAGGTTTTGTGGGATAGAAACAGAACGTTCCAGTCACCTCGACTCGGGATGTAAAAAAACTCATGTCAGAACAGCTGTACACAGAAAGACATGACAGCGTCTGTCGAGTAATCCACTGGCACATATGTAAAAATTTCAACATCCCAGCCCCAGAACAATCATGGAAACACAAACCAAATCCGATCTGTGAAAATAAACATATAATGCTCACGTGTGACAAGATGAAACAAAGCATTGCATCCGGACATAGTGCTCAAACACAAAAAGGAAAAGTCAGCATTGTTGATCGAAGTTTCAGTTCCCAACGAGTTTGGACTAAACTAATCCAAAAATCAAGAAAAATTACCAAATACCAGGATCTCAAAAATGAGGTCAAGAAGACTTGGAAATTGAAGAAAGCTGAAATTATTCCAATGATGGTTAAAGCTACAGGAATGATAAAGAAAACCCTGACTGAAGACTTAAAAATCATTCCAGGGAATATCACTCGAAATGAGCAACAAGTGGAGGCTGTCGGGAGTTCAGTGAAGATTTTGAAAAGAGCCCTTGGAACGAGGCTATGAGAACGAAGTTTCACAGTTTGGTTCATGAATCATGATCCTTCACCAAAAAGGAGGTGGAGATTTTCAGTCCTGAAAGAACTTCCTCCCACCTCCTGAAACCCGCAAATGGAGATAACAATAAACGGGAAGACACTTATTACTAACAGACTGGTGGCCAACAAGAGAGAAAGATACATAAACTAGAGCGCTGCAATCGGAGATCGCTGATGGTTCCCAGTGGAGCCAACTCGTAAAATTAGCCAATTGGTAGCACTTGAAATTCTGCCTCGTAATCAAAACAAACTTTTTTCTCTCCCAAAGAAGTGGGACATCACATACACCAAGACTAAACACTTAACGCTCCCTCCGGAAACCATAATAAGTGAAACAATTTAATGCTTTTTCTCTGTATACAAAGGTCTAAGCAGGTGAAATAGCTGAGATCATCATCATCATCATCATCATCAATCAGCATCAACAATCATTCACCCTCTGTGGACACAATGGCCGAAACATTTTCTTTCACTTTCAATGACCGACGGTTCTTCACATTTTGCCACAACTGTACACAAGAAGGAAGTCAGGGCACAAATTAAAATTTTCATGACAGTACAAGTACCAGCAATGGTCGACTCCTTTTGAAAGGTACCGTATGCTATTTCGCATCCACCAGCCAAACACGAACAGAAAGGACAGCCACCTTAATGAACTTCCAAAAGGACAGTGAACTCGATAATGTATTACCTTGGTTTCAGAACATCAGACCAACAGTTTATAGTCGGGTCATGTCCAGATGAGGCAAAACCCCAGACGAGACTGTTTAAAACCCAAAAACACTACCTCTGAGCTATCCTATCAGGTTAGAGCTGAACTACAGAGGGTGAATGTTGACAAACTGAAAAGGTGGAAATTAACATTCGAACAAACAACAGTTCAGCACTCGGTGCAACGCATACCTCCGCCAGGTTGAACAGCTTACGTGTTACATCCCAATGATAGGCCACATTTGCATCCGGACCTTAACCAAAATCGAATTAGCTTGTTCTTATCACATAACCAACTCATCCACCAAGTTTTGTAATAACCAGTCCATAACTTTTTGAGATATCCTGCTCACAGACAGACAGACAGTGGTGAGAATATAACCTCCATACACTTTCAATGGTGGAGGTAACAACATGTACACATGTAACATCAAATCAAGTGGATAAAGTTGACAGCCAACAAAGAGGCAAGGGTAATGAAAGATCATGAGTATGGGAGATGAGATGAGATGAGATGAGATGAGATTGAAATGAGCCACACTTCATTTTATCGCCACTCATACCGTGATGCAAGAGTAGTCTTAAAAGACCGACCTGTGCAAATTTATGAATCTGCTCAACGACGGCAGCAAACAATGCTCCAACGCTATCATCGATGAGGTTTTGCATGTACAGCACCGCCTCTTCGTCAGACAGGTCCAGGCGGAATTTGTCTTGCACCTGCAGAAAAATGAAATATGACATGAATGATTCTTTAATAAAATCCTATCCAATGGAATTGGAGCTACAAACAAGTGTTTATCAAACTCCTTTTGTTAAAATCCATAAAACCAGGACGTGAACACAAGAGTATAATGGTACACGAGAGAAGCAGCTCAAGATAAAGAAAAAAAAATTCGACATAATTTGACGTCGTGACCTCGACCGATATTCCTCCACCAACATTAAGTCTTTGCTTACTCGAACTTTGACCTAAAACCTCAAGACCATTTGACCTCAATATCTAATCTGTACTGATATATCTTGGTACTCGTACTTAGTTTACTTGAAATCCCATAGCCATAACAACCCTAACCCTAACAGCTCACATGAACAGGAGCTTCAATGTGACCTCTGACCCTTGACCTTTTAGGAACAAATAACACTGGCAACAAAAAAAAACTTTTCGCCTGCTACTCTGGGAAATGCAGGTGTTCTTGGCTAAATCTGGGCCGCTGATTTCAAATCTGCAGTCAGAATTTAGCGAGCACGTCAGGTTTTCAAAGTATGTACATGGTTTAATGATACCCAGCATGCTAGATTGGATACTTTATGATTGCAGATCGCCACATTCCATACATCCATTGGGACCGTACTCTGTGCAGAGCGTTGGGGCTGCCTAAGCAGTCTCCTTGGCTGTTGGGCACAATCTTGGACGGGTCGCCACTCCGACACAGGATACCAGCATGCTGGCACTCATCACTTACCACATTGTACATCTAATATCAGTGCTTTGTAATTACTTTCACGTCATAACTGAGATAGAGATTGATCTCCGTGTATAATGTGTAGTATACAAACCAAGAACACAAACAAGTTGCAAAAAAAGAAGTTGATAAAACATTAGAACATGGTAATCTTCGGAAGGAAGTAAACTTGATTGGGTGGGAAATCTGCCCC
This sequence comes from Eptatretus burgeri, assembly GCF_056783735.1. NCBI lineage: Eukaryota > Metazoa > Chordata > Myxini > Myxiniformes > Myxinidae > Eptatretus > Eptatretus burgeri. Next base: position 105,038,358 of record NC_140969.1, read on the forward strand.
ATTGTGAGCCATTCAGAAACAACATTGAGAGACTGGGCCAAAAACTATATAGTCCTGAATGGCATGATATTTCAAAAATGTATTGGGCCCGATATGTTCTCGTGGATCAGGGATTACGTGCCGGAGGTATGCGCTCTACCGAGTTCTACCGAGTGCCCTTATAGTTGAATTTGAGATCACAAATCAGTTCTCGCATCTGGGACCCAACAAAAATGCCTGCTTTGAGTTTAGCATCACCTTTCTCTGTGCTAAACTTCTCTCTGAGATATTGGAAGCCATTACCGTCGTGATCCAATGCCTTTACAAAGTTTTTCAGAAGCCTTAGGGTTAATTAAAAGCTGTAATGCCACGTGGAAAATTTTACTTTAAAATTCATAGCTTGGTCAGTTTTCATCCATTTTTAAGAATTCAAAGTGTATTCTAAAGACTGGCGGCCAACTCCGCCAATGCAACTCTAAATGCTCTGCCAATGTGTTGCGCCATCTCCCCTGGCAGAGGGCAAGAGTGGCTTTTCTCTGTCTGGCGGAACGTGTGCTTGTGCATGGAGAAAGCACGGTTTTTACCATTACACTTGGAATGTTTGAAAAAAGAAAAGAAAAAAAGTGATTTAAACCTCTAAATGTAGGTAAGCTGCCTGGAGCATTCTTTCTTCAAAGAATCAGGACACAGAGACCGTTCCAGGATAATAAAAACCTAACTTCACGTTCGTCTCGCCGCTGGGAGGAAGAAGAGCCGCCATGTCGAGCTCGCTTCACACACGCACGGTCTGCCGCTAGTTCGTCCAACTCTTCCAGGTCTTCACTCATGTTGAAGGCCTCAGTGGAAGCAGCCGAGGCCTCTGTCAGAACTGCTATGGGATGTAAATCAGCCAAAGCTCAATTGCTACTTGAAGAACAGATCCAGCAATGATTGATGGCTGCGCAGCAACAGAGTGATCTCGAGCAGCAGCAGCAGATGCAGCAACAGATACATCTCAAACAGCTGAAGCAGGAGGAAGAAGTTGCCATAACTCAGGCCCATTTGGAAGCGATGCCTGACACTCTGTGATGGAGTGGATTCGACAATATTTCGGCAGCTGGATTACCTACACCTGCGGAGAAGGTGGGAATGTTGTCCAGGAATACCATGTCTCCACCGACATCCATTCTATCTGAAGACAATATTGAAGGGATTTCACTGGATACCTGGGTACATAGTACGTACAGACCCGGCTATGTCACTCGAACCAGTGTCATTTTAGGCAGACCCGTTTTCACCAGCCGTCAATGCTGCAGCACCAGCATCCACGGATAACTCATCGACGTCAAACGTGTCCAACAGGCAAGTTCTGTCTGCTCAGCACAACACAATGCCAGCTCCTGGTCTATCGTACAAAACTCACCAGAGACAAACAAATGCCTTACACACAACCTTGGTGTCGTCATCATTCTCCAATGCTATGTGTTACGGTTGCACATTGACCCCCACTGTGTTAACGTGTCCCGTTATCAGCTTGTGGGTCACAAATCCGACTCCAGTTACGACCGATCGGTATCCTACCGTGTACACTGACCTTGCATCGCCATCCAGCGGGATTACAACCAACAACCAATCGGGTTATTTCTCACCAAATTCAATGTACACCCATGCTGTACCCGTATATGCTGTGAGGATGTACAATATACACATCCGGCAACAACATTACCGGTGTCTTGCTATTCACTATTGGGTCGAGACGTCAAGCCATCAATCATGCCAACAGTGATGCCTGCCATACAGGACTGTCTAAACTATCTGTCTCGTCGAGACTTAGTTTAAAATAGGATTTATATGTTTGACGATAAGCCTGAGAAATTCAGTACATGGCACACGGCTTTCAAGAACATGATCAGAGGAATACCGCTAGCATCTGATGAACAGCTTAACCTCATGGTTCAACGTACATGCGGCTGATGGTTCAGAATCCAAAGCACTCGTAAAGTGTCTTAACCGAGTCCACACTTCGAACCCTGATGTCGGTTTCGAGCAGGTGTGGAATCACCTTCAAGAAAGATTTGGCAGCGATGAAGTCGTTACACAATCATTGCTAAACAATCTGGAACTTTTGCCTGAAGTCTCTCCTCATGACCACAAAACTTTGCAGAAGTTTAGCGACACCATCGAGGAAATAGAGGCCACCAAAAATGATGGTTCCCTTCCTGGACTTGCAGCTTTGCATATATCTCTGTTCTTCGAAGCAATCATATCGAAGCTTCCCCCTGAACTTGTGGATCATTGAAGGATGGAGGCCTTCAACTATAAAGAAAGGGCTGCAATCGGAGATCGCTGATGGTTCCCAGTATAGCCAACTCGTAATATTAGCGATGCCAGCTCCTGGTTCCACAGATTGTTGAGCAACTGACCGCAGCAGTCGCATCGCCTTCTGAAAATCAGCACACTCGTCGTCAAATGGAAGATCCTCAACAATTCTGCCCTATTCACAGGACCAACATCCTCTTGCGCATTGCAGAATATTCAAAGCAAAAATATTGCAATCCAGACTCATCCTTCGTATCCAATGGAAAACATGTATCACATGTGCTCTGTCAACTAACCATTTAGCCAAGGAGGGTCAAGTAAAATCACATTGTTCGCAGTGCGACAGCACCAGTCATTGCTCAGAAATTCATGATGCCAGTTGTGCTACCCTCGAAAGACCAGTTGGGAGGCAATTTATAAGAAGCTCTTCAAACCCTGGGAGAGTATTGGATAGGCTTCAAAAGCACGGTGAGGAGCGACCCTCGTCGATTAACAGGCGTACAGACATTTGCAGTGACAGTGGATCCAGAGGAAGGTCGGTTCCAAAATCTGTCTTGTGGAGGTATTCAATCACTGGTAATCCTGAAAACTTTCTGAAAACATCTTGCTTTTGATGACTAGTCAAATCGGTCTCTGGGCCACAGTGAAGTCTTTGACTACTTCAACATATTGATGCTTGGCCCGTGTGTTGCATCATCTCTGCTGGCTCTTTCCTGTCTGGTGGAACGCTGGTTTATGTGGAGAAAGCACGTTTTTTTACCATCACACTTGGAGTGTTTTAAAATAAAGAAAAAGTGATTTAAACCTTTAAGTGTTGCTAAGCTGCCGGGAGCATTCTTTCTTCAAAGAATCAGGACACGGATACCATTCCAGGATACTTGTACCAAGTTTGACTTGGATCGCACCAGCCGTTCTGAAGTTATTGTGGAAACAAAAACCTATCACGGACGGAAGGACGGACAACCCAAAAACATAATGCCTCTGGTGACTTCAGCAGCAGAGGCATAAAAAGTACCATTTTTCTTTGAACTACGATTAAATTAAAATATAATATCTTCTACATTTTGCACATCTTTCAACAAGTCTGTTGAGACTATAAAATAGTAATAGGCATCCACAATAATCCTTGATCATGTTGTGGGATATCGGCCGAGGCCCCTGTGTGAATGGGATGAGAAAGGACTCCACTGAACGTTCCGGTCAACAAAAAGATCAGGATAACATTTTAGTGCTCATTATCTTCTCTGCTGTCTATTGTGTCACACCGGCAGCAATTGTGCCACATTGCTGACACGCAGCAGAATGATCGAGACGAGAGATGGTGCAAGCTTCATTTTATTGAGCCTAAGCTGAGAAAAGCTTTCAAACAAATCGAGCCCAAGCCGGTGTTGCTTCCCAGTAAATCGCTTCCAGGGAATTCCGGGAAATCGATTTGGGATTCCTGCCTTTTCTCGATTTGGGCTCAGAAATATTTGGGCTCTAATCTTCTCCAGTGGTAAGTGTGGATGTGCTTGTGCTTGGACGGTGTGCCCCTTGCACTTCCTTTCCGAACATTAAGGAAACACTCATCAACTTGTATTTTTGGCCTTGTATGATGAAATAAGAAATGTGTGCAACGGTAAAGCTCCGTACGAAGTTTCATGATGCTTGGATGAAAAATGCGGCCGGCGTTCCAAAAAAAATCTGTTTTCTGTCAGCATGGGTTACAGTGTGTTTCACGTAGCAGGAACAAACAACCTCAACCTTGCTTGGCTCGGCCTCGCCCTCCTGATACAATACTAATTTGAGTAAAAGTCCCAGGTCTTGGCAAGAAATTCCAAAAAAACAAACAAAATAAAACACAGAAGTAGAACGCCACTCAAAGAGCGCATAGTCTCGCCTCGTCTCGCCTCGTCTCGCCTCGTCCATTCTGAACAAAAATAGCTTCGTTAACCGACCACCCATCCATTATGGGCCACTGCTATTATGGCCCATATACCAATATTATCCATGCACCCTATTTTGTCACAGTTTCTTGGCATGGGTTATGAACGTCATAAATTAAATTCTTCACCCAAATCGGATCATAGATCAGACGTATGAAGTTTCAGATTTTTGAGATAAAGATTTTAATTTCAACCAATTATGGCTGGAATACCACTTCACTGATGACGACATCATTATTACCCTATATACCCAATGGGGAGTTCATGACAAATGATGTTTCAAATTTTTTTCGTTGAACGGTTTTTGAGAAAATGGTGTCCAAATTTTTTCCATTAATCCAACATGGCTGTCATACCATGTGACCTATGACATCATAAATTTAATGATTCACTCATTTCCATCAGATACGGTATTGTTGGACCCCATCATTCGTGGATTCGCGACAAGTGGATACCATGTATTCACGGGTCATAAAATGTGGCCTGCTTCGACATTCTCAGTTATTTATTTATTTATTTTTAAGCACTTCAGGACTGGTTTCATAAATCCACCTGGGAAATTGGAAATCGGCCAACATCACAACATGACATAAAAAAGGCACAAAAACGGATCCCCTTAACTACAGCCCAATTAGCTTACTGTACTTCCAATCATCAGCAAGGTCATGGAATCCATCATCACAATTGATTAGTTTTCTCCAACAGCCTCATCTCAGATCATCAACTCAGATTCAGACCCGGTCACTCTACCTTGGCCATGCTGCTTCTACTCTCCCAACAATGGATGGAGGCCCTCATTATCAGACAAGAGATCAGGGCTACCTCTCTGGACATATGTCGAGCTTTTGATACAGTCTGACATCCTACCTTGCTCTCCAAACTGTCTGCCGATGTAATCCAAGGCGAACTCCACTCTAGGATTACTGACTTCCTCCACTCTCGTAGCCAACATGTGGCTCTCAATGGAACCCTTTCATCTCCTCTTCCTGTCAAGGCTGGAGTACCACATGGCAGTGTTCTCGGCCCCATATTATTCCTAATCTTCATCGATGATCTCACTGACTCTCTGGAAAATCCTCTTTAACTCTTTGCTGATGACTCCACACTATGCCATGACATCTCTAATCCTTCTGAAAGACAGGCAGCATCCTCTCCCCTCTCCCCAGACCTTGACAAAATTCGCAAACTGGTCAAACACAATTTTCCTAACGTATCCATATTGTCCACCCTTTGTGCGTTCCCTTATCCCTCGTCATTATCTGCATCCCTTGTTTATCTGTCTCAGTCTAATTTCTCCCTCTGCCCTGCTGTTGGTGTTTCTCCTTTCTCCTGCTGTTCCCTTTGTCATGTTGTGTCCAGATTTGTTCTGTGTAGTCGCTCTTCCACGAGCCTAGACCATGCTAAACTAGCATCTGTTGAAGACAAAGTCTTCGATATCCCCCGCCATAGTAAATGAGGATTACAAACTTATATTCCCTAAGCGTGTGCAATATGTATGTGAAGTTTCCCCTTGATCTGACCGGCCGTTCTGGAGAAGATGTTTGAAGGTTTTAGGGTAAATTAAATATGGCCGCCAAACCATGTGACCTATCAATTAGAAATTAACAAACTTCTGAAAGGGTGTCTTGGGGAAAGTGTAAGTGAAATTTTGCCTCAATCTGTCCAGCCGTTCTGGAGAAGAAGATTTTTAAAATTTACTAATTTTCAATCCAACATGGCTGACGAACCATGTGACCTATGACATCATAAGTTTACATCCTGCCTCCAATCCTCCAGTGGAATACGTGTGTGAAGTTTCGTGTTAATCGGATGAGGTGTGTTTTCTATCCAAGATGGCCACCAAACCATGTGACTTGTGACGTCATAATTTTTACTATGTATGCAGACATGATAGAAAATGATAGTTGCAAATTTTCGCTCCGTTAGGTTATGTGATTCCAGAGAAAACATTATTTAATATTTTTTTGAATCCAACATGGCTGCCAAACCATGTGAGCTATCAATTAGAAAATATCAAAAGGCACCAGTTCACCACTTGCTTGATATGTGTACCAAATTTCATAAATATATCTTGAGGGGATTTGTATTAAGCGCCGGAAACGAAATGTGACGGACGGACGGACGGACGGAACCCATTTCTATATCCCCCGCCAACTTCGTTGGTTGGCGGGGGATAAATAAAAAACAAATTTCCATTGTGAAAAAAAAGAAAAGAGTATGCCATTGTGTGAACAGTAGGGTCTGACAGGAGATGAAGTTTCAGATTTTTGGATAAGGATTTCCATTCAACCAATTATGGCTGGAACACCACTTCCCCGATGACGTCACCGTTATCACCATATATACCCTATGGGTAGTTGATGACATATGCCTCGTTTCAATTTGTTTCGTTGAGCGGTTTCAGAAAAAAAATTACGTCAATTTTTTTTTCCTTTAATCGAAAATGGCTGACACGCATACGCGAGCACGCACGCACGCACGCACGCACGCACGCACGCACGCACACACACACACACACTGCAATAGTCTCGCATCCCTTTTGGGGCAAGACCAACTAAGAACAATATTACGTGCTATACTCAACAAATGCAGAGTGAAAGGAAGAAAGTTGATGCTACATAAGACTATAAATCGTCCTTAATACATTTAAATGATGCTGCCTCTCCACGTGCATGTTCGCGCCGTGTTGCATGGTTCCCATAGTGTCCAGACTCACTGGAATTGTACGAATGTCGAGCTGGAACCATCAAAAGTTCACTAAACAAAGCTGCCAAACGAATGAGCCTCGTCTGGTTTGGGCTGGCTTGGGAGCTGACCATGACGTCACCGCCAAAGTGTCGTCGTATATATGCCTCAAACCGAAATATCATTCCGTGCACTCTTTTCACTTGAACCATTTGGCGACATTGGCATGATTGGTTGTTAACATTAAAAAAAAAAATCATCACATAAACAGCTGTTCGTCATGATTGCCACGTGCTAGCACGTTCCCTCATCTTTCCCGAGATGTACTTCAAGAGCGCAAAAACTCCAAAAGTAAATGAACTCTGCACCAACCAGTAATGTCCAACAAAAGTGACTGCAGCTGCCACTACACCGATTACATAGAGCTATGTAACTGGAACCAAAGACAGCATGGATCAGGTGCTGCTTGTGTGTGCGTGCAATTAATGAACATGACAATATAAACATTTGCGGATGAGTCTTCCAGCACTTAAAAACAGAGCAACGAGTCAATGGAGTGAAATCAAATTGTCGTGGAATATGCAAGTGTGTGTGCATCATGTAAAAGGACTACCAGGATGGCCTCGATGTACGTAGACTCGCCTCCAAGCTGTTTTTGCCTGGGTTTGAATCCCGACACAACTATAAACTGTCATCCAAGTGCTTCACAGGCAGGGCGATTCATCAATGTGGGTGCCGTCCCTCGGATGGATGTTAAACTGGCGTCCCATCTGCCGGCATTCTTGGTGGACGTTAAAGACCCCACGGAGTCCTTCGCAAAGAGAAGGCGAGCTACCGCCGGCACCCTGAATAAATTACAAATTCCTGCCCAAACCATAGTCGAATGTCAAGACTGACCAGCCGGTTCGTGAAAGACCTGGGCCAAGCTTCCCCCGGCCAACCCCACATTGACAAGTGGGAATAATTGTGGCCATTAAAGAAGAAGAAGAAGCAGAGTGTGCATTGTGTAAAAATGTACCAAAAGAAAACATTTCAAGTCTTGCACTTCACTCAAAAAGTACTTGAAAATCTATTGGGAATTTGATCAATTTAAAACTCAGAAAAGTTTGATTTTAAAAACGATATCACTTCTTTGTACAATCTTTTTGTCCAGGGCATTCAATTAAATCATTATATTGCACTCAGACCGAAACAATGGAACTATTGTGCTTGAGAACAGTAATGACGTCATGGTAATGGCAGGTATTCCTCGGAATTGAAGAGGTGAGAAGGGGCCTGGTCCCACTCGAACACGTTACTGAGGTTTTCATGGCAGGTGTGTATCCGCTATGGAAAGGTGTCCAAGTCTGGATCGATCCCCTGATCGGATCAGATCAAATAAAACTGCCATCATAATTTGGTGCCGGCAGAGAATGCTGCCTCCCAGAACAAGTAGGCCTTCAGACGGAGATACGTAACCCGCATCTCAACTGCATTTCAGTTACGAATGGTAAAGATCCTACAATCCAGGACACACATGGTATCAGGAATGAGCCCATTTTGAAAAGAGTATGCCACTGTGTTTTGGTCTGGAAGTTAAATTCCCTTCCCAGAGTTCGCTGGATAATTAATAGTACTCAAAATATGAGGTTGTTGGACAGTGGATATGGCACAAGCATGATCGGCCAAATGGCCTCATCTTGTGTAAAAGTTCCTTTGCACTTCCTCATACATTGTGGATTTGTGAGAAATGATCACTACGAGACGAGTGAATGCCCCGTGTGCGGATTTGAGGAAAGAAATACAGAGATGAAGTTTGAAATTTGCAAGCAAAGACTTTATAGACCAAGGAACCGATTTATGAGCCTTTGCAAACAAGGCAATAAATAATTGCTTCATCCGTTCAACCAACCGATGATGCAACTGTTGGGTGCATGGAATAATCTGTGACTTCCGGAGGAAATAAATAAACTTCACCGTGAGCCATCTTTGCGGGGATAGCTCGTGACAATACTTTTATGGTTTCAAATTATTACAAAATCCAGACAAAGCTACCTTTTTCACAGTCTTGTCGGGTTCCAAGGCAATGTCTGGGATGTTGGCATCAACCATGAGGCTGAACAGGTTCAGGATGAGGTTAGCATACCTGCAAAAAAAATAAAAGCTGCTAGCAGTCAGTAAACAGGACCCATTCTCCCCTTGAAAGAACAGCATTCTAATTAATGTGAACTGGACAGATGCGTTGTACACACCATGGGGACACATGCCAAAGGCACTGCACAAATACAGACTTTTTAAACAGTGCTATAAATTTTAAATACAAATGTTACAAGATAAACCGAGAAAATAATTCACCCCTTGCTTTCTCTGAAAAACAATGTTGTTCACGAAGATTATTTCTGAATACTGTGTCAGTTAAGTGCTAAAGGCCCGGTCACACCTTGACGTTTTAGCCAGCGATGGCAACGTATTAGAATGTATGTAAAACGCTGGCTGACGTTGAACTTTTGATGTTTTTTTTTTAAGATTCGGACGTATTCATAACGAGTTGGTCGTATGCATAACATATTAGTAATGGACACAGAACGTTTCGTTGTGTTATAGATAACTTATACCAACGAATGCTGAACCTGTTGTCGGCCTACACAACCGATGCCCAACGATAGTCTAACTTCGGCATAGCGCGTTGCACGCATCGCCGACGATGTCGTGACGTAGCCTATTAAAAGGCTGACGCACAACGATTCGAATCATAACTGCCGTAGAAATAGAAGTGTCAACATCGCGGTCACACCTTGGCGATCCTGCCAGCGTATGCCGACCTAAGAAAAATGTGTCTAAAACGTTGGGGCACGTCAAATACGGTATGAGTAAGTTTGGTATACGTGAGTACAACGCTAAAGTATGCTATCATACGTCGTAGTAAGTAGAGTACGTCAAGAAATTTTAAACATGTTCAAAATTTTACGACGTACTCGGCGTATGACACACGTTCCACATGCGATGGGGATAAGTTTTACACACGATATGTAGACGCTTACACACGTCCACAAAGGCTACTTATAAGCTACTCATAAGTCGAAACACGTCGCGGTAATGTCTTTTTTACGCGAAACTTATTTCTAACTTATGTTTGACGTGCTTTGAACCAATTCTTTACGTAGTCCCAACACACATCGACGTATGTAGACGTATTCCAATGACGTCTTCCGGTCGACAAAAAAAAAAAAAATGAATGTGTTTCATGCTTACAACTGCCATATAAAGACGTGTTCCCAGCGGTTTTGGGAATTGGTATATAAAAATGCTGCTCATAAAAGGGGAACCCAACAGTGTTTTCGAGTTCCTTTTTGAGTAGATGTCCATGTCAGCAGTATCAGTATTAGTATTAGTATTAGTATTAGTAGTAGTTTGTTCATGTTGGCAGTAGAGGTGAGTGTGAGGGGGAGGGTGTGGGTTATGATGGATCGTCCTTGCGTCCGCGTGTCCACGGGTAGGTTCATAAGCTGCCACTCAACGATTTAAATGGCTGCATCTCCACTATTGAAAGTCGACGCTTGCGCTCAACAATTGGATTTTTTTTTTACACTCAACGACTTTTAAACGGTACCACTCAGCTACTTTCATTGTTTACAATGAACGATTTAAATTGCTGTCACTCGCCTTTGTTTTTTGACGCTGGCGCTTGGAAATTTTAATCGTTTCTATTGAACGTGCTAAATCGCTCAAACCCCACGATTGAAAGTAGACGCTTGCGCTCAACAATTGGATTTTTTTTACACTCAACGACTTTTAAACGGTACCACTCAGCTACTTTCATTGTTTACAATGAACGATTTAAATTGCTGTCACTCGCCTTTGTTTTTTGACGCTGAGGTTTTGAAATTTGAAGCGTTTCTTCTGAACGTGTTAAAACGCTCAAACTCGACTATTTTAAATAGACGCTGCCGATGGACAATTGGAATCATAGCCAAGCTAGACATCGAAGTGTGAACATCCTCGTCATGCCGAAGAAAAGTTTGAAGAATGCTGCAAATAAGTGTCTGGCCGTGGCCGTGGCCGTGGACGCTGACGCAAGGACGATCCATTATACCGACGTCTTTCAGCCTATGAGTAACTTAAAAGTAACGTCTGTCGATGTGTGGCAACGATCGCGTAACGTGCCAACAACACGTTAATCATAGGTTAGAAATAAGTTTCGGGTACGCTAAACATTACCTCGGCGTGTCTCAACTTATGATTAACTTACAAGTACCATGTGTTGACGTCTGTCAACGATCGCAGACCGTGCATACAACTTGTGGCCAGCGTAGCGGAACGTGTGAGTCATACGCCGGCATACGTCGTGAAATTTCAAGCATGAAAAAATTTGAGAACAACCGAAAAGTACAACGTTTAAAGCCAACGTACAACGACGTATGGCAGTGTTTTTCAGCGTGCTCTCAATGTTATCAAAACTTACCCATAACGTATTCAACGTGTGCCAGCGTTTTAGAAAAAAAATTCAAATATCGGCATACGTTGGCTAAAACGTCAAGGTGTGACCGGGCCTTTAGTCTAACAACCATCCACCTGCACGTACAGCACCACATTATCTGCGCCTTTCACAACAACAACAAAAATCTTACCTCCCATCGCATGATCTTTTTCTCTATTTGTCCCATTTGGGAATCGGCATCCTTCCACTTTGTATCCCCCTTTTCCGCTTCCCCCCACGCCCCAAATAACTCAAAGCTTCCTTCTTCACCCCGTTCCCTCAAATCCTCCCTTTCACCCTGCCCCCACAAAGCCTCATCTCAGTCCTGCATCCTCCCAACCCAATCCCTAACTGTGTGGACCTCAAACTTTCGAGGTCTCCGCTCCAAACAGACAGATCTCTCAATCCAGGCCTCTGCCAATAAAATAGAGAGCATCTCTTTAATCAGTCCTGCCTCCCACAGGATGTCTGACTCCTTAGAGTCTCTCACCCGCTATTGTCTCGTCTGATTTCATGAGCCTGAACCATGCCCAGGCAAGTGAATTGCACTTTACATCAATAACTCAATTTTTCACTGCACTTGTACTGATCCAACACCTCGCAACCCTTAGGAGTCCCTCTGGATGTGTCCACCATCAAGAATGAACTTTCAAACTCGTTTCCCTAAAACCTGGTGGTGCCTTCTTAAGTCTGTCTCTGGAGTATGCTCCCTCCCATCCCGTCCCTCTTATAGGTATACCACAACCAACTTCTTCCTACTGTGGCCCAATACGATATAATTTACCCTTCCTTCAATGTCCCTAACTCCTGCCCCTTCAAAACTGCACAGAATTCTATGTCTATGATCCTTCCTGCAGAATGAGTTCAAATCCTGCTCGCTGTTGAATTAATACCAGGTGGGGTTGACTCAGCCTGTCATCCTTCTGAGGTTGGCAAAATGAGTACCAGCTTGCTGGGATGATCAAGCCATTCAAGTATCTTGCATCGGAGTGGTGACCTGTCCAGGAATGTGCCCGACAGCCCAGGAGACTGCTGTGACAGCACCGACACTGTACAGAATATGGTCCCAATGGATGGATGGATGGATGTTCTTGCATATGGTATCTTGCTGGGGAGCTATAATTTCTTGGAAGCACAGCTGTGCCCCTCTACCAGTACACTGGTACTCATTTCGTCGACCTTTGAAGGATGACAGGCTGAATCAACCCCACCTAGTGTCAATTCAGCAGCCAACGGGGCTCAAACTCAGGACCCTAGGATCCTAAGCGGCAAATCGACTATAACTTCGTTTTCCAATTTGTGTTCAAAATATAACATTCAATATAAATGAAGTCGTTCCTCGATCATAAACTGACATTTGTGTCAGACAGAGATAGACATTTGTAGACAGACAGACAAAGTGAACTTCATGTGTGCAGGGTAATGAAGTATCATGTCAACTTATTACTGTATTTAATAAAAGGGAATAAATTCCCGCATGTGACGAGTGCAGAAAAAAATCCTGACAACTCGTGACTCAAACCCAGGAAGTCATCGCCAATGCGGTGATGACTTACTGAACCTTTGAGTCTTCGGGATAGCCTCAACAGTTTCTCCCACAAACACTCCAATGACTGAGGTCCAAAAAGTTCTGTATCATCGAGTATATTGCTATAATGTTTTATCACATTACAAATGAAGTGCCATGTCATGTCAAAATACTGGACATTTCTCCAATTCCAAACAATTTCCACCTAGGTATTCATAATCCATAATCAATACAAACACAAAATTGACAAAGATAAAGTAGATGTACTACTACTCGTGACTAGTCTTTTTGCTAAACAGAGTGGACATTTCAATGCAAAAGAAAATCTAAAAAAAAAAAAAACCTTTCCAGTTTTTGACCAAACAATGTTTGATGAAAGTGTGCTTCATCGAACAAAGCAAACATGGTGTTATGGCATGGTGTACCAAATAATCAGAGAACAAGTCATCATTAAAAGATAGCTTGCATATGTTGGAACAAATGTTCAATAAAAAATAAATAAACAAGTGCTCAAAAAGTTTGACTTTCAGATCGTGCAGTGTTTCCAGTTGTAAGTTTCAAGTGCATGGGGGAAATGGCAGGAATTGAGGACAGAGGAGCAAGGTGATATTGTTATGGAAAGTGACATGTTGGTGATAATTGTTCCTAAAAAAATTTTTATATTTGAGAAAGCCAGAGGAACTGCGGTGAACTGGACCAAAACATTGCGAAAGAGACGGAACGCTGAACAAACTTGTGTTTGAAGAGGTGAATTTGAAAATATGGAGCTTCGTGGAGACAGAGGAAGGGGGAAAGGAACCTTGATGATAACAATGAGGAGCTTCGAGGGTGAGTTCATTTATAATCAGTTCTGGACATCCAGAGTGGTTTCTTTTTATTGATGACAACATACAAATGTTTACCTAGGTAGGTAGGATTACTAAATGCCAATACCTGTACTCAAGAACGAGACATTTCTTGAATTTTTTCTCTGAATGACCAATGTTTATTCCAAAAACAAGAATAATAAAATTAAAAAAAAGTTTCCAAACCAACCAAACCCTAATATGCTCTGCTTATTAAATGTGGATGTGAGAGAACCAACAGAGTAAAGATATGGGAAAGTGGGAATGAATGAGGTTGTACCTGCGAAGGTGCAGGAAGGCGGTGTAGCATTGTTTACGAAACTCCTGGTACTGTTCGCTTTGGGTGCCCCCCATGGCCTCGACCATCTCACGGCTCAGCTTCATTGGAGGAGGCAAAGGCTTGGGGTCACGGCCCAGAATGTAGCCAAAATCGATGTGAAAAAGTTTTCCTGTCAAAGGTGTAAACATTTTAGTGGGGAAAAAGCCAACTTGTATGGTACAAGTGGTGTCAAAATTAAAAGGTATAATGTCCACTGTACCTTGTCACTTGAAATTACAAGAAATAATACTGCAACGAAGACCTTTCTTTCTGAAGGGGGGGGGGGGCAGACGACCCCAATGGACCACATATCTAAACAAATACACCTCAATGCCTCGCCTAGCCTTAAAATAAGCCTTTCAATTCAGTCACACTGAGACACAAGACAAAAGGGGAGAGAAAAAGATAGAGGCAGAGGGGTTTTGTCCTTTCCTTTTTGGGAGCATCAGAAGATTTGGAAATGTCGGTGAGTGGTCTGGTGTGTGGAGGATGATGGTGTGCAGTGCAACGCCACACTCCCGACTGCACTCCCACTAGCAGCTCGAAGCACTCGTGCTTGGGATCCCAAACAGACTCAAACGCGTGCTGGGGCTGCTGGCTCGCTGACGTACTACAACTTTGGCTCCACGTCGACTCCAGACCCTAAACTCATGCAGTCCAACACTCCCTCTCGACCCAATTCCAAAGTCAAATTCCTTACAAAATGCTGAGACTGCTTGTGGCGTCTTTTAAAGGCTTCAGCCATGGCACTTCAACAAAGGCCTTCTCTGGCTCCGTGGGGCCGACTCAATCTGTGAACTTTCCAATGCAGACTTATCCAAATGGAAAATCCTCCCTTCTGTACTTGGTGATGACTAACTTTCCCACAAACATCTCCTGCTCTTCCTCTGCCCCAATTGGTTCATCTGATCTTATGCTTGGAGAGTCAGCATCAATCTGGCTATTCTCAGAGAGCTACCTCAATACCAGCAAAACTGGCATTTCCCTCAAGCAGATTGGCAGGGACTGCAAAAGCAGCCATCTCTCTTCATGACTGGTCGACCACATCTACCACCTCTGATGCCAACTCAGCATGGGAATTCTTCCACAGAAACCTGCTCTCTCGCATACAAAGATTCATCCCATCTAGTCTTCAACTATCCTACCCCTCTTCTCACCCATGGTACACTAAATCCTATGGTGAGGCAGTTGGTCTGAAACAACTTGCCTTCTATTCCTGGAAGGCAAATCTGACCGAAGGCAATTTCAGTACTTTCCCAAAAGTCCACAATAAGTGTGTCCACTCTCAGGAGAGCCAGAAAACAACATCTGTCCAACTTCAAGATTGAACTTTAAAACTTGTCTCCCTCCTCTAAAACCGGGTGGCATCTTGTTACCTCTGCCACGGAAGGTGGAAATGGTTGTTTTCACCCCTTTCTGTCTGTTTAATTGTTTGTTTGTCTGTGTGCAGGATATCTCTAAAAAGTTGTGGAAAGATTCAGACGAAACTTGGTGGACACGTTAGGTGTGTGGCAAGAACGAATCGATTCAGTTTTGGTGAAGATCTGAATACGAGATTTATTTAAATTTTCAAGTGATTCTTCACCATTGAGAGATGGGGCCAAAACCATATGTAGAATGATATTTCAAAAAGGTATTGTGCCCGATATATTCTCGTGTATCAGGCATTGCGTGGCGGAGGCATGCTTTCTACTGAGTGCCCTTCTAGTTAAGTCCGTCTCTGGAGTATGCTCCCTTTCCATCCTTTCCCCCTCTTCAAATGGAACCAGAGACGACCGCTCGTAAGAAGGCTGAATGCCTCAATTCTGTGTTTGTTTCCAAATCTTGTGTCCCCAACCCCTCTCTCTGAGCACCCATTATTCCCTGTTGTACACAACTGCTCTTGCACTCCGTCTTTTACACCTGAGAAGGTGGAGAAGGATATTTCAAACCTCGACTCTCACTTTGCTACGAGACCGGACAGCATCAGCTCACATGTCCTAAAAACCTGCTCTGCTGGTCTTGCAGATCCTCGCTCTGCCCTTTCACTCTATCATTTATGCTGGGTCATCTTCCACCTCCTTGGAAATTTGCCTACATTGTTGCACCACAAAAAGGGGGAAAAAACTGATCCTCTCAACCACCGCCCTCAACTCAACCATCAGCTTACTTCCAATCATGAAGCAAGGTCATGGAATCCATCATTGCAGTTGATATTAAAACATTCCTTTTCTCCAACAACCTCATCTCAGGTCAGGTCAGCAATTTGGTTTCAGATCAGGTCACTCCACCTTGATCATGCTGTTTCTACTCACCAAACAATGGACGGAGGCCCTCAATATCAGATATGAGACCAGGGCTGTCTCTTTATACATATCTCATGCCTATGATAGTCTGGCATACCTCCTTCCTCTCCAAGCTCTCTGCCAATGGCATCCAAGGTCAACTCCACATATGGCTTCCTGACTTTCTGATGGAATCCTTTCATCTCATCTCTGTCAAGGATGGAGTGCCCCATGGCAGTCTTCTGGACCCCAGTCCTATTCTGATCTTCATAAGTGATTTCCCTGACTCTGGAAAATCCTCTTTATCTATTTGCTGATGACTCCACCCTCTGCTGTGATATCCCTCATCCTTCAAACAGGAAGGCTGCAGCCTTTTTCCTTTCTTCAGACCCTGGGAAAAAATATTTTATATATATATATATATATATATATATATATATATATATATATATATATATATATATATATATATATATATATATATATATATATATATATATATATATATATATATATATATATATATATATATATATATATATATATATATATATATATATATATATGTATGTATATATATATATATATATATATATATATATATATATATATGTATATATATATATATATATATATCCTGGTGTTGGCTCAGTGGTTAGGGTGGCGGCTTGGGATCCGAGGGTCCTGAGTTCAAGCCTCGTTGCCCGCTGAATTAATTCACCAGGGGGTTGACTCAGCCTGCCATCCTTCCGAGGTCGGCAAAATGAGTACCAGCTTGCTGGGATGACCGAGTCATTCAAGTATCCTGCGTCAGAGTGGCGACCTGTCCAGGATTGTGCCCAATAGCCAAGGAGACTGCTTCAGCAGCACCAACGCTCTGTACAGAGTATGGTCCCAATGGACTATATATATATATATATATATATATATATATATATATATATATATATATATATATATATATATATATATATATATATATATATATATATATATATATATTAATATTTCGGCACGCCCCTTTTTTTGTTCCACCATCAGATTTTTGTTAATGCATGAAATGAAACAAGCTTTGACATATATAGTAATGATATTATTGTCTTCCTTAAGAGACCCCTCAAAATTCGTTTTGATGATTATGGTAGTTAAACAGTTAAAAAACTCCATTTGCAAAATGGGAGGAATTATTGCACAAAAAAAGAAATAAAAATGTTTCCCATTTTTTAGAGGACCACTAAGATGAGTTTGGCTCATAGAATCACGCTCCATTTGGGGAGAAAGCAGTTGAGTTCATACCTGAAGAATTTGCACTTTCCATGTGCCGTAGTTTCTTCACAAAACCATGACTTTCTGACGAAGTACAAAGTATTTCTTTGCTTTTTTATACATGGTTGCCGTTTTGAAATTTTCATCGACCGATACCCGCTGCCCAGCCGGACCAACTGCCAACAAAGTATCGCCTGTTCAGTTACGGTTAAACCCAAAATCATGATCATCGTTTTAGTGTGGAGGTGAGTACTGACAGTGGACTTGGGTCTTTTCCGGGTGGGTGCGGGATTGAGCACGTGCACACAAAAATCTCGGGTCTCCGCATAGTGGCGTACAGGCTTAAGTTGCACTTCTGTTTACTACCGTAGAAAATCACAGAACCATCCGATCGACATGCTGTTAACAGTTTCAGAATCAGCTAAATTCTACAACATATGAATATGTCGACGAAACTGATCCGGCCAGCTAAAATCTACAAGATATGAATATGTAGACGAAACTGATCCGGCCTTTTGGATCACTTTAAAGTAGGGTGCCCTGTAATTTTAATGCACTCTATGGATCCTCCGGAACTCACGAATGGTACACGTGTGTCATCACTAAACTACGTGGTAATGTCATCGAAGTGGAGCTACTGCGGGACAGTCGAAGGGGAAAACCTGAATGATAATCAATGGATAAAAATGATAATATATTGTTTAAAATACATTCATGCTATCTGTCTTTTACTATATGTTGCCAGTGACGCCCGTCCAAGATGGGCACCTTTACTAGTATGTATGTATGTGTATATATATATATATATATATATATATATATATATATATATATATATATATATATATATATATATATATATATATACATATATGTTGTTGTTCTTCTTTCGGCTGCTCCCGTTAGGGGTCGCCACAGCGGATCATCCGTTATGATCCGCAGACTGATTTGGCACAGGTTTTACGCCGGATGCCCTTCCTGACGCAACCCTGGTCGCCTCTTACGACACAGGGATAAGGATTGGGTTTCGCCATGATTCCGGGCTGCCCTACACCCTCTTATAGCGCGGCCCAGCACAGAGCACCCGTCATCAAGCGATCCTCCAACCCAAGCCTCCGAGTAACCAGATTACAGGCGCACGCCACTACGCCCGGTATATATGTATGTATGTACATATATACATACATACATACATACATACATACAATCACTAGCTGAGAATATGTCTTTCAATCCTGACAAATCTCATACTCTCACTCACTCTCTCCGAAAGAGCTGTCTGGCAAATCCTTCTACTTTCTTAACAGTCCTCTTGAGGAATTTCAGTCATTCACATTCCTGTGTCTCACTATCAGCCACAACCTTTCTTGAGCACAACACATTTCAAAGTTTTTCTCCAAAGCCAGCCACCGACTGAGCATCCTCAGTCGTTTAAAAAAGTCTTTCTTTGGTACATCTGAACTCCTATTCACCCACAAGGCCTTCATCTGTAGCTTGAAGGAGTACTGCCCCTCCTCTCTATGGGCTGGTTCCCCTGCCTCACGTCTTGCTCAGATTGACGTTGTGGAAACCAAGGCCTTCAAAATCATTGGAATCTCCCGCAATGACGCTGAGTCAATGGGCTTATCACCTTGCCATCGCAGACAGGTCGGTGGTCTGCCTTCTTCCACCTCCTTTCTGGTCCTGCACCCTCTGCTCTTTCCTTCCATGCTTTGTCCTTCCCAGGTTTTGCAGGTCTCACACAGTCCATAATCAACCCTCTTCTGGTAAAACTACCTAAATTCAGCATCACTACTCACGGATACTCATTTGTTGCTCTTTTTCCCCCACCTGTGGCATCAACTTCCACATACTGTGTCCAGACAGTCAGTTAACACATCCTTCATCACAAGGTTTGTGCAGCACATCAGCAGCCGATTAGCGCCATGACAGCGTTGCTGCAGCACTTCCACTTCCGTGTTTGTTCCATCGTCACCACATGGAAGATGCTTTGTCATGGCCTCCTGAGGAGGACATGCGATGCAGAGTGGTTGTGCTTGAGCACGCATCTCGCTTGATGAGCCGTTCCAAGCTACATGGCCCGAGTCTTTCCGGGTTTAATTGCCGAAGCTATGACTGATCTGTTGACGCCGGTATGACAACCGAGGCCCAAGGAGAAGAGCGGCTGAGCAGGTGTAGTTCACGCAGCGCACTCGGAGTGAGTTCACCGTCGGGCCGAACAAAGTGCTCCGGATGCTGGAGCAAGACGCACTCGGTCTCGCGTTGATGTGCGAAGGTGCATGGTCCCGAGTTCCGGGCCGGCAGTTCCTGCTGCTCTGCATCTGCAGGTTCGTTCAAGCGACTCGTCCATGGGGCCTGGGCACATGGACCGCAGCAAGTGCTTGTTCTGTACACCCTGGGTGTTTGCAGGTCCTGCACGCCATTTGCGGACATGGCACAAGTGATCTCGTTGCTGATGCCAGCGCTCCGTGTGCCCTGGCTGAGTGAGCTTTGAGCCGTGGGGACTCCGAGCTTGGACACCTTTTGTTGTAATTTAAAATGCGTCTATTTCTGCTTTCTGGCTAATTTGCATTTTCATTCCATATATTTATTTTAATGCATAATATACATATTAATTCAATATTATATGATTATTATTCTTTCTATATATGTATATATTTGTAAGTTTGTTTCATTATTGTAAACTTGACAAACATCAGTCTTCGGACTGTCTTGTCCAGTGTTTGAGGTTCTCAATAAACCGAAATGAATGAACACTCTTCAATCTCATCCTTGCCTCCAGGTCATCAAGACAGCTGTTCACCGCCATCTCAGAACGACCCCAATCTAAAACCAGGATCTTTCTTACCCTTGTTAACCCCACCTGAATCACTCCTAATTCTCCAGTTTTGCTCCTTGGAGTTTCCTTCTACATGCATGCATGTTCTGCATCGTGTGCTTGTCTGCTATGTCCTGATCCATTCAATATGCGAGCTCTTCAATGAGCCTCAACTATGTTCACAAAAAAGGCTCAAGGCAGTGATGTAATCGCTGTTTACTCTTTGGCCGGGCCACCAGCAAAGTGGTCTCTCCCACAACATCACGGTCTAAAGCCCCGCATTTTTAGACAACAATGGCCCTAAACATGCGGCTAATAATTAAATAAAAGGGAGTGAAGGTAAAGGGATAGGAAAGCACACAAATGGGGAAGAAATAAAAAAAATAAAGAGCAGGTGGGAAGACAAGGATCTATCTGCACACTTGATCCAGACAATGCTAAACGGGGAAATTATGGGATGACTTATTCTAACATTAATTCTGAACCAACTAATAAATCCCCGTATTCCTCAAGCCATTTTTCGAGCAATAAAAAAATTCTGTACATGTAAGAATGTAGAAGCATGTAAGAAAAAGAAAAGACGTTAATCAAAAAAGATATCTGATCTGTTAAAGCTACAAAATGCCAGTGTTGTGCAATTTTCCCTCCAGGTCTTCAAGACAGCTGTTCATCACCATCTCAGATCATCCCCCATCCAAAACCATCTTCTTTTCTACCCCCGTTAACACTCGCCAAGCCCACCTCTTTCCACATTTCCAGTTTTTCCCTTCCTGAGAGTTTGCTTCTGTATCCATCCATCTTGTCCACCCCTGCATCTTCCCCTACCCCTCATCCTTACCCGCATCCCTTGTTTGTCAGTTCGGGTCTATTTTGTCCCTCAGACCTGCTGTTTGCGTTTCCACTTCTCTTTCTGCTGTTATTTTTTTTGTTGTATCCCATTCCGTTCTGTGTTGTAGCTCTTCTATGAGCCTTGACTTTGTAGACAAAAAAAAAGAATCAATGCCCTATGCATTGAATCACAATTGTATTTTGGAAAATGAAAAACAAATTCAAAAACATACAAAGGCCTTCAAGTAAATAATACAATGACAGTATGTTCAGGACAGGATAACATGCCAAATGGTAGAAAAAGATATTTGTGATTGTTATCGGCAACAAGTAATGGTTGACAATCAATTCATTTAACAGCAAAGCAAAGCAAGAAAAATAAAAAATAAAAATAATAATCACCGATTATCACCTGTTTTCGTCAAAAGAAGATTGTCCAGGTGTCTGTCTCCGACTCCCAGGATGTATGTGATGACACAGTAACCAGCTGGTCAAAATAATTGTTACATGATTATTATACAGCATACAGATTATTATACAGAAGTGGATATATTGCCACATTGTCTCATGTCTAACACATACATTCTGTCAATATCTAAGAGACAGGAAGGATTGATAAAATTGCAGAAACTACACATTTAAGTAGATGATAAATGGGGTTTCTGGGACACCCATTCAAATGAATGGGGGGAAAGTGAAAAACTTTCTGACCCAAGCCACAAAAGCTCAAAATAGGAGACTCATTTTCTCCCCACCTATCCCCTCTCTCCCATACAAGCAAATGTAAAATTGAGACTCATTTCCTCCCCCTCCCATACAAGCAAATGTAAAATTGAGACTCATTTAATTTTCTTTTAACATTCATTTCCATCGAGTATATTCACTTTATCTCTTCAAGCACGAAAGAAAGGGAAGTTCACTATCCCTCCTTCGGTTCTGTAAAATTGGGAAGTGCCTTTAAGAGCACAGTCATGCTGTGAAAATGAGGAAGTATTCTGTGTCCATGTCTCTCATGGTTATATCTTAAATCATTAGAACACTAACGGAACAAAGTTTAGCTAAAAGCAAACAAAAGAAGATATTCAAAAGCAAGTTTTAAATGAAGAAAATATAAAATCTCTATTTCAGCCCTCACACCCAAACCAAGCCAAAAAGCCTGGTCATTTCCTTTATGACACACACCCTGAAAACCCCATTGTTGTGTAATTTCATGAGACGAGTCATCAACTCTGCCAATTTAATACCAAACGCGAACTTCGTATGTCTTATTCAGAGAATGGATTGTGCAGAGAAGTACTCCGACCTTGCGGATCAATTTTTTTCACAAGAGGAGAGGTGAGATCCTTAAACCAAGTCATTATTTGTTGTTTTATACAGAATTAAATCACGATACAACCAATAATTATTGTATGTTTTTTCTAACAGGTTATCCCCAATAAGAACATCGTTGATAACTGATCTGAAAACTGAGGCCTTTGAATACCACGAGGAATGGCAAAAATGAATGACTTCCTAAAAGACATTGAATTGTTCAGAAGAGAATTGAATGACATTATTGTTGGCTGGAAAGAAGCCTTCTCACATCCTCTGACCTTGAATGAGTCGAGTCAAAGGTGAGAAATTATCCCTCTGTCTCTCTCTGTGTCTTTATGTCTTTGTCTCTCTCAATCTGTCTTTATCTCTGCCTCTGTGTGTGTGTGTATATATATATATATATATATATATGTGTGTGCGTGCGTGCGTGCGTGGCGTGCGTGGCGTGCGTGGCGTGCGTGGCGTGCGTGGCGTGCGTGTGTGTGTGTATATATATATATATATATATATATATATATATATATATATATATATATATATATATATATATATATATATATATATATATATATATGTGTGTGTATGTGTGTGTGCATGTGTGTATTTGTGTTTGTGCATGCGTGTGCGTGTGTGTGTGTGCATGTGTGTATTTGTGTTTGTGCATGCGTGTGCGTGTGTGTGTGTGCATGTGTGTATTTGTGTTTGTGCATGCGTGTGCGTGTGTGTGTGTGCATGTGTGTATTTGTGTTTGTGCATGCGTGTGCGTGTGTGTGTGTGTGTGTGTGTGTGTGTGTGTGTGTGTGTGTGTGTGTGTGTGTGTGTGTGTGTGTGTGTGTGTGTGTGTGTGTGTGTGTGACTCATTATTATTATTATTATTTCGGTTTAAACACATGTCTGGATGAACCAAACACACAACTTAATCTTCTGGAGGTAAATGTTTTATTTATTATATTATTAATATCATGATATAATCATCTTTATATACCCTAATTGTTCTTCCCTCTTTGTTTTGAACAGAATATGTTGACCGCATTTCAAAATCACAAACCATCAGACTGCTGTGAAAGAAGATTTTGTTCAATGTTTTAACTTTTGTTTAATTATATATGCTTTCTTTATAATTATCTGATTTTGAATTACAAAAAAAGAATAAAGGAGATGTAAAGGGGAGGGGGGTTGGTGGAGGGCTCGGGTTGGGGTTGGGGGGGGGGAAGGTGCGCTCCCCCAACGACCCACCACCCCCTCATCCCTCTCCCCGTGTGTGTGGGGAAGGGTGGGGGTGGGATGAGGGGGGTGGTGGGTCAAAGTTGGGGGTGCACAGAGGGGTGGGGCTTGTGTGGGTGGAGCTTGTGTGGGTGGGTGGGGCTTGTGTGGGTGGAGCTTGTGTGGGTGGAACTTGTGTGGGTGGAGCTTGTGTGAGTGGGTGGGGCTTGTGTGGGTGGAGCTTGTGTGTATGGGGTTTGTGTGGATGTGGCTTATGTGGGTGGAGCAATTTTTTAAAATTAAATAAACATGTGTGTGGGGGAACTAATAAACTAATCACTAATTATGTGGATATGATGGATGTGGATTATGTGGGTGGGGTTTGCGTGGGTGGGGTTTGCGTGGGTGGGGTTTGCGTGGGTGGGGTTTGCGTGGGTGGGGTTTGCGTGGGTGGGGTTTGCGTGGGTGGGGTTTGCGTGGGTGGGGTTTGCGTGGGTGGGGTTTGCGTGGGTGGGGTTTGCGTGGGTGGGGTTTGCGTGGGTGGGGTTTGCGTGGGTGGGGTTTGCATGGGTGGGGCTTGTGTGGATGTAGCTTATGTGGGTATGGCTTGTGTGGATGTGGCTTTTGTGGGTGGGGTTCGCGTGCAGCCCTGGATTAACTATCAAGCAAACTAAGCACGTGCTTCGGGCCTCAAGGGAAGAGGGGCCCCACAGGTTTTTTTTCCAGTGCTGGATTTACAATGGACCATGGTGCAAATGTTGCAGCTGAACCAGGGCCCACAAAAAGGGGGCCCCACAATAAATGAAAAAAAAATACATATACAAGAATTTTTTTTTTTTACACATTTTTTTATGCAATGTAATACTGATGCCGTAGCGTTTACTGTAAATAAACCTTACTGTAAGTTTTGTTTCATTTCAAAAAATAAAATTACATTTTACGGTTTAGTATTGTTTTTATTTTGGATTACATATACCGTATATGGGGGTACCATAATCTTTTCAGTGCTTAGGGCCTCTAAAGGTCTTAATCCGGCCCTGTTTGCATGGGTGGGGTTTGCGTGGGTGGGGCTTGTGTGGGTGGGGCTTGTGTGGGCGGAGTCAAAAAGGGGTGGAATCAAAAAAATTCAATTTATCTTTGTTTTTTATCATTCCTGTGAATAAAATGAACCTAAAATCTCTTCCCCCTTTAAATCACATGATTTGTAAGTCCAAGGGTATTTTTCAATTTATCTTTGTCTTTGGTAATTCCTGTGAATAAAAAGAACCTAAAATCTCTTCCCCCTTTAAATCACATAATTTGTAAGTCCAAGGAACTGTACCGCGACATCAACAATTTAAAAAAGTTCAATTGTCTGTCGCTTGGTATAACCTTTTTCAAAATGAGATTTCCACCTGTATATTCTTACTACGTATATCACCAACTTTGAACTTAGGCTTTCTGACATTAATCTCTTTTTCATATTTTAATTTTGTAAATGTATCTGATGGTTTAATTTTCGTTGAGGTATGAATCGTATCATTGCACTTATCTACAATGTCCTGAATTAAAGATAACCATTGTTGAGAACCGAGTTGAGTGAATTTTTTTAAATGGTCTCTCTTTTAAAGTGTGATTAAAACGCTCAATAACAACCACTTTTCCTTCATTAAAGGGGCTGTATAATGTAATGTTGTTATTTTTAAGAAAATTCATAAATGTTTTGTTGTAGAACTCTGTACCCTCTCAGTTCACAATTTTTTAGGTTTTCTCTTGCTTTTATTGAATATCTGTTGGAAAGCTAACATAAGAGTATTACCTGTTTTGTTTTTCAAAGGAACAACCCATGCATATCTACTCATCAAATCAATAACGGTTAAAGCATACTTGTACCCCTTATCATAATTGAGTTAAATCAAATCAGTGGACCAGATGTAATCAACTTCCTTGGAATAAACCTTCCTTCTATGAAACTTTGTGATTATTGGTTTATATAATTCATCAGCTAATTGCTCTTCAATCTTAAGGACATCATTAGAGCCTATAAGTTTTTTGAATTTCCAAGTCCAAATTTCAATTTAGCACTGATCATCTTCTTCACGATGAACCTATCAACTTTTTCTTTCAAGGTTGGATTTTGTATCAGAGACAAATTGTACAACATTTCTCTATCGGCTTCATGTTATTCTTCCAACGTCGTGTTATTCCCGTAATCAATATCATGCTTCATGCACACTTCATCAACCTTATTGATAGGTTTTTGCCCCATGGTTTACGATTGTCAGCCTCATCTAATCTTTTATTCAAGTTTGTCCCTGGACCACAGAAAGAATAACCTGGTAGATGTAATTTCCCTGGTATTCCAGTTGTTGTAAATTTACTTCCTCATAAAAACGTTTGTATATCTCCCCCTTGTTTGTGTTTGGTGATGAATTTACTCTTTTTTGAGCCACACAACGAACGTATACCTTTTTGTATAACCCTATTATTTTTACTTTTAACATACAAGATATTTGTACTCTCGGTTTTCTTTTTACATTTGAGACAATAACTTATTTATTTATGTGAAAAATTCCTACAGAGTGCGAAAACCTTTTTAGTTTCCAAAATGCACATTTGAAACTTAATTTTTAAAACAAAGAATCCTAAGAAATGTCTTCACTCTCCCCTCCATTTTTTAAAGAAAAAAAATGTAAAACTTTAATCAAAGTCAATTACACCAACATCATCAATAATATAATCATTTCTTTCTTTCTCTTCTTTATCTCCACTTTCTTGTTTAAATCTTCTCCCTGAAATAGATGTTAATAGTCTTGACGCATATATTTCAAATAGACTTCCCAATTCTTTGTTTTCCTCCTCGGTGCGTTGAGATTGATTTATTTTCTGTAATACCTTTGATCTTTTTTATAATCTCACTGGTTTCCATATTTTTATATTTATTTATTCTCGCCCTCTCCTCCTTCTCTCTCTTCTCCTTCTCTCTCTTCTCCCTCTCCTCCTTTCTCGTCTCAGTTTCTTCAACTCCTTCCTCATCCTTTACTATCCTTAAACCACTTTCCCCCCATAGAATATCATACGTATATTCATCTGGATTCTGCGATACTCTTGAATCCACAATTATTTTTCTCATAATAGGAAACCAATAAGATTTGTTGATGATTTCTAAAAGAGTTTTATATTTCATCACCTTAAGAAGTTCATTTTTATTCAATATTTTAATCAAATCTCTATTTGTGGGTTTTTTTAATATCAGTATAAGGCCAGTTCTTAATTGAAAAATGCCCGTGTGTATGTTCCAATTCATAAGGAATGTAAAATCCAACACCCTTTTCTTGTAGGTATCCTTGAATGCAAAAATTATAATTTTCTTGAAGCCTTCTTGCTGTCATTTATGTATCAGAAATATATGACAGATTAATATGATGACACGTAATATCACCCCATCTTACTGTTGTTAAATCAGTTTGTATTCCTCGATTTGTATAATTATCCAATTTCCTTCCTTCTTTGTCATATAAACTATTGCTTCACCATAATATAATTTCCTATTCCAGAAATCGTGTATTTGTTGTTTGCTAATTGTGCTTCCAGATATCTCCTGATTCTTACCAAGAGGATAATATTCTTCTTTACGAGACTGATAAAAATCATGGAGGTCTTCTGGGTTGAATGAAAAAGACCAATTATATCCTAAATCACACACATTATACCTCCATTTCTATATTGTCATATTAACTACTCTTCCTTCTTTATAAAATTCAATTCTAAGCAGATAATTGAATTTAATAAGAAAATGTGTATGGTTTGTGGAACCAAGTGTTGTGGTTGTAAATTCTACTTGTTTAACAAAATGTGCCGTTTTATTTAAGGATATATATTTTGATAAATCACTTAATCTCACCAAGTCATTCTCATCAATCGGGCTTTGATAATTTATTAATTTATAAACATTTTTCATATTAATATTTTTGGCTAGACTATATTTCTGTCGTTCAGCCTGTGCCTTTGTGTAATGATTTGATAAATCAATATCCAGTTCTTGGGATACACTAAAGATAGAACCATCTTTACAAACATGTCATTTATATTAGATTAAAAATAATGTCATTACAAAAATTGTTTTTGTTGAGTTGAAATAACACATCTAGACATAATTGACCACAACACTTGGAATTTAATTATTGGACTTGAAATGTTTGATAAACACCATTTTGTAAGAATTTTATTACTTCAACAGGTGGTGGAAGACCATAACTATCAAAATAATATTTGCCTTGACTATTAAAAATACAAACCCAATGAGAACCGTTCCCATTATTATCTTCGAAGTTCATAATGATATTCTTTGTATGTTGAGACATGTTTGTTAATTCATCTCTCATACAAATAACATTATGAATTTTTAATCTCTTACAATATTTGATAAGTTCTAAATTTGATGTATTCTTTCCAAATCTTTTAAACCACTCATCAATGCTCATTTATTTATTAGAAAGATATAATCCATTACCCCTTTTCGTTAATTTTACACCTGCTTGTGCGATAGAAGAAAGCATATCTCAAACTAACAATCTCGCTTTATCAGGTAAACTTTCAAGTTTTTCAGCAAAATCTACAATTGCACCACTTCCACTAATTTGTTACTCCAACTCTTTGTTATGTCTTTCAAACTATTTTGAGCCCACAGTTGAGACTTGCTTTCGTTGGCAGTTTTCACCGCTGCTGAAATCCTACAGGACAATGCTCCAGCCACACTGAAACCAGCAAATAAAGGAATTAGAAATGGGAGAAATCCTCCACTCGTCTCTCTTATTGAATATTTCTTCAACATTGGTTTTGACATTTTAATTTTAAGTGAGCCAGTATCGTTCAAGATTTTCACCTGTTCTCTTGTGAGCAAAACATCAATTCTTACTGCTCCTTTTCTCTGAATTGTATTAATGTGAATCATACAAGGCTTTCGATTTTGAATACAAGATGATAGTTTATGAAGATTGATTTGATTAACATATACCCCAGTTGGCAATTTACTACTCATTTATTTATCAAAAAGATGATGTGAAACTAATCATAATACCATTATCTGTATTTATCTGTAATTCTGTTTCTTCCAAAAGCAAACAATATGTATCAACTTCTTCACTCTCTCCTCTTTCAATGTATAGGGAAGTATCCACTTGATTAGACCTTATAGTTTCCTTTTGAGCACTCAGGTCAATCGCATAGATTGTATACAGACTTTTAAATGCTGTCATATCCAAAATGGGTTCTATATTTCCATTGCTTTCATACACTTTTTGGTAAGACTTGTGTGCTTCAGCATAATCATTTTTCCCAATTAACTTCCAATCTATCTCAAGGAAAAAATGTTCCATCTTGAGAAACGCGAAGTTGTTTCACCTTAGCCTCATCACTCAACACATTATTCTTATCAGTAGCAGTATCACCATTTTGTTTTTAAAAAATGAGCCACAGATATCATGGCTTTCCTTCCAGAACACCCAAATTCCACGTGTAAGTGGTTTGGTTCAGTTTAACATGTTGGCATCTTCTTTTAAGGTATGATACATTGAGTGGTTTCTTTGAGTTAAGTCTTCTATTCAACATCTCTTCTGTTTTAAGATTACGAGTATATTCACTAATATACCAACTAATTTCATCAATTAGAAATTTATTCTGAGCAGCAAAAGCAACAGCCACACAAAAAAGCAATCTATTTTCACAAAATCCAAATATACCTTTAAGAGGAACTGCCACAGTAAAACTATTGCCTGTTTTTGTATCATCATTCTACATTCCTTTTATTTGACTATATCCAGGCTCTGTGTTTGTTCCCATTGCCATATCAGGAATAAAACCTTCGACAGCTCGCTTTCCCATTCTATCACTGAATGAATATAGTGTAAATTTCATCATTTCAGATGTAGCAGAGGCATAATCAACTGCTTCAACTTCTTGTGTTCCAACATACAAACGAACACTATCAAACATTTTCCAGAAGAAATCGTTTACGAGAATAGCGTTTGTGTTATTCGCAGCCGTAGTAAATGTAAATATTCGCAGCCGTAGTGAATGTAAACTTTTGGCTTGATTCAAATAAATTTGTTGATCATTTATTTCAAAACTTTTTGTTCCATTTGTATTCCAGTCTGTTAAAGTTATGGCATTCACCTTGAAGTAGTCTTCTTTTTTAGTAGAGTTTGAGATGACAATGGTATCATCCAAATCATAGATAGTATTAACTGCTTCCATGCTTGTATTTATTAAGGAAAAAAGATGTTAAAACTTTTGAAACCCTGAGGCAAGTATTTGAATTATTTTCTGTCGTTCTTGGGGAGACAACTGAGTTTTGCCTTTCTTCATTTCTTTTATTGCTTGCAATTTATGAGATTCCTTTTGGGCATCTTTTATACTCTTTATAGCACCCGATACATTTCCCACAGCAGAAGCAGTTGAACCAATTAGGTCTTTATGTCTAAGAATAGTTGAACCTATGCCCATTAGAGTATAAATTATCCCATCTCCTTTTTTTCTAATTTGATGTCCTACACCCCCTTTGTCTCTTAAGTTTATAGTATCCTCCACCAAGATACATACCTTCACCCTTGTAGTCTGGGGAAAGGAACATCCGATCCCCTGTAATTATTTTATATTTTCCCAACTCGTGTTTCCTCACAATAACCATCGTATTTATTTATTGGAAAACTTCACGTCGGTGAATTCTGATGGATATAATTTCTCCATTAAAAGAAATTATGCGATTATCTTGGTCGGTTATCCTAAAATTTACTCTATATATGTTTTTCCTGACAGGCAGATAAACCAGATTTTTGGGTTCCATATTGAATATATAACCAATTGGGGTTGAGTATGCACTGAATGAAAATATTGTATTTGTTCTTATTCCATCATCATAAGCACCATCAATCAAATCACAGTGAATTAATACCGAATTTATGCCTGAGGATATTTGAATGACATTATCACTGTAAAACGCCCCATTAGTTTCAATATTTTTTGGGGAGAATACCAATAACTCTCCAAATGAATTATCAATTGTGAAATCAACCTTGTAGTTATTTTTATTATCATTCCTTTGCAGTTGAAATCTAATTTTAAGAACATACAGAACTTTATCATGATCACAAAATCCAAATATACCTTTAAGAGGAACTGCCACAGTAAAACTATTGCCTGTTTTTGTGGGTTTTTTCCTTCCAGAACACCCAAAACACCCAGAACACCCATAAAATAAAGAAGAGAACTTTAATCATAGATTTTGAAATATGCTTTTGAATATCTATGACAATATTTTTCGGTTCATCGCCCTGTTCTTTCAAAAGGCGAGCAATTTCGGAAGATATTTCAGAAATCTCATATGCTCCGGGTGAAACCGTTATCGTTTTGTATCCACTTCCCGGATTACAACTAAACTTGTAATTTTTCTCGGTGTTATTAAACAAGGTATTATAAGTTTCCATGGACAATAAAGACGCCTAATATTATTTTGCTAAATCAAGTTGTAGTGGGTATGGGAATGAAGATGTGTGGTTGCTTGTTGTGAAATTAAAACTAAGGATTGTGCTTCTCATCTTATTTAATATGGGATAAAATGTCTTTGTATAGACATTTATTAATTATTATCTTGCCAAAACGAAGTTTTTGCAAGATATGTTAGTCAGCTTGTATGTTTTTTTTTGTTTTTTTTTGTTTGATTGTTTGTTTGTTTGTCTGTAATCACGTATAAAAAATTCTGCAGAGCACAGTTATCATTGGAAATTTTTGTAACTTCACATATCAGAGGCCTATAGAGGTCCCTTTCAGTGCACAAAATTTTGAAGGTCAAGGTCACTTTGTCGCAAATCAGGGGAGTCGACGAAACCCTTATTTTTTGAGTAATTTTGATCGGATCGTCTTAAAACTTCATGGGAATATAGTTCATGGTCTGGCGCTCAGCTGATTAATTTTTGGTGGGGATTGGCCTTGACCTTCATGGTTAGCGCCTGAGGTCAAACATATTTGACCCCAAGGTCAAATTTTCAAGTTTTAGGAACCATATCGTGTAGTACCTCAAATTGAACACCTCGATGAGTGCTTTCTAGATATGTCAAGCTTGAGACATTATGACGTCATTTGGTGACGTTATGAGGCAAAAGCATATTTTTCATGGTTACTCTGTAGAATGATTCTGGTGGTGGATAGATTCTGGTCGCTCCTGGTGGATAGCAGCTCTGTTCACCTCAGTGTGACCTTAAAGAAGTCACACGTGGTCACCTTTTGGCAAGATACGGGTCACCCTGCGGGTGACTGGTTTATTTTCATGTTCATCAACTGGTCTAAAATGGCTGATGCTTCATTAAAACAATTGTTATTTTCAGCCTTCTTCCTACCCAACAGCAATAACAGTCTATTAACTAATTGTGATGGGTCATTTGGAAGAAAACTAACACCTGAACCAAGCCTACTTAAAGCCTGAATAATGTGTTTCTCCTCATTCTTCCAACTTTTACCAGATAGACGAACCCTATAATTAAGAGAGTCCAGCAGATCAATATATACTCCATCATCCTTATTTTTCATATCCAATGGTTTATCAAAATACTTAGATTCATCCCTCACAGTTGAACCTTGTTTTCCATCTTTTGTTAGAAGAAACATTAATCTCAGAGTTAGTATAACAGGGGGTTGAGAATAACTCAAGAACCTTAATTCATAATTAACTATCAATCCCTTTTCTTGAACAAGACGAAATATTGCTGGTTGTTCTGTTGGAATGAGTCCTGCTTTGGTTTTTGAATCTGCTGAATATTCATTGTTTTGAAGAGCCTTCACAATATAATCAGGAAGTTGATTAATCTCTTCCAGTTGTTGAAATAATCCTTCATCATCATATTCTAATTCTCCGATATGCTCTAATTCTTCCTCCGTCATTTGACTGAAATCTTTGAACATTTGAAGTTTTTTCGGAGTATATTCTATTGTGGGAACTGTGGAAGCACCTATAATTTTTTCTTGGGAAGTTCTTAAAAGTGGTTTAAAAATTTTCTCTTGTTTTCTTTCAAATGCTTCTTCACCCGTTAGTTTCTGTCTGCGTTTCTTCTTTATGTCTTCCTGTTGTTTTACAACTTTTGAAACCAATTATTGATGTTCCGTAAATCTTCTTGCTCTTTCTTTCGCATCCAATTATTTATTGGAAAATATCATTCACTGAATTATAAAGGTCAACAGGGAAATTTTATTTCTCTTCATCATTAAGTCGATGTGTTCAAATAAATCCTTTTCTTTAAATATTTCATCAAATTCTTTATTAACATTAATACGAGTTGTAATTTCTTCTTATCTAATACTTGTATTTCTGCTTTTCATACGTTTGCGTTGAATTTCTTCATCAACATCAAAACCGAATGATAAAATCTTAACTCCATTACCACTCAGATGTTTAATAATTTTCCTCATTCCTTCTGGATTAGTTTATAATATCCCAAGACCACCAGATTTTAGTTTCTTCAACTCACTCTTTCAATGTGAATATTTTGTTGTACCAAGAGAAACCTCCACAAATATTTGACCTTCATTCCTCAATCGCATATGAAATAAAGTAATAATCTTCACCTTCTACTTCTCCTGTTCGTATTGCTCTGGTTGTTGTAGATACAATACGAATCACATGGTGGTTTTTTAGAACATTTACAATATTTTCATTTGTACTATTCAAGAACCTTGATGTATGAAAGTTTTTTCCAGAAGCAGATTTACCCACAAGATTTATAATAATAGTTGCCATTTATATATGTAATTGTTTATAAAAGAAAAAATATCCCTTAATATCTTATCTTGTTTCACAACAATATATTTATATTTTTCAGTCATGTGTTTCACATAATCCCTAAATTCCTTTTTACTACATAATGTAGAACAATTGTCTCTCCAAAAATTGTTTATATCTATTGAATTTAACTTGAATAAAATAAATGTATTAGCATTGTTTCTTTTTGAGCGACGAGGGAGTTGAAAGTATGATTGACCAAGATAAATACAATTACAAGAAGAATGTCTCCCTCTTGTGTAGCAGCTATCCATTACCGTTTGGTTTCTCTCATTAACACAATCAAAGATAACGAGGTTCTTTTTTGATTTCTCAAAATCTTGGGGAGAATAGTATATCATCCATATATCTCAAAATCAAAGATAACGAGGTTCTTTTTTGATTTCTCAAAATCTTGGGGTATATCATCCATATTATCATTAAGAATACAAGTTATTGGCTTTGATTTCTTTTTATATCTCTGTGTATCACAAAATAGTTGTATTATATCTTCAATGTTGCAATCATTCAGTTTGTTTTGAAGTTTAAATAAACCGATTATATTTTCTTTTTGAAGACCAGCATTAAAACCTTGTGAGAGTAGTTGATACTCAGGTTGAAAACTCAACTTTGTGAAAATTATTAAATTTTCATAATCAAAAAGTTGGGAGTAAGTAGCATCTTTAAAAGTAAGCAGGTTTTTCCACATCCGCTTGAACCAACTATGAGACATCTTAATGAATTTGGAATATTTTTATGGTTGTTAAATTTTATCTTATTTTCCCAAATGGATAAAAAAAATCATTCATTTATGTATTTGTAAAACAGGTTATTTAATTTTTATTGGCTTTTGTAGAAACTCTATGTTTTATCCAAAGTTCAGGTTTAATTTCAAGATAATCCATTATTTTATTTATACAAGATCTTGTGTTGATATTTCCCTGAAAATTACAATCGTTAATAATATAAATCATCAATCCACGAAACATGGTCGTCATTTGTTCAGTCTCCTCTCTTGTAAGAAAAGGTGTATTATCACCCTCATACTTTACATTCATTTCTCAAATCAATCTTGTAAAGTAATTCATTTTTAGTGTAAATCTCAAAGAATTATATTCCTTTTTATATTTTTTTTTATTATCATTAATTCGAAGATAATCACAGAACATACATTATTTATAAGCTTTTGACTGTGTTTAATCCCCGTCATTCACACGCAGGACAATTCTCAAATTTGTCATGTGGAGAATCAGGAAATTCAAGAGGCTCAAAATCTAGTAAACTATTCATATTTATAAAGTAAAACTTTACTTCAAATAAAATTAATCTTCGGTATCATCTTCGGTACCTTCATTGGTGCTTTCACAATCATCGATAAAACTACTTTCTTTACTATCGTTTGAACACAAACTCTTGGTATCATAACTGTCTTCTGTTCCAACAGAGATACTATCATCACTCTCATAATCTTCAAAATCTTCAGTTGAATAATGACTCGTATATAATTAGTGGAAAAAACATTACCATCTAGATCAATATACTAATTTTTCATTAACAGATTCAACTACTACATTTTTATGTTACAGGTAATTTTAAAATGGTTCTTAACTACTTTTGAATGAAATGTCATTTCACCTGATATATTATCATCCTTTATTTCATCAGGATTTGGGGTTGTTGAAAAAAATACAAATTTCTCCTTGCATATTACAGATGGTCTTATCTTTTCTTTTGAAAGCTTCATCCATAAGGTTTTTATTTTTTGATACTTTTTCTTATTTCATTGCTTTTTCTAGTTTTGAATATATTACCAGAAGGAGAGGAGAAACTTTTGTTAGAGCTACTTTAATTGATGTTCTTCCAGATATACTAAAAGCCCTTCCACTGAAGGAAATTGAAGAACTCATATTAGTCACCATAATTGTTTTTATCCAATAGTTGTTATATTTATCTTTATTCAATTTTACATCCTCGACATATTTCTCAGTATCTTTTACAAATGAAGAGATTGATTTAAACTTGTCTTTTGTGTCTTGATACATTGTATTTATTAAATGAAAAAAGTTGGAGGATAAAATGGTTTTAAGCACAGATTCACCTATAAATTAAACCGAATTTTCATCAAGAAAATTTTATTTTAAGCACAGTTTTGTTATATAAATATGGTGAATACAACATACTGCGACGTTTGTAATCATGAATATAAATGTTATAAAAAACACCTTCAAACCAACAAACACACATTCAATCTTTTCAGATAAATATCTCCACTTGACCAAGAAAAAACATTATGATCGATGTGATAATGATATTCTCTTTAAAAATTATAATAAACACCTTCAATCACGCAAACACAAGAAGAATGAAGAAAGGGAAGGTGCCACTAAATTTTCTATTGAAAACACTGATGGGGCATTTAAAGGACATATAAAAATAAGATTGTTTCGCTTTCAAGACCCTGGACTATCTTCAATCATTGAAACTGTTGATATGGTTAAACGAAGTATTGAAACTATAATTAAAACCACATTAAGTGAAATGAAAACTTTTAAATTTTCTATGGGAGTAAAATTGATTCTGGTAAGAGAAGGTGATGAAACTACTCCCTATATGAGGACAAACCCTCACTTTATCTCATCATTTCAAGATTTTGTGAGATGTGATGTTTACGATGAACTCCAGAGACAAGAACAAGATGTTGATAACACTGCAGTAGGTAGTGGATTTGCTATTACAAAAATAATCTTTTTAGATATACACATCTTAAAATCAGATCCTCTTCAAGCTTCTTCTTATATTGATTTACCAAAAGAGATAAAACTTCAGAAAGCGGTTGCTAATATTCAAAACAAAGATAAATGTTTTCTATGGTCAGTTCTTGCTCACTTACATCCTCCACAATGGAAACCTGAAAGGGTTGAACATTATAAGAAATACGAGAATACATAAAATATTAAAGATTTAAAGTTTCCAATGTCATTGAGAGATATTCCTAAATTTGAGAAAATGAAAAATCTATCGGTTAATGTATATGGATTACCGGATACAAACAAAGTTCAGATATTAAAATTTTCAAACAACTATAAAAATGATGAAACACACATTGAGCTTCTCTACTTTACTTCAAAGGAAAAATCACATTATGCTTTCATCAAAAATGTATCAAGATTAACAAAATCACAACTATACAAGAGAAAATGGAAAGCGTATCCTTGTAAGAGATGTCTCAACTCCATTCATACAAAAGAACGATTAAATCAACATTTTAAATATTGTCATAATCATAAATCAAGCGTAATCAATTTACCAAAAGCAGGTTCAAACATATCATTCAAAGATTTTAACAAATCAAAAAAAAAACCATCCGTTAGTGATATATGCTGATTTTGAAAGTATCCTTGAAAAGATAGATACTGTTTCTCCAAATCCAAATAAATCATGCACAAATAAATATCAAAAACATACTCCTTGTGGTTTCTGTTATTATATCAAATCATCTGTTGGTGATGAATACAAGTTAGAACTTTAAAAAGAAGAAGATGCCTCAGAGGAGTTTGTGAGACAATTGGAAAAAGACTGTATAAGACTAAGAGAAATAATGGTTAAAACCAATAAACCAATGTCATTAACAAAGGGAGAAAAAAGGAATTTAGAACGAACAGTATCTGTCATATTTGTGAGGAGAAAATTGAGGGAGAGGTCAAAGTTCAGGATCATTGTCATCTTACTGGTAAATATAGAGGTCCAGCTCATTCCCATTGAAATCTTAATTACAAGCCCCCAAACTTTATTCCTGTTTTTATTCACAACAACGCTCACTATGAAACACATCTATTTATATATGAACTTTCAAAGACATCTGGATATATTTCTGCTGTTCCTAACACATATCAAAAATACATCGCTTTCACAAAAACAATTCATACATCCCCCATAACCCATATCAGATTTCTTGACACATACAAATTTATGGCAAGTCCATTATCTAACTTAGCATCAAATAATAAAAACTTACCGAATCTTAAACCACATTTCTCAAATCAAGAAGAGATTGATTGATCTCTTTTCACAAAAGGGAATATATCCATAGGACTACATGGATTCATTTGAGAAGTTTAAAGAAACACAACTTCTTTCAAGGGAAAGTTTCTATCACAAGTTGAATAAAACTCATATTTCCGATAGAGATTATACACAAGCTAAAAAGGTTTGGGAGAAGTTTAATATAAAGAATCTTGGAGAATATCATGATTTGTATCTTAAAACTGATGTATTGTTTTTGGCTGATGTGTTCGAAACTTTTAGAACAGTCTGTCATAATAAAAATTCTTATGGATTAGACCCCACTCACTATTACACAGCCCAGGGTTTGGCTTGGAGTGCTATGTTAAAATGACAAAACAGAATTTGGAATTAAGCAGTGATATAGATATGCTTTTAATGATAGAGAAGGCTAAAAGAGGAGGAATATCTCAAGTATGTTCCAAGAGATATGCTAAAGCAAATAACAAATATCTTCCTGATTATAATAAGAATGAGGACAACTCTGACCTGATGTATAATGATGGTAACAATTTGTATGGGTGGGCTATGTCTCAATCTTTACCTTATGGAAAACTTAAATGGGTTAAAGAAAAACATTATGAAAAAGTTTTACAAGACATTGTTGTCTCCTCTCAAAAAAAATTGGATGAAGCTGAAGTTGGATATTATTTTGAGGTTGATTTAAAATATCCAGAAGAACTTCATAACAAACATAAAGACCTCCCTTATGCCCCTGATAAAGAAAGTCCAAGAAAAGAATGGTTAAGTGATTACCAACAGTCATTTAATATAAAAGGTAAATCTACAGAAAAACGACTTACTACATTAAATGATAAAGAAAGTTATATTTTGCATCAAAGGAACTTGAGACAATATTTATCTGCTGGGTGGAGAGTGAGGAAAATTCATAGGATTTTGAAATTTAAACAAAGTCATTGATTAAAGAAGTATATTGATTTTAATACAAAAAGG
>NC_140969.1:105079388-105084388 GCF_056783735.1 Eptatretus burgeri
TCCCTTGGTGAGAGAATCTGGTGAGCAGCATCAGCGTCAGGAAAACGAGCCACACGTCGATGCAACCGCAGCTGACGCTCACGGACTACACAGGTTACAAATCTCATCGAAGTCTCTCTCAGCAACAGCTCGTTGGATACAGTCTGACCAGCAATAGCCAAGGATTCTGTGAAGAGACCTGGTACTGAAGGAGTTAAGTCTCCATTTCAGATCCTTAGTTACAGTCCAAATCACATCTGCAGAGCAAGAATGGAGCACCAAGGACTTGACTCGGACCTTCGCCCTACTGCAGATGTACAGACAGTGCCACACCCCATGATCGATTGAATCCATGACCACCAGGCCCGACCCAGATGTCTAATGGCCTCTGGCTAACAAGTGAAAACATGAATATCACTGCCAAGGTAAGTGAATTTCTCCGTGACCTCAACATCCTCACCACAAATAGGTACAGACAAGTTAGCAACATCCATGATGTCATTGAAAGCCTGGATCTGAGTTTTGACCCAGGAAACCTGTAATCCCAGTGGCTCTGACTCCTCATTCAGCACCTCGCAGGCCCCCAAAAGGATATCCAGAGTCTACGCAAAGATGACTGCATCATCTGCGAAATCAAGGTCAGAGATCTTGACATTACCAAACGATGAACCGCAGCTTGATCTCTCCGACATCCTCCCCAGAATCCAGTCCATACAAGCCCTGAAAAGTGTGGGGGCCAGTTCACACCCCTGACCAACTCCAGTAACAACTGGAAATAAGTCGGAGATGGTACCACCACATCACACAGCACGCTCAGTACCAGAGTATAGTTCAGACAGATTGATCAGTTTTGGTGGCACCCCACGAACACCGAGAATCCTCCAGAGGGCATCACGATTCTCTGAATTGTTTGCAGAGATCAACATAGGCTGCAAGCAGCCCCTGCCGAAACTATTGTCTAAATTTGGTGGTGACCCCAACAGCAAGGATACGGTCAATCATTGACCTCTTTGGTGTAAAGCCTGACTGCCCTGGACGGTGGTGCTCAAGCAGATGGTGGCAAACCCTGGCAAGAATTATAATTTAATAATTATCATAATAAGATAATTATCCGAGCAAATACCTTGCCCGGCACTGAGAGCAGCGTCACCCTTTGGTAGTTGTTGCAGTCTTGGCGATCACCCTTCCCTTTCCAGAGCGGGACAACAAGGCCCCTCTTGCAGTCAGTTGGGATGTTGCCTGTCTTCCAGGCAGAGCAAAGAACTGCATGCAATGACACGAGTACAGCATTTCCATCAGCCTTGAGAAGTTCAGCATGGATGCCACAAATATCAGGAGCTTCACCCCATTTCAACCGGTTCACCACAGCCTGTGTTTCCACAAACGAAGGTGGTTCACAGTTAATTGGTGTGTCAGCAACAGGAATAGTATAACCCCTGACATCCAACTCAACAGATGGTGGGTCAGCTTGATACAGCCGCTCAAAGTAACTGGCCCAGCAGGCCTTCACTTCGGACTCCTCTGTCAAGAGCCTACCACCCTCCGCTCTCACTGCAGTCCACCGAGGGATGGGCTTGAAGGAATGCAATGCAAAATTCCTCTGTGAGCAGGATGAGAATCACATGACCACAGCTGATGCTCTACCCTTTCAGATTCCTTGCACATAGGCCTCCTTGTTCGCACTCAACACTCTTACAGTTTTACGCCTCAGCTCCCTGAACAGCTCAGTTCTGCCATGAAGCCGAGCTCTGCTACTTTGTCTTAAGGGACACTAGATACATTGAGCAAAATTCTCCTTCGCTCTCCCATGAGTTCCAAGACATCGACCGGCAACATCAAGGATGGTGGTCTGGAAGGCACTCCACAACTCTTCAGGATACCCCAAAGCACCCAGACCCCCAAATCCCCACTCAGCTTGTTCGCAAACTCCTGAGCTACCCTCTTATCATTGAGCTTGCCAACATCCAGGCTAGGTTGGGATGGTACCATTCTCCTGGATTTAAGCTGCAACCTCAGCGTTGCTGCAACAAGCCTGTGGCCGGTATTGAGGAAATAAGCACTCCGGTAGACCCTGCAGTTCTGTATCATCCTCCAGCGACCATCAACGAGCACATGGTCAAGCTCCTTTGCCACACCGCCAGCATTGGAATATCAAATCCAGCGATGAGCCTGTGGGCACTGAAACTGTGAACCAGCCACCCTACATCCATGACTTCTTGCAAAGTCAAGGAACTTAGTGCTGTTCTGCTTCACAGTTCCAGATCCATGGCGATAACACATCTCATAACCATCCCTATCAGTTCCAGTCGATACATTGAAATCCCCCAAGACGAGAAAAGTATCTCGCTTGGCGCATTGATTAACGGCAGACTCGAGCGCGGAATCAAATACCTCCTTCACAGTGAGATCACTCGCCTCAGTAGGAGCATAAACATAGACCATGGAAATGACACCCAAGGAGTGACGGATGCTCAGTCTCATAATATGCTCGTTGACTGGTGTTACCTCAATTATCATGCGAGTCAGCTTCTTGTACACAGTCACAGCAACTCCTTGGGCATTGCAACCATCAAAGCGACCAGACCAGTCGTAGGTGTAACCAAAAACCATGATCTCACTACTATCTGATCTCCAAGACTCAGAGAGTGCTGCAATACCAATGTTCAAACGCTGGAGCTTAGATATTAGAGACAGGTGATCATCCTCTCTTCGGGATAGGACATTCTAGGCACCCACCTGAAGGGACCGCCTCAGGATAACCCGAGGGGTTAACATTCATCTGTTGGATGACACCTCAGCACCACCCCGCCACACACCACTGCCATCTGACCCAGGATGTTTACCCTGTCCTTTTCCTCCGAGCAGCAGGTTGATTGGCATCTCAAGGAGATGGGGATGGGCCAGGCATCTGCCTGGGGGATGGCCAGACGGAGGCCCCTGGAGTACCGGCGGAAAGTGAACGCAGCGACGCGCTGCTCTGGCGCATGTTCCCATACCTGACCTGACCTGACCTCCACAACATCTGACAAAAGGCTCGTAATATAAACCCTCACCACAGCTCTTGACATAAGTGTCCATGACGTCTGGACTAATTCCATGGGGTCCTTTCTCGTTTGGTGCATGCTTCCTGAAAAAATTCTGAACGGATCAACAAAACCACACTGATCAGTGCAAATCTTCATAAAACAAAAACAATTCCAGTAGTCGTCAACATTGAATCAAGAGAGCAAAGTTATGGTGAATTACAGTAGTCACCGTCATCGACTCAAGAGAGCAAAGTTATAGTGAATTCATATTTTACCTTTTTATGATCGTAAAAAAAAAAAAAAAATAGATATTCATGTGTTGTCATATTCGATTTCATGAACATAACAACAAAAATAAAAAATAAAAATAGGGGCAATACCACTGGGCGTTCACCTGGTAGTGGCTGAATAAGAAAAAACAACTAAGGAACCACTGATAGGCATGGATGACCCACAAAATATTTAACAGAGAAGAAAGTAAATACTTATGGATTTATTTTTTAATGCTGTGAACAAACCAGTACATCACAGCTGATGAAGGTTGGAGTCGAGTTTCATCGGAATTGCACATGTCGTTTCTGAGAAGAAAGCAAATACCTATTTGGGGGGGCACCTCCCCATAGACCCCCTTAATGCCAGACTTTTTAATGCCATGAACAAACTTTGGTACATACTGGGTGATGAAGGTTGTGGTGAAGTTTCAGAGAAGAGGTTGCAAGTGTTTGTGGATGGACGGACGACGCGCAAGACCATAAGCTCCCCGGAACTACGTTCCAGGTGAGCTAACGAGAAAGGCACTCGTCGACACCGCGATGTTTACAGAATAGCCTCCACCCACATTATTATATCATGATACATACCTGTACCAAGTTTCATTAAAATCCCTGAACCCACATTCAAAACATTCAATAATTCTGCTGCTAGACCATGCATCCGATCAGGTTGAAATTTAAAACATAAATTCCCCATGACTACGAGATTATAATTGGGAAGTTTCATGTCGATTGATGAAGCGGTTAAAGAGAAAGAATATTTTAAAAGATTTTCATTCAATACAATATGGCTGCCAGACCATGTGACCTATTAATTATTCGTGAACAAAATGGTATCCCCAAGGCTGAGGGAACATGTGGGTGAAGTTTGTCCTCAATGTGCAAAGCCATTCTGGAGAAGAATGTTTTTAAAGATTTATTCTTCAAAAAAAATTATAGCTGCCAAACATGTGACCTGTGACATCTTAGGGGGAGAACTTTTTGCTCGTCATGGATAGGCGATCATACCTGTAATTTCGCATCGATCTGTTCTGCCATTTCGAAGATTTTTGAAGGCTTTAATGACAAAATATATATATATATATATGGCTGCTGAACCACATGACCAATGACGTCATCAATTCCACCATCCACCCCCCCCCCCCATACAATTTAGCCTGAGATGACCATCAAAATTTTTATTCTGATTGGATGTAGCGTTCTCGGTATGCAATTATGACATTATAACGAACCCACCAATGACATCATCAAAAAATAAAAATCACACATTTCCCATGGGGAGTATTTGACATGTGTCAAGTTTCAATTTTTCTCCATGAAGCAGTTTCGGAGATACAGAGTTCCAAAGATTTTCCTCATCACCAAGATGGCTGCCACACCACATGACCTATGACATCACAATTATCATTCAAACATTAAACATGAGTAGTCGTACCTATGGTGAAAATTTGGTGTGAATTGGATGAGCAGTTGCAGAGAAAACAGAAAATTAGCATGGACGGATGTACGTACGTACATGCGGACAACCCGAAAATAGAATGCCTCTGGCAACTTCGTTTGCGGAGGCATAAAAATATAAAAAATATGGCTTTTTACAACTAAATTATGGCATATCTCTACCCTCATATCCGAGCCATGGCCACGTCAGGGTTGTTGGGTAATTCACTAATGAGAATAGAATAGCAAATAACAGTGAGTGAACCACAGCCGGAATAATCTTAAT
>NC_140969.1:105089388-105106888 GCF_056783735.1 Eptatretus burgeri
GCACAGGGCCATGAATACGTGAAGCACAGGGCCGCGAATACGCGAAGCACAGGGCCACGAATACGCGAAGCACAGGGCCGTGAATGTAGAAGCAGGTCACATTTTATGAACTGCAAATATGCAGGGTGTGCGGATGTTAGAGTCTGACAATACCGTTCATTCTGCAACTTGAAACAGTATATGGAGGTGTCATTTACAACTGTTCATGAAATAGAATTAGTAAACACAAAATCCAAGCTTCCCCCCTCCAACTCTTGAGAAAATGCATAATTCTAACTTGTGCGGTTTTGGTGGTCATAGTGATGGTTTCAATAGTGGTAGCAGCTTTCACTTTTTCCTTGTTTACACAACTCACGTAGTTTTCTTTTTATCCAGAGATAAGGGTGGAATGGTTTGTTGTCATTTGTGCACCAGGAACTAGTAATTACAGAAAAATAAGCATTGTACTTGTATAGCTGTTGGCAAAATTTGAACAAGACAAATAAAGTAATGTAGTTGTCATTGGATGGTCTTCATCTCTGCTGATTTGAAGACGAGGAAAAGAATGGACCCGTCAAGGTTGTGGCACAGCTATGCTGAGTTGCTAATGTAGACTAGGCCCAAATATGATAAGAACCGGTCCATAACTGTTGCGAAAAATAGTTCTTAAATAAGTTTCACATTACTGGCAAATGCAATGCACAACTGTGTCAGGTGGAAAATGCAAAGCAACAAACACGTTTTGCAGTTTAAATTGTGCAGACAATTAACTCGCAAAAGAAGAAAATCCGATGGGATGGTGAACAGGTAGCGCACTTTGCCTTTGAGCTGCTTAACTCGGGTTCTGTCTCTTGAGCAGACAACAAACTTCCAGACCGGTGCATCAATGAATGCGCCATCTCACGGTTGGGCATTAAGCTGGTTGTCGCCGGCACTTCTATCAAATTCAAAATTCCAGCCTAATGTAACACTGCATCAGTAGCACAGCCAGCTCTTAGTAATGATGCAAGTAGCAGGTGGAATTTGTAATTCAATCCCAGTACAATACGCACGCATTTACAATGAACAACAATACGAACTGCCTTTCCTCAAAGAGGAAATCTATTGCACTAACTTTTACCATAACATCTCCTCTATTGGAATAATACTGCAAGAAAACCACAAGGAGGTTCCCAGGAGGTTAGGCAAGGCAAGAAGAAATGATAAATTAATTTGACAAAAGATAAAAAGAAGGGATGAACAGGAGAGAGTCAAAACTACCGTTATTTC
Source organism: Eptatretus burgeri (assembly GCF_056783735.1). Lineage (NCBI taxonomy): Eukaryota > Metazoa > Chordata > Myxini > Myxiniformes > Myxinidae > Eptatretus > Eptatretus burgeri. Next base: position 105,090,637 of record NC_140969.1, read on the forward strand.
GTGAACCAAATATATGTGGACCTTTCCTCCAGATATCCAATCTCACCTGTATGCTGCCTTCAGTTGCTAAAACCTCAGCCACAGATACGGACTCCACATACTGCATGAAGCCTGTGGGGCATGAAAGCGAAGAGGACATGAACAGGAGGAAAAAAAAACAAGACAGACATCATTCAACGTCATGACGTCGGCTGATATGCCTCCGCCCACATTATTACACCATGACACATCGGCCGACTTGTACCAAGTTTGATTCAAGTCCCTTCAGCTGTTCAGGTTTCACATTTTTACCTGATATGACCTCTGACCTTTGACCTCTTGATGCCAAAATCTAATCAGTTCATCTTTACATCATAATCAAATGGAAGACTAAAGACTGCACTGGATCATCAGGAGGAACCCGAATAAGTAAAGAACAAAGATGGAGTCATCAGGAGGAACCTGGATAGGATTCGGGTTTCAGCCACTCCACTACCCTCAAACCCATCCAGGCGCAGCCAAGTGGTCCTGAAAGAAAACTTTCTGCAAGAATTCACTTCACCTCGACAGACGGATAAAGAAAGAGAGAAATAAAGAGTAAAAGATGCAAAAATAAAAGAAAAAGCAAGAATTAGAATGAACGAGGAGAAACGTGAAAAAGTAGAAAGAAATATGAAAGGAACAACAAACAAAGATGTCGGGAAGAACCCACATAGATATGTTTCAGCAGTTACTGCACAGGCTCAAATGCAGCAACAGGTACAAGCTACCAGAGGTCTGTCAGTGGAGAAGCACAGTCCACACACAACATCAGGGTAAGGTGCAAACATAATCAAATATACACTTATACCAAGTTTGGTCAAAATCCCATCAATGCTCCACAAGTTAGTGCGGTAACAGAGATTCATACCAAACGGGATCTCCGACCTTTGACCTCTTAACCCCATAAACCTAATTAGTTTATCTTTATATAATTATACGTACTTGTACCAAGTTTGACTGAGATAATTTTCGCCATTTACCTGACATGACTTCGGACCTTTTACCTCTTGATGCCGAAATCTAATCAGTTCATCTTTTCATCGTAACATATACGTCTACAAAGTTTGGTCAAAATCCCATTGCTGCTTCACAAGTTAACGCGGAAACATAATTTTTACAGAACGGGACCTGCGACCTCATAATTCAATCCGTTCATATTTACATCACACGTACTTGCACAAAGTTTGACTTCGATCCCTTCAGCCATTCTTAAGTTATCGCGGTAACAAAAACCTATCATAGAGACGCATGGAGAGCCAGACGCACAACCCGAAAACATGACGTATGCGGTGACTTCATCAGCGGAGGCATGAAAAGAAGTAAAGGAGAGGAGTCAAAGTAGGGATGGTTTAGTTGGGTAAATCGAGAGCAAATACTCGTACTGCTCAGGTAACAAAATACATGCAGATATCACCGACAAGGCATGTCAATGCAATTTCTCAGCAAAGCAAGAGCATCCAATCAGAAGGACACAATCAGCAAGTGTGGAAGCAGATAACAGAAATGCTCGATGGCATGCAAGTACAAGTACAACACCAAGTCAATGTCATTGAAGATTGCAGTTGTCAAATATGAAGCGATGTGAGGAAGGTATGAGGTTTGACTCCCAAATCATTATCCCAGAAATTGACTTAGCTTCTGCTTTGCGAAATGGAAGAGCCATGATGGTACTATTTAAAAGTTTGTCACTGTTGTGCTACGCGCAGCCTCCGTGCCTCAGAGCGAGTGCCCCGCAAGTACCCAGAGGGCAGAGCGACAGACAATTAAAACGATCACTTTAAACTGTTCTGTCAATTGACAAGCAGGTGACAACCAGCGCACGACATAAAACATGAGATTTAAAATGCAATATATTAAATCCCACTTTTATAGGATACGTGCAGTGAATCAAAGTCTGCATCTCGCCCTGTCCAAACAAGCGTGCAGATTCCCACGTTCAATTGCTGCAATGTGCAATTAATGACCAGTCACCAGCCGTGTGTATGGAGTGCGCAAGCCCTCTCTCACGGTAAGGAATCTCACTGCACCCCGGCCATACTATGAGGAGTGGGGAGGAATGACCTTGACACAAAATGGCCAGAGAAGTTGTCGGCATGGAAAGTCAACGTGGATGACACCCCGAGTGTTGTGTTGATTCATGATCACAACCAGTCTGCCTGCAGGAGAGGATCCGAACACCTGCGAAGGTGTAATGGATACGATCGGGTCTGTCTCCAACGTGCGCCCAATGATACAAAGCTCATGAGCCGTCGCACTCTGTCTCGGCAGTACACAGCTTATCTTTGGCAAAACGAACTTGACTGCACTCAGCCGCTCCAAGGCCCCACACGCTACTGGACCTGGATCTCTGGTTCACCTCCAAGACCTCCTCTGTGTCGTTTCTCCCGAATACTCATTGTTTCACCTTTTATCGTAACGATGCAAGGTCAACCCCAAGACAAGGTGATAGTCTGAATTCAAAGATTGACCAAAGCTTGACCGTCGATTCCAAGCATCATTTTCCATGACGAATATTTCACCCAGTCCATCTCTCCCCAATGTTGGAGTGGAGCTCTCATGTCAATCAAACATTGCAGCCTCGATAAAAGTCATCCTCAAAGTTCTGTTGACAATCCATCACGGCGTCGCGATGCCAATGACGTATCCAGTTGACTGTGAACATATCCTTTCACCCAACACGTGGAACATGTATTTAATTCAAGTTGCCTTTCTCGCAGTAACCATCAGAATTATGTAATGAAAGTTGCCTTTGACACAACCTACAATACTTACCATTTCCAATTATATAGAATTTATGAATCTGTAACAGTTGTTACACTGCAAAGATGGATGTCCATCATTTAGAGCAAAATACTGAATGGTAATTGCAGAGATGATGAAGCTACCACCAACCATCGTGCTGAATTGCTGCCATCAATGTCGTCATCACATTGTAGAAGTTCTCGTGTGTATCCATCCTTACTATGCAGTCTCCAAATGGCTCCCAAAAAGTCGCGCAAGTCGTACACAGAAACTTTAAAGGTGGTTGGAGGCGGTTAAGTTTGTTGAGGAAAATGGTGGGAATATGGCTGCGCATGTGAAATATGGTGCCAGGGAGAAATGTGTTTTTGCCTGGCAGATGTAATGAGTGAGCACTGACAGCGATTCTGTTGTTCATTTTAAATACTGTACCACTATGTGACAACAAACATGTTTTAAAACGATTTACATTCCTCATTTATCCGAAAGGTCATCCCACAATGCAATTCAAATAATATGCACAAGCAAGCTCAATATTCACAACCCTGGAAGTACCACATGCAGTGATGTGTTGTGAGTGTCAGGGAGGCATTAACACCTCGATTGTTCCGATTGACTCTCAGTTTTGCGAACTACAGTGGTTTATTTTGCTTTGTCTTATACTCCAAATAAACTTAGCTATGAATGAAGGAAAGAAAAATGGGAAAGTTAACCAATTTGACTTGTACTCCACATTGACTTGTACACGGAAAAATGTGGTATTCGAGCGTGAAGTAGGGATAACGTCGAGGACAAAACAAAAAACAAAAGGAAAGGCATTTACCATGCTTCGTGCTGCTTGCCAGAACTCTGTACGGCGTCAGTTTCAGATCCAAGTTTTCCTTACGCAGAAGCTGCCAGAAAAAAATTAAAATAAAAAAGTCATGCAATGGCAAGTTTATAATATTGTAATGGTCGTTCAGGAACATGATGGCAGGTGAGGGAAGCTATGATGTTGCCAAGCAATGACAACTCTGATTCCCAGCTCTGTGAGCACAATCTGCCATGCGATGGACAAAACCATTTCAGACTTGTAACACGACTCTGATCTTTGTTCTACTCCAGACATGATTTAAATTTGGAGAGGTTGGTGCCCACAAGTTCCCATCATGCGCTGTCTTTTTGGCTGCTTGTTGCATCATTAGTTAGGGGTGCGGCTATACCGCTGATGCAGTGCCCCTATTACCAGTATGCTGGTGATCATTTCGCCGACCTCGGAAGGATGACAGGCTGAGTCAACCCCCTGGTGTTAATTCAGTGGAAAACGGGGCTCGAACTCAGGACCCTAGGATCCCAAACCACCACCCTAACAGCTAAGCCAGCACCAGGAGCCCACAAGTGAAAGACAAGTGTAAAGTCATGAGATTAGGCAATAAACTCTCGTTGCACAACATCTCACCGCTTTGTATCTGAGCAATTTCAGTGGGAAAACAGCACAAAAGGTTTTTGCATGAAATTCTATTTTGGATGGGGGGGGGGGGATAATAATAATAATAATAATAATAATAATAATAATAATAATAATAATAATATTTTAAAAATCGAATTCTGATTTCCAACAAGACTTGAACAAATCGATTCAGGCTTCAGTTACAGTGCAGAAAATAAATAATCGTTGAAATTTTCATCCAGATTAAAGTGAAAATTTGAATGTGCACAGCAACCCAAGGTACGTGGATGAGCATGCGCAATCAATAGAAAATAGGAAAATCAAAAACACATCGAGATTTGAACCTGGGATTTCAACATCATGAGATTATAATGTCACATGTGATGCCAAACAGGAAAACACTGTCTCTCTGTCTCTCACTGTGTGTCTGTGTTGTCTCTGTCTCTGTCTCTGTCTCTGTCATGGACTTTCTACATGCAATTGCTTTGTGCATGTGCTTTGTGTTGTTTCCGTGCCTCATACAAGGCCAAATTGCCACCTTCGTCTCCAGAAATCCATCTGTTGGAGCAAAAACTATAAAAGCAAATCAACAATACTGAATGTAAAATGAATAGTGCTTTGGGATACCCAAACCTTAAATGTAACTAAAATAATTTTTTTAATCACGATTTAATCCAGTAAGTTCAACCCCATGCTGTCAGAGCCATGTGCATCTGCAAGCTCTTGATCCTAATGTATCCTCCACAGGGATACCGCACAAAATATTCACCGTTCATCTTAATTGCTTAAAAACTCCATCCAATCGGTGTACAGTATGCCCCTCTCATTCCGTTTAATAACACCAGGTAGGTCGACTCAGGCTGTCACCCGACGGAGGTCGGCAAAATGAGTGCAAGCTTCCTGGAAGTAGGGGGCACTGCATCAGCAGCACAGCCACGCTCCCAGCAATGATGCAACAAGCAGCCGCAGGCTGCGTACGAAATAATAATCATATGCAGAAACTGATCACCCAAGCAATGTAACCCTTAACCCTAATGCCTATGAAGAGGAAGTGAACGCGGACATTTATCTCCAAATTCATCTTCTCCTCCATCTGCAGATATGGACACTCGAAATGCTGCAGTTTATGAAGCTCTCGATTATGGTTCAGTGACCAATCTCACATGTTTCCTTGCGAGTCGTAAGAGGCAACTAAAGGGTTGGCATCAGGAAGGGCTTTCTGGCTATAAAAACATTGCCTCAAAAAGGAACCATGATTGTCATGGGACCTGCACGGCTAACCCCTGCTCCAGCAGGAAAAATGGCCTTAAAATGTGTGTGTGTGTGTGTGTGTGTGTGTGTGTGTGTGTGTGTGTGTGTGTGTGTGTGTGTGTGTGTGTGTGTGTGTGTGTGTGTGTGTGTGTGTGTGTGTGTGTGTGTGTGTGTGTGTGTGTGTGTGTGTGTGTGTGAGATTGGTCACACACACACACAATCATACATTTCATTTATTATTATATACATATATAGTGTGTATATATATATATATATATATATATATATATATATATATATATATATATATATATATATAATATTATATATATATATATATATATATTATATATTATATTATATATATATATATATATATATATTATATATTATATTATATATATATATATATATAATATAATATATATATATATATATATATATATATATATATATATATATATATATATATATATATATATATATATATATATATATATATATATATATATATATATACTGTATATATAAATAAATATATTTAGTTTCAATTCCCATGAATCACAAGTGACTGAACTTAAACTATAACTTTTTGTTTTGTTTTTAATAAAAACCCAATTTTTGATAACACGGTTTGGCTAAAGGAAGCATCGATTCAGTTCAGCACGAGTTGATGATTTACATTTTAAAAGCAACCTTGAATGTAACATTCAAATGATTTTGTTCGTATGCAGTACAAGACTGAGGGGTAGTATCATTGGCTGAGGGTGCGACTGTGCCGCTGATGCAGTGCCGTCTACTGGTTCGGGCAGGAATTTGGAATTTGTTCAAGGTGGCAGTGTTAGGTCGCTTATTCTTCGCAAACAACACCGTAGAATCTTCAACATACACAAACAACTGCTGGCAGATGGGATTCCTGTTTAACGTCCATTTGAAGGCACACACGTTGATGAATCAACCTGCTGTGAAACACCGGGATGACAGTTTATAGCTGCGTCAGGATTCAAACCCAGGCTAGACAGCTTAGATGCTCGGCTTCTTCGGACGTGAACGTCATCCGGGTCCAGCACTCAACCCCTCCCGTTGCTTCACTGATGGAATATGAACACCATAAGCCCGATATCTGACATCCACAGGTGACGGGCTGAATGCCAGGCGCTCGACACCAGAAGGCGGATTTTGTAAGACGGCGTTACATCTGGGACGTCATTACGGTGTTACTTCTTGTGCTAGGCCAGGCCTTCATGGCAGTGGATTATTCATGACACGATGAGAATTGCATTTTGCAACGAGAAAAGAAAAAAAAAACGACGTAACGTCTGTCCCCTGGGAAGATAAAATAAATTCATAATATTGTTTTTTGGTGAATAATTGTGCATATTACTAAAATTCATTTTTCAACAACCGTCAGTGAAGTGGTGGGTTCAATGCTCGTGTCAAATAAAATGTCAATAAATCATAACAACCTTCAGGCCAAATCAAAATGATTCACGACAACCTTACGATGCAATTGATCAAATCTTCGTCACACTCAGTGCATCACACATCTTGGTGAAACGTTACAAGGCTCGTGAGAACATAGTAAAAGAGTCAAGGATGTCGATCATCGACATGCCAAACTCAATCATATATGTCAAAGTTAACATCTCGAAAAGTTCCCATTTAATACTGAAGGATTACAGGGCGATATTTGTATTGAAAGCTTCTTATTCTTCTTCTGGAAACAAAATATTCCCTCCCTAATGTTTGTGTTGAAAACCGCCTCTCTCTTTTTTTGTACAGAATGTCAAAGCTCGCATGAGAGCTAACACAGAGAACATATAACAAAGGGAGCAGGAGACAAAAAGACAGGAGGTTGTGGTGAACTGCTGTTTTGAAGAGTGGGATTGAAGAGAGTGTGGGAGTTTGTTCCAGAGGCAGGGAAAAAGAGGAATGAAGGACATAGAGTCCAGGAACAGTTGGGTGCGACTGGGTAAGGTGGGCACAGAAAGCGATGGGTTTGGGACAATGGATTTAGAAGCAAACACTGAGTTTAGGCATTCAGCCTTTTCACGTGCAGCGTCAGCTGTGCGGCCATTTGAAGTAGGGGGACGGAGGGGGAACATACACCAGAAACACTTCACTCGACACCACCGGGATTTGGAGGAGGGCAAGAAAGGAGAATTAAGAGAATGGAGAAAAGAAAAAAATTGTTACAGTGGGACGTTTTCAGAGATGCCAACTTTTGGAAATCAGAATTAGGGAGGATTTGCAACCGACACCAAATAATGTGCGTGAAGCGCACATCTCGAGCGCGGAGCGCTCGACCCTTGCGGCGGGGTCCAGGGCCCGCCTTAGGGCCCTGGAAGCTCTGGGGTTCTAGACGCTCTCTAGTGCCCTCTGAGCCCTATTTTGGAGCATTTAACATGTTAAGAATTCCCACTTTTTGAACAAAAAAAGGGGAAAATTGTGCACTTTTTAATGTTACATGTATGTTAATATTAGTAAGTTAGGGGACAATCAAAGATTAACAAAAAGCACAAAAGAAGCAATATTTTTCTTACCTTACTGGCTGGTACTACTGCTGCTTGCTTTTTTCCATGGCAGCTTTGCTGAGTGACAGCTGTGTGGCTCTTTTAGCCCTTCTGATTATGTCTTTGCTGTATTCTCTCTGGTAGCAAGGGGTGCTATGAGCTAGTTTTTCAATTAAGAGAGCTTCCAGGGTTTTGACACTCAAATTGGGACGAAATTCAGTATGATTCTTCCGTACAAGACTGAGTGCCCGCTCACATGATGCGTTCGAATGAGGAATGACCAAGATTCCCTTCATCACTTTGCTCAAATTAGGATACTTCTTGGCACCAGTGCAGGGATCTGTGAGCTGTGAAATCCGATGCCACTGCTCATCCACTCTCACTGTCTCAGTAGCAATTGTAGCTATGGAGGCGTCTGCCTGGTAGTGAGCGAATTCACTCTCAAGACTGTCTATGTCACTATCACCGCCACTGAACAGACAGGGGAATTTCTTGATGAAAAACTCCACACAGTCAAACCCCACTTCTTGGTGTAGCTTAACATCCAGCACCTGAGCATACTTGGCTAATTCATCATCTCGCGGCCAGGTTTTGAATATGTAATTGCAGGCTTTCACATAATATGAGCGAACTGCACTGAAGAAACCTTGGATGTCTGACTCACTCAGAGTGAAGGTGGATTTCTTGAGACTCCTTTGTTCCCTTATATACAGTTTGGCATCGTTCCCAATCATGAGGTCCTCATCATTCTTCTGATGATTTCTGTCAGAGAAGGGTACATTTACCAGAGCAACCGATGACACCGATGGTTTCAAAAACCGTACGAAGATATCTTTCAGAAGACCATTCAATTCTCCGTGCAGGAGATGAATACAGGGTTCGTCTCTTTGGAGCAGAAGATTCCCCTTCTCAAAAAGCTTGTTCGCATATCGAAGGAAGAAACAATAGAGTTTTGTTTGCGGAGACAAGAACATCCTGTTGACACGTTTTTCTCTAGATTCCTGCACAGTGTTTGAGGAAGATGCGCTTTTAGTTGTAGAACTCGTAGTACATTTAGCCGCAGGGCGATCACACTTGCGTTTACTGCCAGCAGAAGAGGTCAGACTCGTAGTACCAGATCCAATTTTACGTTTGAGGAGAGAGCTTGAGGTAGGTGCAGCCAAGGAAGAAGACCTCTGATTCGAAGGTTTTGCTGAGCTTCTATCAAGTGATTTGGCAAAAGCAGAACTTAACTTGGGTCCTTCTTTGCCTGTAGATGGGACTATCACAGTCTTTCTCGATCTGCTTGCAAAACTTGAAGGGATCTGCTTTGTAGATGAACGTGATGAAGGGCCGGTGATGCTACCTGCTCTCAGCATTGGTTTTGGTGCTGTCCCTGCTGTCTTCTTCGCAGCAGATACTGCAGTGGTAGTGGTGAATGCTGCTCCACTAGTGCTTGATCCTGCAGTGCCAGTACTGGCAGTAGATACAGTGCCGTCCTTCTTGCTCGTTGTTAGAGTCTTGGCTACAGTTGGTTGCATTTTTCTTCGTACTTCTTCTTTGAAGAAGAGGCGAAGTGGCTCCCACTGTTCAATCAGCCTGTCTAGGCACTGACCAAGGGACAGCCACCTTGTTGCGACATGCTTCAGAATCTTGTGTGTCGGGGCATCACAGAGTTCTTGCAGTGCTTTCACTCCTTTGACGTTGCGTTTACTACTTTTGTCCAAGTAGTAGTAAATATCGATGAGAAAGTCATCTAATTCAATGGGTAAGGCCTGAGCCGCCTTCTTGGTCAGTATTGTGCATCATATGGCAAGGGCATCCCATGATGTAGCACTCTGGATTTTGTTTGTGGATATAAGCAGCGACTCCTTTGTGCTTTCCCACCATGACAGAGGCATTATCAGCACAAAAGGAAACACAATTTCCCCACGGAATTTTCCTGTCACTGAACTCATGATCAAGCAGTTTGAAAATGTTTTCTCCAGTGGAATCTTGTTTGCACGCAGGCAAACTTAGCAAACCTTGCTTCACAATCCCAGCACTGTTGTCATAGTACGAAATCAGGACAGGATATAGCTGGGCCTCACCACTGTCATTGCTACCGTCTGTAGCTAGGCTAAATGGAGCTAGTCTAGCAATATCGGCAATAGATGAAGCAGTAACATTTGACAACTCACCAATTACACTGGTCAACAACAAATTTGTTGTCTGCATTTTTTAAGCTGATTTAGGACGAATCTGATGCGCTGAATCCAAAACTCACATTAGTTTTGTTCAATCAGGTCAAGTTTTTGAGATATGGCCACATGTCGTTTTTTTACATATTTGTTCACATGTACGCATGTGTGGGAGCATTTTAGAAGAAGTTGGTGGGGGTAAAATGTCATGTCAAATAATTGTTTTGATTGGAAATAATTATTTTAATGACAAGAAGTATTCAGGTACGATAGTTCTAGGTGATTATGTCGAAAAAGGGATCAGTTTGAAGTCATAAAACCTCAAAATCTTCCAAAAATTGGTGAGGCAAAGCATAAAGTTCGTGGATCAAAACTAAAGTTAATGGGGCAGATTTTGTAATAATGTGATACAAAAAAGTTGTATTTCTTGAAATAACGAACTCTGAAGAATGTACAATACCTACATGCGCCAATTTATGACATGCGCTTCTGCTCAAGCTTGGAGTGCCACAGTACGAACCCAAAGATTGGAGACTGTTCATTGACAGCAGCAAGCGATCACTGAAATGTGTTCTGCTACACAACGGCAACCAGTTTGCCTCTGTACCCATCGCTCACTCGACTACACTGAAGGAGAAGTATGAAGCGGTGAAGTACGTGCTGGAGAAAATTGGTTATGATCAGCATAAGTGGTTTATTTGTGTTGACCTGAAGATGGTAAACTTTTTGTTGGGACAACAGTCTGGCTTTACCAAGTACCCATGTTTTCTGTGCATGTGGGATAGTAGGGACCGTGCTCAGCATTACACGAAGAAGGACTGGCCTGTGCGGGAGGAATTGGTGCCATGCAAAGAAAGGAACGTCATCAACGACCCTCTGGTGGACAGAGACAGAATACTCTTCCCACCGCTGCACATCAAGCTCGGCTTAATCAAGCAGTTCACCAAGGCTCTGGACAAAGATGGTGACTGCTTCACTTACTTGTGCCAGGCTTTTCCAGGATTGACCATGGAGAAGTTGAAAGTTGGCATCTTTGATGGTTCTCAGATCCGTCAGCTCATCAGAGATCCAGAGTTCAAAAACTCAATGAATGAAGTGGAACTGGAAGCGTGGAAGACATTTGTTTTGGTAGTGAAGAACTTTCTTGGCAACAATAAGGCCAGAAACTACGCAGAACTTGTCAACAACATGCTGACTGCTTTCAGAAACCCGCTTTGCAACATGAGCATCAAGATGCACTACCTATTTTCACATATGAACCGGTTTCCTGAGAACCTGGGTTCAATGAGTGACGAGCAGGGGGAGAGATTCCATCAGGACATGAAGGAGATGGAGACCAGGTATCAGGGTCGCTGGGACGCAGTCATGATGGCTGACTACTGTTGGAATCTGAAGAGAGACCTCCCTGCCGCTGAACATTCCAGGAGTTCGAAGAAACGGAAGTTCAAGCCCTGAAGTTTGAACAGTGGTGACACAACATGCAATTTACTTGTACTTACCTTTATCAATGCCCACCATTCAGATGACAGTAATCGATGTTTCTATCATGTAATCAATAAATGTTGTTGGCAAAACATTTTTTTTTCTTAAAAACATGTTTAGGGATGATATGTGTTGACAAAAATCAGCTGATAATGCCACAAAAATGTAATTGATTTTGTCACAAGATCTGATTTTTTTCAAATCAACTTAGCACAAAAACCTGACCTGATGGAGAGAAACGGATGCCATTTCCTGATTCAGCAGTGCCAGAATACCCTAATTCACTCGTAGAAATCTAGACAACATTCAGAAAGTAAAAAATTGTTGACCAGTGTTCTTTTTCTTCTTTGTTCTTGTTCTTTTTTTTTTTTTTTTCTTTTCTTTTTCTTGCTTTTTGTTCTTGTTTTTTTTATTTTATTTTTCTTTTTTTGTTCTTGCACATCTTGCACATCTTGCAAGTTTTTGTTCTTGCACATCCATACTTTGAAGCAACTTTTGAATCTGGAAACATCTTTTGAAATTGAGGTCCAGCATGATCTGAGACTGATATGGGCAAGTTATGTTCCACAATAAATCCACTAAAGAGAAGTTCCGCCGTGTAACATCCTCTTCCTCGCTTGTCCCTTGTTTGGTGAAATAATTCAGAAGTGTACCGGTACTCGTGCTCGAAGATCTCTCCTTTGCAATGTCTGTGTGCCGTTTGCTTCCAACGTGCTTCCGAATATCATCGCGACCTCCGTGCTCAACTGAAATATCAACGCTGCATACTGTACAATACGCATGATGAATTCCTCTTTCAGACTTTCGAATACACGGGTATTGGAGACTGTATTCGGTCTTGTACTTCTGAGACCATTTCTTGGTCTTCGTAAGCTTCTTTTCTGCCATTTCGTAATCAACATCGAGGGCTTGAAGCATCGGTAACTTCGAAGTCGATGTTCCACAGCTGCAGCGCGACTCGTAGAACTGTAGCGGCTGTTAAATTAAACACCGCACGGTGGTCGCGACCGCCGGGCTGGTACGGGGCCCAGCTGCATGCAGTGAGCGTATCGCATGCATATACACTGTGCATACATACCGCATGCACTGTATTGCACACAAACCGCATGCACTAAATCTCAGTGCATGATCGCATAAGCGAGATCCAGACCCAATGTTTCGCTGCTCCTCATTTGAATTTGCAATTTTTTACGTACAATTTGGTAGCAGCGAACGTTATGGAGTTACCACATGCTATACGTAGCAGACGATGCTTTTCATTCAATTCTCATACCAGTACATTCTGATTAGTGAACAGTGCAAAAATATCAAAATTTCGGGAGGATAAGGATAGTGATCGTAAGGGCGGGAGTTTGGGTGAATTTTCGGAAGCCTCCCGATGAAATCGGGAGGGTTGGCATTGCTGCGTTTTGGACATGGGATGAAGGAAAGGTCAAATTGAAAACAGCCTTTTGAAGAAGAAAAAGAGAGTCGTGAATTATGATACAATATCGAGAACCACACGTGTGAAAGAGGAAGTTGAAACATTTTTAGAGACCGTTTTTGTTTTTTAAAATAAAGATTAGGTAATATTAGGTGAAGAAAAGATCTTGAAGGTGTATGATGAATATGGATCGGCAAAAGTAGAAGGAAGATGGACACTTGAAACCCTTCTTTAATGTTCCTTCCTTTGTAATATGTCTCATGTGTCGTTTATCGGGAAATTCAGCCTTGCAATGTCAAAAAGGTACGAGTATGGGCGCGAATGCATGAACCTCGAACATTCAAAAAGAGCCATGAGGCTCAAAGGAGGGATTTCCTTCAGAGTTATGGCCAAACCACCAATCGATGCAGGGCAGAGTCCGGGAAAGGTTTTCCCAGTCCGGTTTCCTAAGTCCGGGAGAGCCATACCTAGTCCGATTGTCAGAGTCTGGGAGATGTGTTTTTTTTCGTTGTTGTTGTTTGTATACATTGTCGAGGCTCGTATGAGAGCTAACACACAAGCAAGTGGGGCATGGGACAAGAGCGGCGGGAGAGGGAAGGACAAAACAGTGGGGAACAGAGACATTCGGAGATCTGTGGAAGGGAGAGGGATGGGTGGGGAACACAGGGTATACAAGATTGACACTACAGGGACTTTCAGGAAGGAAAGCAGGGAATTTGTTCGCAGTCCGAGAGACGTCGTGTCATAATGCAGTAGGAGGAGTTCAGCCCAGTGAATGGAGCGGTGAGGTCCAGGCTGTGGGACTGGTCAGGTCACTTTGTTTCCACCTCTCAACTGCACAGGAACGGGTGTGCACTGGTCCCTCCTGGCTCGGCTGTGGAGGCGTTGGATCTCTGAACAGGACTTTAACAGGTATTTTTCAGTCTTGTCGCTACTTGTGGTCTTTCTTCTGTGGTGTGCCTGTGGGCCCGTTAAGGTTGATTTTGTTAAGGTTCTTCCATCCGTACAAAAGCCAGGGCATGTGTTTCACAATTGTAATTCGGTTTGTATAAAAAAAGACATTTGCATGTTCCCTGTTCCGCCTCCCCTTTTCTTAAATACACACGAGTGAACTGGGTCTCCTTTGATTTCCTCGAGACACCACAATCAATAAACCCGTCAGTTTATAAGTCCTATAAAAGATTTGACAGGATTGATAGTGGTCGAGAACAAACCCCCTCCTCATCGAGCGAGACAAAATGCTCTAAAAGTCGCCATTTTGTGTGGCTTGGTGGGAGGAAGAATCCAGCATGTTGCTCGATTGACATTGGATGGACCAAATTGAGCTCGGTGGAGGTGAGATTAAGCCCTTGACCCAGCTCGCTGCATTTGTGCCGAATGGCTGACGAGACTGCCGTAACAGTACCATGCAGGTGAGTGACTCCATCTTCCTGGTTCCTTCCATTCACACTCCCACATCCATCACATGATTTCTCAAAGATTTAAAGGCTGCACTGCACCTACGAAACCAAATACCTTTTCCCAAGAAAAGAAAGGAGAAAACACAACTGTAATTACACAGCAAAACAACGTGGATTCAGCATGTGATGACATCAATAGGTGGATTAAGGGTAGGAGTTAAATTTCAGCATACTCCACTTACTGTTGCCTCTGTGCCAAATCCAAAATTAAGAGAAATACACCTAACCTCAACCTATGAACAAGCAGGTACTCTTTTGGAGATAGATTAGGTAGGCAAGAAGCATTTTTTTTAATTTTTGGCACAAAGTAAACTCTTGATGTTAAAGGGGAACACAAACGCTCAGGCCATCTCGACGCTAATCTATCCCTTGATACCTTACAAAATAGATATGATATGAGGATGCCATAGCAACGATTTCAAGGGTTAATCCCGCAATTGAAGGACTTGTGATTTTGACTCCCGCCCATGAGTGATGCTTTGTAGAAAGCTGACCTTGTCCATGAGCGAAATTATCTGCAGGATAAGTTGGTCTTGGCGTAGATCATCACCATGCTTAAAGATGACCAGATACTCCTCACGATCCACTGTGCAAAACACCAGCTTGGCAGGCATGAGGGCACTCTGACAACAACATTGTACCAATGATGCAGAAACAATTCTCTCAATGTTATTTTTTAAAATAATTTTCTGAATGTCGAAAACAAAAGTATGACAAACAAAATAAAATAATCACGATAATAGCTAAAATAAATTAATTAAAGAAAAATAAGCCCTTCAAAAAACGACAGAGCTGGGAGCTTTGTAAAAGTCCAGGGACTTTGCATGCTGTACACAGCCATATTGTGTTCCTTATACTCACTTTAAAGAGTGTTGTTTTCTCAGGTTTGATGGAATCAATATTGAGCTCTGGGTCCAATGGAAGTGGAATCGGGTCAAAGTTGACAAAGTTTGATTTTCCAACCTCCATCTCTCCGAGCAAGCTTTGTAATCTCTCTATCTGTGAATAAAGCAGAATCAATGAGGCATACGTGCACATCATCAGTACCAGTACCTAATGAAGAACAAGACGTAAATCTCAAGGCACAAGATTTAGAAAGCACTTTGCAGGGGGTGCAAGTCCAACTCTGTTTGACAAAGTAATACAAGGACCAACACTTTACAGTTTTTATATTGCACAAATCACCTTTTTTCGTCGGTTCCCACTTTCACGTTGTACCGCCTTCATGAGGTTCACAAGGCGGTTCACAAATCTTTGTTGCTCAGCGAGCACACAGCGTCGTAATCGCGTCTCCTTCCCACCCTGACAAATCACATGCGGAGCAATATTCTTATTATGCAAGTTTATGATGCCAGCATTAATGATCTCATAAAAGGATGTTAATAAATGATCGATTATTATTCTCATCCGTAATCATAATCTTCAAAAGAACCTTTCACCTTATTCAGGGCTCGACATTAATGGGTGTCCGGAGCACTTAATTTTAGCGTTGGGCCCCCAAATTTTACAAGTGGTTGGGTTTTGGATGCCCAGTCGGGCACCTGGTGTTGGCTTAATGGTTAGGATGGTGGGCTTGGGATCTGAGGATCCTGAGTTCAAATCCCCTTCGGCTGTTGAATTAATACCAGGTGGGGTTGACTCTGCCTGTCATCCTTCAGAGGTCGGCAAAATGAGTGCCAGCTTGCTGGTATCCTGCGTCGGAGTGGCGACCCATCCAGGATTGTGCCCAATAGCCAAGGAGACTGCTCAGGCAGCACCAACGCTCTGTACAGAGT
>NC_140969.1:105116888-105131888 GCF_056783735.1 Eptatretus burgeri
TCCCCCATTGAACCCTCATCTTGCTTCACGTAAAGGGTTGGTAGTGGGCTGAATACGCCCGATAATTAATCGAACCGTCGAGGTCGACGATAACACCGCTCGGTTATTCTGATAGTACGGAACGGGTCGCTTAAGTGGCCCGTGTCCGAAGTCGACCTGCGGCGAGGTGCGATCGCCCGGTCTACCCTCCGCGTGGGTACTTAGGTAGTTCGAATTTGGCGAGCAACCCTATCCCACGCGGGGGCTGATTGGCTCGATCGCGGTGAGACCGAAAGGTCCACCCGTGACTGGTTCCCGGCGTTAGTCCGAGAGGGTCACGACTGGATTGTCCGTCCGGTGGGCGACGTGCCGCGATTCGAGTTACGTGGCCGTCCGCACGCCGGCGGGCGCGAAATCCGCAACAATATATATATACATTCACATATATATATATATATATACATCCACATATATATATATACATACATATACATATATATATACATATATATATTTACATGTATATACATATATATATATATATATATACATATATATATATATATACATATACATATATATATATACATATACATATATATATATACATATATATATATATATATATACATATACATATATATACATACATATATATATACATATATATATATACATATATATACATATACATATATATATATACATATATACATATATATATATACATATATACATATATATATATATATACATACATATACATATATATATATATATATATATATATATATATATATATATATATATATACATATATATATATATATATATATATACATATACATATATATACATATATATATATATACATATATATATATATATACATATATACATATATATATATACATATATATATATATATATATACATATATATACATATATATACATATATATACATATATATATATACATATACATATATATATATATATATATATATTCATGCGCCACTTAACGACGGGGTTACGTTCTGAGAAACGCGTCGTTAAGCGACGTCGTCGTTGTGCGAACATCATTTTTTTTTTTCATTTTCGTTTTCGAACTTCGTTTTCGAACATCGTACTTACACAAACCTGGACACCGAAGCTATATGGTGTAGCCTATTGCTCCTCCGATACAAACCTGTACAGCATGTTACTGTACTGAATACTGTCGGTAATTGTAACACACATCCAAGAGACAGAAGACGCATTAGATTTACCTTTGTGCAGTTCATGACGGCCATCAGTGTGGTTAGCAGCAGCTTACAACCTCCTCTCACAACGATTATAGAAAGGTGATAAAATAGCGTTTGGATTTTATAAATCCGTAATCATTGCATCGATGTTATAATTTACAAATGAATAAACGAGCACCTGTCAATTGTGATATATTTTCGGAACAGTGCGGTTGTTTTAACAACATAAAAATCTTCACTAAAAATAAATTTGTGTTTTAATTGACGAACAACAACGATTTATTCGTGGAATTCTTCAATTCAAAGGTAATTTACTTGCTGGAAGGTAAACGTGGAAACATTGGTTCAGTTTGAAAGCCGATTTCCTTGAATCCTGATTTAGCACGACCCTGTTTTTTAGCGATGACATTTTATAGACCTCAACGATCGCATTATAACAGGGCCACACTGTCGTTGTTTATCATTTTGAGGTATTATGTTCTGTAGAGTATACATAATTGTATCTGCTATTTTTATACGAGGCTACATCACTCGGCGATAGGAATTTTTCAGCGACATTTTTTTTTTCATTTATTTATTTATTTATTTCAGAGCTGGCAGACCCGTCATATATGCGATCCGTCGTTGCCCGGAACGTCGTTAAGCGGCACATGACTGTATATATATATATATATATATATATATATATATATATATATATATATATATATATATATATATATATATATATATATATATGTAGAGTTACGGTTCTGCAAAACTGCATGCCTCTAAGGCGATGGCACCCAACATACAGTGATCCCAAAGCAGTTATTTTGTGAGTCATCGTGCAGTCAGACCTTCCCCTTATGTCCAGTGGGTTAACGGGACGAAGTGCGTTGTGTGGGTCGAATAGATAGGTCTATTAATTAAATCTCTATCTTCTATTCTGATTTCTATACCAACCCTTTCCTTTTAGCCATGGTACAAATAAAGCAAGCAAGCAAACACACTACGCAGCCTCCTGTGGGAGAATTAAAAGAAGAACAAACTCACGATACGGCACGTGTATAGTGTGCCATTTCATTCAAATCTGCGCACCAATTTCCAACGGCATCTCACCTTGCTCACCACTCGCTCACTAAAAACTCACCACCTAGACCACCAACACCTCCCGCACACAGGAAAAATATTCCCGCATCTCCTTGTACCTCTGTATCGATACAATTTGCCACTAAACTGAGGCGTGCGACACGGCAAAGGCTGTACTCGAACTGCGTGATGCGGGGACGAGTGACAGATGTTGATAACACCAACCGCATCTCGCCGGAAATGTCCCAGGTGAACACGCAGGATTGATACAACCCTCGTCCAGTTGCCAGAACACGGCAAGATGGGCGTCGAGGAGGGGTCACGGGAAGAGTGATCCGGGAGTTTGGTACGGAGTTCCGGGCCGTGTCGCACCGGATGTAGGAATGACACCGCTTCCAGCCCCAGGAGCCTGGCAGGGGTGGCTAGTGCCGCTGTAGCCCAATAGAGAAGCAGGATTCGGGTCACAGCGCGTCACTTCAGGTCGTCACCCCACCCCTTTGCCCGGAGCTTATAAAAGGCGGATCGCGGAGCCGCCGCCCTCTTTTTCGCCTCTCGGCTTCGCCCTCTTCTTCACTGCTCCTCGCTTCCTCTGCCCGTCGCCGGCTCCTCGCTGCCTCTGCCTGTCGCCGGCTCTTCACTGCCTCTGCCCGTCGCCGCCTCTGCCCGTCGCCGGCTCTTTGCCTCCTCTGCCCGTCGCCGCCTCTGTCCGTCGCCGCCTCTTCGCCACCTCTGCCCGTCGCCGCCTCTTCGCCGCCTCTTAGCTGCCTCTGCCCGTCGCCGCCTCTTCGCTGCCTCTGCCCGTCGCCGGCTCTTCGCCACCTCTGCCCGTCGCCGGCTCTTCGCCGCCTCTGTCCATCACCGCCTTTTCGCCGCCTCTGCCCATCACTGCCTTTTCGCCGCCTCTGCCCGTCGCCGCCTCTGCCCATCACCGCCTTTTCGCCGCCTCTGCCTCTTCACCGTCTCTGCCCATCGCCGCCTCTTCGCCGCCTCTACCCGTCGCCGGCTCTTCGCCGCCTTTTCGCCGCCTCTGCCCATCGCCGGCCCTTCACCGATCGCGAGGTGCGATCGCCCGGTCTACCCTCCGCGTGGGTACTTAGGTAGTTCGAATTTGGCGAGCAACCCTATCCCACGCGGGGGCTGATTGGCTCGATCGCGGTGAGACCGAAAGGTCCACCCGTGACTGGTTCCCGGCGTTAGTCCGAGAGGGTCACGACTGGATTGTCCGTCCGGTGGGCGACGTGCCGCGATTCGAGTTACGTGGCCGTCCGCACGCCGGCGGGCGCGAAATCCGCAACACTGGTGTCAGGAGTGGGATACAAATTCATCGCCCTCCTCGCGGCACTGGTATCGGAGAACAGGAAAACGGGCTCTCCTGTCTCCGGCTAAATTCACGGGAATCGGTCCAGGGGTGAGAGAAGCGACCCCCGATTCCCTCCAAATTACGAGCGAGCTAAATTAACCCTTCACGAGAAGCAAGATGGCGTCTCAAGGCGAGCGGGTGCCGGGTGGATTAGGTATGTGTAATAGTAATGTAGAATCCATGGCTCAGGACGAGATCACCGTGCAAGAGAAACCCGTACCAGAAGGTTGGGAAAGGCATCGATGCAGTTCATCTGGTCGGTTTTTTTATTATAACTCCACCACTAAATGTAGTCAGTGGGAGTGGCCAGGGCAGGTGACAATACAGCACGTTATGGAACTCGTGCAGAGCATAAATGACAAACTGGATTACAGGAATGCCGAAATGAAAGAAAGGAACAACGAAATGAAGAGAAATACGCAACAAATGGAAAATAAAAAAATGGATGGAAACGCACTCGAAGCGAAAAACCAAATGAAAGAAATGCGGGGTGAGATGCAGAGCATGGGCATCGGCCTGCAGGCAGGCATTATGGCAATGGCGAGGAGCGAAACGCGGACCACGGGCGAGAAAATGGCGCTGCCACGTGCTGGGACGAACGAGCTGGGGGGGAGTGCAACGGCTGTCAGGCCCGCGGTCGGGGCGGGCGAGAAAATAATTCGGGAGACGTGTAAGACGAGACACGAGGTAAAGAAGGTATTAGAAAAATTAAAAGAAAGCCAGGAGGAGACAGAGGAGGGATTGAAGGTCGAAACGGTGGAGTGTGAGAAAAGACTTCAAGACATGACGAAGAGAGTTGATAAGCTGGGACTGGAGGGAAAAACGGAGACAGAGGAACTGGGAAGACGGGTAGAAAACCACAAGCGCAAGCCGGAAGAACAGTTAGAAGCCAAAGCAAAGTCTGAGTGTGCGGAGATGAGAAAGGAATTGGAAAAGAAAGTTTCTGAGTTACAGAAACACCAAAACAAAGAGAGGGAACTACAAAACGAACTGAGAGTGTTAAAAGAGGAAAGGAAGAGAACGGAAAATGAAACTTTAAGAAACCACACTGCACAGATCGAACAGCTGGAAGCGAAGGCCAGACTAAAGAATGAGGAACAAGAAAGAGTAATGAAGGAAGAACGAATGAGACAGGAGAAAGAAATCAGTCAGTTGAAAGAAATGACGAGATTGCAGAAGGAGGAACAAGAAAGACAGTGGAATAGAAAACTGAAAGAGTATGAATTTGAAACTGAACGACAAAAGGAAAAAAATAGGTTTGAATACGAGGAGAAAGTAAAGGAGCAAGGAATGAAGCAGGAAGGAGAAATCAGGAGATTGAAGGACACAACGAGATTGGAGAGGGAAGAACGAGAGGAACAATGGAATAGAAAACAAAAAGAACATGAATCTGAGGTTGACCAATTGAAAGAAAAGCTGAGGCTGGAGTACGAGATGGACAAAGAACAGCGAATGAAACACAAACAGGAGATTAACCAAATGAAGAAAACCATGAAACTGGAGAAGGAAGGACAGGAGAGGAAACGAAGAAGAGTAATTAGACAGCAGCAAATGAAACACAAAAAGGAGATTAACCAAATGAAGCAAACCATGAAACTGGAGAAGGAAGGACAGGAGAGGAAACGAGGAAGAGTCGTGAGAGAACAGCGAATGAAACACAGGAAGGAAATGAGCCAATTGAAAGAAACGATGAGATTGGAAAA
This sequence comes from Eptatretus burgeri, assembly GCF_056783735.1. Taxonomy (NCBI): domain Eukaryota; kingdom Metazoa; phylum Chordata; class Myxini; order Myxiniformes; family Myxinidae; genus Eptatretus; species Eptatretus burgeri. Next base: position 105,122,247 of record NC_140969.1, read on the forward strand.
CAAAGAGCAGGAGGAACAGTGGGAAAGAAAACAACAACACCATGAGTGTGAAATTGAACAACTAAAACGGAGGGAGAACGAACAGCTAATGGGGCTCAGAGAGAAAGAACGACTCAGATGGGAAAGGAAAAGGAACCAGGAAGAGACAGAAAAAAGGAACCAGGAGAGAAAATGTATAGAGACACGGGAGACAGAAAAAATTGAGGGAAGACTGCACGATGAAGACGGGGTGAGTGACGCGCACACACACACGGAGGTAGTGGAGGACAATGGGGGTGAGCTGGCGGACTGTGTAGAGACCCAGTGCGAGCAGCTGGATGGCCTCCTCCAGGAACGAGGGGAGGGAGTATGCCCCCTTGAGGCGAGTCACGACCAGGTGAGTTCGGTCGTGTTTTGCGAGGTTGAGGGGACGGGTGCTGTGGACAGGTGCACGGAGAGCTTGGGGGGTATAGAGGCCCCGGAGACCCTTGTGGGGACACGAATCCCCAGTGTGGTTGCCCCCGCGTGTGTGGTGCAAGGTGTGAGTGCGTCCCCGTGTGTGGAAGCGACCCCGTGTGTGAGTGGTGTGGTGGCGATGGTGCCGGAGTACGTGCTTCCCAGCACGTCGTGTGTGGGTGAGGCACCGTGTGTGAGTGAGGCCGTGTGTGTGAGTGAAACGGCCAGTATGAGTGAGGCACCACGTGTGAGTGGTGTGGTGGCGATGTTGCCGGAGTACGTGCTTCCCAGCACACCGTGTGTGGATGAGGCACGGAGTGCGAGTGAGGCACCGCGGGTTAGTTCCCCCGCGTGTGTGGGTGAGGCACCGTGTGTGGATGAGGCACCGCGGGTGAGTGCTCCCGCGTGTGTGAGTGAGGCACGGTGTGTGGATGAGGCACAGCGGTTGAGTGCCCTCGCGTGCGTGGGTGAGGCACCGCGGGTGAGTGCCCCCGCGCGAGTGAATGGAGCACCACGTGTGAGTAGTATGGTTTGTGTGAGTAGTGAGGCACGCGTGAGTGAACGGCCGTGTGCAAGGTCGCTGTGTGCCAGGGAGACCGTGTGTGTGAGTGAGCGGTATGTAAGGGAGATGTCGGTCGGCATGCGGGAGCACGCAGCCGCGTCTCCCGGTGTGAATGTGATGGAGTGGACTGTGTGCGTCGTAACACGCAGGTGTGCGTGGGTTGAATGGAGGCGACGACGGAGACATGTGAGGAAAGAAAGCCGAGTAGCGGCTGTAGTTGTTTCGGGGACCGTGCCGGGTTCACCCAGCAGTGAGCACGCGGTCCGTGCTGTGCAACGCACGAGACCACCACGTGCTCGCTTGCGAGAGTGAAGTCCCGGTCCGGAAACGCACGCGGTGGATTTGCCGATCCCGCGGACGGACAAAGTTTAGGCAGGTAAATGGATTTGGACCGGACGGGTTCTCCACGCGATCGTGTGTGTTAAGCTCCAACGGGCAAAGCACATGTGTTCGCGTGGGGAACCCCTCGAGACGTGGGGCTTGTGTTTTTTTATGCGCACGGTGACGCCATGGCTGCACGTGGGGTTGGAATCCGGCAGGAGGGGTATCTCTGCCGGATGGTACCGTCCAAGGAGGGACGAGGAACACGTGCAGCTGCATGACGTCACGGGCAGGTGCAAAGTGCGCGAGTTGCCGCGCTGGTGATGCGCATGGAAAAAAAAAAAAGCAAGCCTCACTTTCGGGTGCACAGGATTCCTGGGCAAGGGGTGGAAGACCCCCTTGACCCTGGGCACAGGATGGAAACTAGTTAGGGGGAAGGGTTAGCTTAGTTAGAGCGACTTCATGGGGCAGGGGTAAGTCCTCATGGAGTCCGTGGAATGGATTAGTTAGAGGGATTGTAGCCAGATTTAGGTTGGGAAATAAAATGATTTTAGAGATTTGAGGACATGGACAGACTTTGGATGTGTAGAGGGGACGTAGCTTAGCTACGTAGGTTAAATGGAACGTGCTACTAGTTTAAGGGACGACGTGGGAGCACGAGTTAGTTAGGGGATGTAGTTAGGAGGATGGCAGAGTTCAGCGGTGTGTGTGTTGAAGAGTTGAGAGGTGAGTACATGATGAGTGAGTGAGGCCAGCGGGTCTGTGTGAGTGGAGCGAATGGGGAATGCATGGTGCGATGAGTGATTGGGGGGAGGAGTGACTCCCGCCCAAGGGACCCCGGGGTCAGAGTAAAGTGAGTTAGCTGGGTTAGTCAAATTGAAAAATGGAGGTCGTTTTGTTGTTGATGGGTGTGTAGGCTCGAAACCCGTTTGGAGGGGTGCAGGAGCCCTGTTGACGGGCTTGGGAGCGTGGCTGCGAAAGGTGAGTATCGCTGAGTGGGTACCCCGGGCACCAGGCTAGTCGGCCGCGGTAGGCCATGGGCCCATGGGGGGCCGGGATAGAGTAGTGGGCACGGGTGCGCCTGCTTGGTGCGGGGGCCCGGGGCGCCATTAGCTGCGTGGGCAGTGCAGTGGGCACGGGTGACCCTCGGAAAGGGGCCCGGGAGGCCGGCCTGCCACGTGTGCGTTTCAGGGGAGGTGCCATGGGGGGCACTCCCCGGTGTTAGGGAGCTGGTAGGCTCGGAGGCAGTGTAGTGCCCGGGGTGCCATAGCGGGAGATTCGGCAGAGGGTCGTGCCTGCCAAAGGGAGCCACGTGTCCCAGCCAGGAGACCGTGTGAGGGCACGGAGAGAAAATTGGGGGGCGAGGCCCGAAATTGTGAGGACACCAACACAGGCGACGGGAATCTGGGTTGTTAGAACCAATAGTTTAAGCGAGAGGCGCTTGTTGAAAGCCCCGGGGTAGTTTAACAGTTAAATGGTTAGGGTAGATTAGGAGATGTACCCCTCCGCACCATCCATCCCCTCGCTGTCGTTGTGGGCCGCTGGACCCACTTGGTGTTAAGATCGCCGAACTCTGGGGAGGCCATTCTGAGGCTTGAGTTGGGCCTCGGCACAGGACGTTAGCTCTCCCTTATTCCCCTCTGGGAAGGGAACGTAGGGGTTGGGAGTAGGCTAGGTGACAGGATAGGTTAGCCGAACAAGGACGATAAAGGGGGTTAGGGGACGATTTATAGTGGGGAAGTAAAAACAAAAACAACAAAAAAAATAAGTTGGGGCTAAATTGGGGTTTGACAAATTAAGGGAGTGGGTATGTACAGTGACAGGCAAAGGCGATAGGTTGGGAGGGAGACAGGTAGGTAGGTCCGAGCCCGCCTACCAAGTGGCCAGCACCACCGCACTCCCTCCACCAACCTCCACGGAACGGCAAAGGCTGGCCAACTTCATCTGCAGCTGCTGTGCTGCAAGGCCTGTGCCGGCTGGATCGTCTGCAGCTGTGTGCTGCAAGGCCTGTGCCGGCCAGTTCATCTGCTGGCTGTTTTTCTTCGAGGCCTGTGCCGGCCTGGTTCTGCGGGCTGTGTTTGCCTGCAGCGGCCTTCTTCTGCGGGCTGTGTTTGCCTGCACCTTTGCCATGCCATGCCCACTGCCCATGTTCACCAGCCCCGTTCAATTTTTGCTTTGCCCCCCCCCCCTGTTCATTGCCATGTGCGCCAGGATCAAGGCAACAGTTTGCAAGCTGCAAGAACTGCCCTGTTGGCAGCTACAACACGGGCCTGCAGTGGCGGCCCGTGCACCGTGTTTGTGTCCATGCATCCATTCGTTGTGCTCATTGCGTGTGCCACTTGAGCTGGCACGGAGACTGCGTTTGTGCAGCCCATGCACCGTTGTGGTTCACTGCATTCAGTTCAAACCGTTCATGCATCCATTCGTTGTGCTCATGGCGTGTGCCACTTGAGCTGGCACGGAGACTGCGTTTGTGCAGCCCAAGCACCGTTGTGGTTCACTGCGTTCAGTTCAAAAGGGAAGGCCTTGGACTGCGTGTGAGCAGCCAGCCACGTTCCCTGTCACCTGCATTGTTTTGAGCCAGAGACTGCATGCGAGCAGCCTGGCTCCCTGCTAACTGCTTTTCTTTTGCAGAGTTCAATGATCCTGGGCCATGGTTTAGTGTAAAATTTGTAAGTTAAGGTTAAGATGTACTGTAAATATGAGTGCGCCCCCGGCATGTCTGTCTAGCGCCGGCAATTTTATTTAAGTCGTCCGTGTGAGTGAGTTTGTTTAGGTAGTTACGCAGCCCTCAGGTTATTTATTTTGGGGACACGAATACCATGAATGTCGCACTCAGGGATCCGTAGGTAAAATGTACTAGGGGAAAACTACACATGATGGCACACGAAAATTTGACGACTCGGGACGAGTCTGTAAAAAGGGAAGGGGGTAGTGTTGTGGTTACCAGATTCGCAAACCACCATTCAGGTCCCTTAGGTGAGGTATCTCGGTAAGTGCAAGTGTAGTTAGGCCCAAACCCGTTGTCTAGTGGGAATACATGTCATTTATGCGAGCTGCGACTCTTCAGGATAGCCGTTTTTCTTTCACTATCTTTATTTTGGACCAACCGCCAGGATTACCATCACAATTACAACCACAACCACCGCTTCACCACAACCGCCACGACCTTCCCGTCACACCTCGCCACCGTAGCATCGCCACCGTTCTTGCCCCGCTGTGGGTACCGGTGTTGGACTCATGCAGAACGCGCGTCGAACAGCGTGTACAAAATCACGGATTTTGTGCTTCAAAAACGGATCAAAAACGACACACGCCCACTTTTTGCCGTCCAATCGGTGAGCGAGGGGCGAATAGGCCCCCCCCCAGGGCGATCGATATATGCAAATTTGTGGATCAAAAAGCCTTCACGCCCACTTTTTCTCGGGCCAATGGGGAGCGAGGTGAAAGGTCAAAGGGAGGGGGTCAAAGGCGAAGTGACGGGGGGATAAAAGGACGGTGTTCGTCAGTCAAAGGAGGAGTCGGAACGAGAGAAGGAGCAGAACGAGGTCGGAGAGTCAAGAAGAGGAGAGTCGGAAGCAAAGGGTCAAGACTTCGCGGGCGGTGGAGCTGCTCGTCGTGTGCGTTGGAGTCGGAACGGAGGGGACGGAGCTGTGGAAAGGCGGCGACACCAGACGAGGGGGTGCTCGCGTCGTGCAGGAAGCTGCACCCGAGGGAGGCCGACAGCGCGACCTGGCCGAGGTGGAGACGCTCGTCGCACATAATAAAGATCCTCTATACCCCGAGCATCAGCAAGCAACCACCCCCTGCCAGGCACTGTCCACGAGGCCCGCGGGTTGCGGGGCCATCGCCGCTCCGCGTCTCATCACCAGACGGGTAGGCCCGACCCGGTCTCGGCCTCAGGCCTACCTCATTCTTGGGGGATTTCTTTTCCTTGGTTTTGGGTATGTGTTGTCGGCGCCGTCTGTGAAGTAGAATTGTATAAGTGTTGCCGTGTGCTCGGTAGTCGGTATTAGCTCTGCACTGTGTTTTCACTTTTATGTTTGCTTTTTGTGTAAATGGAATTGTGTTTTCTTTTTTTTTGTGTGCATTTGGTGGAATTGTATTTGTGTGCTTCCCGTGTGCCGAGAATAAATGTGCTTTATTGTTGAACTGTTCTCCCGCTTCGCTTCGTCTTTTCCCCATTGAACCCTCATCTTGCTTCACGTAAAGGGTTGGTAGTGGGCTGAATACGCCCGATAATTAATCGAACCGTCGAGGTCGACGATAACACCGCTCGGTTATTCTGATAGTACGGAACGGGTCGCTTAAGTGGCCCGTGTCCGAAGTCGACCTGCGGCGAGGTGCGATCGCCCGGTCTACCCTCCGCGTGGGTACTTAGGTAGTTCGAATTTGGCGAGCAACCCTATCCCACGCGGGGGCTGATTGGCTCGATCGCGGTGAGACCGAAAGGTCCACCCGTGACTGGTTCCCGGCGTTAGTCCGAGAGGGTCACGACTGGATTGTCCGTCCGGTGGGCGACGTGCCGCGATTCGAGTTACGTGGCCGTCCGCACGCCGGCGGGCGCGAAATCCGCAACAATATATATATACATTCACATATATATATATATATATACATCCACATATATATATATATACATATACATATATATATTTACATATATATATTTACATATATATACATATACATATATATATATATACATATATATATATATATACATATACATATATATATATACATATACATATATATATATACATATATATATATATATATACATATACATATATATACATACATATATATATATATATACATATACATATATATACATATACATATATATATATATACATATATACATATATATATATACATATATACATATATATATACATATATATATATATACATATATACATATATATATATATATATATATATATATATATATATATATATACATATATATATATATATATATATATATACATATACATATATATACATATATATATATACATATATATATATATATACATATATATATATATATACATATACATATATATACATATATATATATATTATATATATACATATATATATATACATATACATATATATATATATATATATATATATATATATATATATATATTCATGCGCCACTTAACGACGGGGTTACGTTCTGAGAAACGCGTCGTTAAGCGACGTCGTCGTTGTGCGAACATCATTTTTTTCATTTTCGTTTTCGAACTTCGTTTTCGAACATCGTACTTACACAAACCTGGACACCGAAGCTATATGGTGTAGCCTATTGCTCCTCCGATACAAACCTGTACAGCATGTTACTGTACTGAATACTGTCGGTAATTGTAACACACATCCAAGAGACAGAAGACGCATTAGATTTACCTTTGTGCAGTTCATGACGGCCATCAGTGTGGTTAGCAGCAGCTTACAACCTCCTCTCACAACGATTATAGAAAGGTGATAAAATAGCGTTTGGATTTTATAAATCCGTAATCATTGCATCGATGTTATAATTTACAAATGAATAAACGAGCACCTGTCAATTGTGATATATTTTCGGAACAGTGCGGTTGTTTTAACAACATAAAAATCTTCACTAAAAATAAATTTGTGTTTTAATTGACGAACAACAACGATTTATTCGTGGAATTCTTCAATTCAAAGGTAATTTACTTGCTGGAAGGTAAACGTGGAAACATTGGTTCAGTTTGAAAGCCGATTTCCTTGAATCCTGATTTAGCACGACCCTGTTTTTTAGCGATGACATTTTATAGACCTCAACGATCGCATTATAACAGGGCCACACTGTCGTTGTTTATCATTTTGAGGTATTATGTTCTGTAGAGTATACATAATTGTATCTGCTATTTTTATACGAGGCTACATCACTCGGCGATAGGAATTTTTCAGCGACATTTTTTTTTTCATTTATTTATTTATTTATTTCAGAGCTGGCAGACCCGTCATATATGCGATCCGTCGTTGCCCGGAACGTCGTTAAGCGGCACATGACTGTATATATATATATATATATATATATATATATATATATATATATATATATATATATATATATATATATATATATATATATATATATATGTAGAGTTACGGTTCTGCAAAACTGCATGCCTCTAAGGCGATGGCACCCAACATACAGTGATCCCAAAGCAGTTATTTTGTGAGTCATCGTGCAGTCAGACCTTCCCCTTATGTCCAGTGGGTTAACGGGACGAAGTGCGTTGTGTGGGTCGAATAGATAGGTCTATTAATTAAATCTCTATCTTCTATTCTGATTTCTATACCAACCCTTTCCTTTTAGCCATGGTACAAATAAAGCAAGCAAGCAAACACACTACGCAGCCTCCTGTGGGAGAATTAAAAGAAGAACAAACTCACGATACGGCACGTGTATAGTGTGCCATTTCATTCAAATCTGCGCACCAATTTCCAACGGCATCTCACCTTGCTCACCACTCGCTCACTAAAAACTCACCACCTAGACCACCAACACCTCCCGCACACAGGAAAAATATTCCCGCATCTCCTTGTACCTCTGTATCGATACAATTTGCCACTAAACTGAGGCGTGCGACACGGCAAAGGCTGTACTCGAACTGCGTGATGCGGGGACGAGTGACAGATGTTGATAACACCAACCGCATCTCGCCGGAAATGTCCCAGGTGAACACGCAGGATTGATACAACCCTCGTCCAGTTGCCAGAACACGGCAAGATGGGCGTCGAGGAGGGGTCACGGGAAGAGTGATCCGGGAGTTTGGTACGGAGTTCCGGGCCGTGTCGCACCGGATGTAGGAATGACACCGCTTCCAGCCCCAGGAGCCTGGCAGGGGTGGCTAGTGCCGCTGTAGCCCAATAGAGAAGCAGGATTCGGGTCACAGCGCGTCACTTCAGGTCGTCACCCCACCCTTTGCCCGGAGCTTATAAAAGGCGGATCGCGGAGCCGCTCGCCCTCTTTTTCGCCTCTCGGCTTCGCCCTCTTCTTCACTGCTCCTCGCTTCCTCTGCCCGTCGCCGGCTCCTCGCTGCCTCTGCCTGTCGCCGGCTCTTCACTGCCTCTGCCCGTCGCCGCCTCTGCCCGTCGCCGGCTCTTTGCCTCCTCTGCCCGTCGCCGCCTCTGTCCGTCGCCGCCTCTTCGCCACCTCTGCCCGTCGCCGCCTCTTCGCCGCCTCTTAGCTGCCTCTGCCCGTCGCCGCCTCTTCGCTGCCTCTGCCCGTCGCCGGCTCTTCGCCACCTCTGCCCGTCGCCGGCTCTTCGCCGCCTCTGTCCATCACCGCCTTTTCGCCGCCTCTGCCCATCACTGCCTTTTCGCCGCCTCTGCCCGTCGCCGCCTCTGCCCATCACCGCCTTTTCGCCGCCTCTGCCTCTTCACCGTCTCTGCCCATCGCCGCCTCTTCGCCGCCTCTACCCGTCGCCGGCTCTTTGCCGCCTTTTCGCCGCCTCTGCCCGTCGCCGGCTCTTCACCACCTCTGCCCGTTGCCGGCACTTCGCCGCCTCTGCCCGTTGCCGGCTCTTCGCTGCCTCTGCCCGTTGCCGGCTCTTCGCTGCCTCTGCCCGTTGCCGGCTCTTCGCTGCCTCTGCCCGTTGCCGGCTCTTCGCTGCCTCTGCCCGTTGCCGGCTCTTCGCTGCCTCTGCCCGTTGCCGGCTCTTCGCTGCCTCTGCCCGTTGCCGGCTCTTCGCTGCCTCTGCCCGTCGCCGGCTCTTCGCTGCCTCTGCCCGTCGCCGGCTCTTCGCTGCCTCTGCCCGTCGCCGGCTCTTCGCTGCCTCTGCCCGTCGCTGGCTCTTCGCTGCCTCTGCCCGTCGCTGGCTCTTCGCTCGCGATTGGTGAGACATGCTTATTGAGACATGCTTATTCCGGAGGACTGGTGTGGCGCGCACGTTGCCACGAGCCCTGGCAAAGTGACTAAACTGGAGATAATGCACCAACTCTTGAGGTGGGAACGCTCAAGCAGAGTGTCCCACAGGGGTGCACGCTACATTCACAGACCTATGCGCGACTATACTATGTTCGGGATCTTTTTCCTCACGAATCTTCTCTCCTCCCCTCTATCTCGTCCCTTTTGGACGCACATAAGAGCATCCATTGCTGACTCGCAATCACAGTTTCCTCTGGCACAACACCGCACCCACCCTCCCCCATATTGCACTTCACCACACCCCACTCCCACACCTTCGACACCAGTATTTCTCCCTCCTTCCTCCCCCTAAGTGTACTGGGTTGCGTTGGTCAGCCGACCGCGCCAGGTATTACAAGGCCGTTTA
>NC_140969.1:105136888-105144388 GCF_056783735.1 Eptatretus burgeri
GTTATTTTGTCCAAAGGCAGTGATACCAAATATCAAGTCAAGGGTGTCAATAATTTTATCAATGCCATTTCTTGTTATTTGCTGATTTTTAAGGATATATTAAGTTCTGAATAAAAAAACAAACGTTCGGTAATACGAACAGTGAAATCAAGAATTGTGGAGACAAAATACTTTTGTCAATTTAAACTTCTTTTTAGAGAAAATTGTGAGTTATTTGAAAAAGGTGCAAAGGTGACAATATTTTTGGCCATGGGTGTGTGTGTGTGTGTGTGTGTGTGTGTGTGTGTGTGTGTGTGTGTGTGTGTGTGTGTGTGTGTGTGTGTGTGTGTGTGTGTGTGTGTGCAATGTGCATGCTGTTATGTCTGGTTTTCTTATTTGGATGATGGTGCAGTGCAGTAATTGGTCTATATTTTAATTACGTGGAGCTCTACATTTTTATGGAGGGAAAGGTTGTAGGTGACAAATCAACCATGCACCTTATACGCAGGTGTAACTTTGTACATGGTGGTTTTCATCGTGCTCGGAACTGATTGGCAAGATTCATCAAAATCTTTTTTTTGGACTGAAAAAATCGAGATTAATCAGTTTATTTACGTACATCAATACTGGGACAAACAGAACGATTTTGGAATTTTTTCGGGTTTAAATAAATGAAGAGTGTTAACAACAAAACAACAAAAAATCAACGTTGAATCAATCATTAAGAGGTGAGGCAACTTAAACAAAACAAAATGATCAATCATTGCAGATTCATCACAGCATTTGTTCCTGTTTTCACGACCTGACAAATGCACTACTCTCTCTCTCTCTCTCTCTCTCTCTTTTTCTCCTCTTGTTACACTTTACTGTCAAATTCATTTTACCTTGAGTAGGGCTTGACTGAACCTTCTCATGACACTAATGTACATCTCTGAGATGTTTGGTTCTCTCTGTGCCATATCATGTTCTTCACACTCAACGATCAAATACCTGCAAGCAGAGAAGAAGAAATTTCTGTGACAAAAAAAAAAATCCGTTCTATAATGCCTTATTTTGTTTATTATTCTATATTCTAGTTGTTTAGTCTATCACTCTTCTGCCGACATATGATGATGACAAATCTTAGATATAATCTATGGCAGTCTGTCTGTCCGTCCGTCCGTCCATTTGGGGAGGGGCTTCTCAGTTCAGGGTGGGGCTTCCACCATTGAGGAAGGGGTTTCAAAATAAGATCACCGCCATTTTGTTCGCTCCGTGGAGCCTCTTTTGTAAGGCTCGCACTTTCTTACACTCTCAAGGCCATATCTATTAACTCTAATTCAATATCTGATTTCATTCTTTGTAGTTATTAAGTTGGTTCAAGTCTCAGTTGCAGCAAAAGGTGAGAAAAATCGGATAAATAATGGTGTTCATCCACAAAAATGCATTCTAATAGCCATTTTGACTGTATCTGGTCAGACACGATGTGGTGAGGGGAGAAAGGGAGGGGGAGGGGGAGGGGGAGGGGTGAAAGGGAGGGGAGGGGGGAGAGGAGAAAGGGAGGGGAGGGGGAGGGGAGAAAGGAAGGTGGAGGGGAGAAGGGGGAAAGGGAGGGGAGGGGGAGGGGAGAAAGGGAGGGGAGGGGGAGGGGAGAAAGGGAGGGGAAGTAGAAGAGTGAAGGTAGGGGGAGTAGTGAGAGGAGAGAGGGAGAGTAGTGTGAAGAGGGGAGGCGTATGAAGAGGGGGAGGAGTATGAAGAGGGGAGTAGTGTGAAGAGGGGGAGTATTGTGAAAAGGGAGAGGAGGGAGAGGGAGCAGAGGAGTGAGGGTCGGGGGAGTTGTGAGATGAGGGAGTGGGAGTAGAGGAGTGAGGGTAGGCGGGATAGAGAAAGAGGTGGGAGGGGAAGTAGAAGAGCGAGGGGAGGGTAGGGGGAGTAGTGAGGAGAGAGGGGGAGGGGAAGCAGAAGAGTGAGGGTAGGGGGAGTAGTGTGAGGAGAGAAGTGGAGTAGTGTGAAGAAGGAGAGGAGTGAGGGGCAGTAGAGGAGCGAGGGTAGGGAGTAGTAGTGAGAGGAGGGAGTGGGAGTAGAGGGAGAGGCGGGAGGGGAAGTAGAAGAGTGAGGGGAGGGTAGGGAGTAGTGAGAGGAGGATAGGGGGATTAGTGGAATGAGAGTATGGGGAAGAGTTGGAGGAGGGAGGGGGAATAGCGGAGTGTGGGTAGGGTGAGTATTGAGGGGAAGTAGAAGAGCAAGGGTAGGGAGAGGAAGGAGGGGAAGTTGAAGAGCAAGGGTCAGGTTCCATGCTCGGGAATTAGTTGTTACACCACTTTGAATGTATCTGGTCAGACACGATGTATGGAGGGAGAGAGCGGAGAGGTGGGAGGGAGGGAAAGTAGAGGAGTGAGGGTAGGGGGAGTAGCTAAGTCTGAGAGTAGGGTTCTCTGTGAGGGAAAACTGAAGTTAGGGTTCGAACTGTTGTCTAATTATGTTTTTTCATGTTCTCCAAGTATATAAAAGAGTTTATTTCAGGTGAGTGATAACCCTTTTCCAACTATATAAAGAAACAATACTTCAAAAAACGTTCTACATAATAAGTTGAATATGTGGACAAACGATGGAATTCAATATTTATGAATAATGTTTGGTTTTAAGGCATTTTAAGTTTGTGAAGTGCATTCGATGCAAGTCAATCAAGTCAATGCAGAAGTTACTCCATCTTATATCTCACCCACCTATCTTCCTCCTCTCCCCTCCCCTTCCTCATCCCCTCCCCTATCTCCTCTCTCCCCTCCTTCATCCCATCCCTCTCTTTCTCCCATCAATGTGTGTGTGCCATGAAACTGGACGTCACATTTCCCAGAATCCCCTCTCTCCTCTCCCCCCTTCCCCTCTCGTGAGTGAAGCCTTAGATATGAAGAGGCCTGGTCCAAATGTCATACATATCTATGCCCATGGCTTTCTCAGAAGTGCCCCACAAGTCATATATATACATATAATCTGCGCCAGTCTGTCTGTCCGTCCGTCCATTTGGGGAGGAGCTTCTCAGTTCAGGGCGGGGATTCCCACACTCGGGGGGGGGGGGGGGCTTCCAAATCGCATCACCACCATTTTGTTCGCTCCGTGGAGCCTCTTTTGTAAGGATTACACTTTCTTACACTCTCAGGGCTTTATCTTAACTCTGAGATCTGATTTATATTTTTGTAGTCACTAAGAGGGTGTAAGTTTTGGATGTACAAAACAAGAAGGAAATTTGTGTTTTTAGACAAAAATGCATTTTAAGTAAAACGATGGCCTGTAATGTAAAGTCCATTCAGACTCCCTCACGGCTATATCTTCACTCGAATTCACCTTCTGATTTCATTTTTTGAAGTTGTTAAGATGGTTCAAGTTTCAGCAAAAGTTGAGAAAATCGGACGAACATTGGCATTTATACACAAAAATGTATTCTAATAGCCGTTATCAATGTACCTGGTCAGACGTGATGTGGGGAGGGGGAGTTATCATTAAGTTACCTTTTTATCATGGTTACCTTTGGAAGAAACAAAGGTATATTTTGATTACAACTCACACAAAGAAAATGAACTAATGCATGTCAGCGATCGCAGCAGCGGTCGATTATTATACACCGCTTAAAGAAAATACGTTTTTATAATACAGAGGAAAGAAAAATCATGGTCTTTAATAATAAATAAATAAACTTTTGATTTTCACACGAGTTTTCAAGGCTGAATTGTGTGTAAGTACAGGATTTATCAACAAACTGTATTTCACGTGTCTATGCACATTGTGAATGAAACGGAAGACCAAGAAGGAACCCGAAGAAGTAAAGAGCAAAGATGGAGCCATCAGGAGGAACCTGCGATTGGATTCAGCCGCTACTCCACAATCCTCAAACACGTCCAGGCACAGCCAAGTGAACCTTACAGGAAAATCTCTGCAAGAATTCACTTCTTCAAAGACAGATAGATAATGAAAGAGAGGAATAAGAAAGTGAAAGAGATGAAAGAGAAGAAAAAGCCAGCATTAGAATGAAAAGAGAAATGTGAAAAATCAAATAAACAAATAAATATAAATTTAGAAAGAAGTGTGAAAGGAACAAAGAAAAAAAGATGTCAGGAAGAACCCAGAGAGATAGATTCATGTATGTCACATGTAATGTGTGAAATAAATAAACATGAGAAGGAAAATTGTTGAGAGATTTTTTTAGTTCTTATTTTACCAGTTATGTACACATACACTTTGAAGAAGTTTATTTTAAATCTTCAATTAAAAAAACAAGCTCGCATGAGCTAAGATCCTCGTCCTCTTAATGATGACGTCATTAAAACGAATATGACGTCATTGTGATGAATCAGGTTTGCGATAAATTATCTGTGCTAATGCCCGGCTTGATTCCCGCAAACAAAATTCACACAGCTTGCCTAGTTTCGGAGATAATGGTATAGGCGATTTCCATTAGCGGCGATATGACGTCAACTTTTTTTCTCGGAAGAATTTCCAAAATGGGAGATGGTTACTGCCTGCGCATGGGCTTTGTGCATATATATGGCAAGTTTCACGAAGATGTGATGAAAACTCTGGGTTGTGAAACAAAAAAATGTCAAAAAATATTAATGACATCATAAAAATTGATATGACGTCATAATGATGTATCATATGTGCTGTAATTCATCTCTGCTAATGCCCTGTTCAATTCTCGCAAACATTTCAAAAAGCTTTCCGAGTTTCGGAGATAATTTTTTAGGCGATTTCCATTAGCGGAGATATTTTGACGTCATAACTTTTTTTCTAGGAGGAATTTTCAAAATCGGAGATGGTTACTGTCTGCGCAGAGTATTTTTACATATATATGCCAAGTTTCAGGAAGTTTCGATGAAAACTGTAGGCTGTGAAACAAAAAAATCCACAAGAAGAACAACAACGCGAGTAAGACTTAGAGATCCTCCACGAGGATCTAAAAAGAATGTCCTTTGTATGCTGCACACTAACAAAAAGAGTAATTTCGGTTTTCGCCGGACAGAAGGGTGTAATGGCCATATACACCGCCCACAGCACTTTTTCCCAGGGACTTTTCCATTTGAGCTGTATTCTTTAGACGGCATCACAATAAAATGTTTTATTCCTCAGATGTCGTCACAATAAAATGTTTCATTCTTTAGACGTCGTCACAATAAAATGTTTCATTCTTTAGACGTCGTCACAATAAAATGTTTCATTCTTGAGACGTCGTCACAATAAAATGTTTCATTCTTTAGACGTCGTCACAATAAAATGTTTCATTGTTTAGACGTTGTCACAACAAAAAGTTTCATTGTTTAGACGTTGTCACAACAAAAAGTTTCATTGTTTAGACGTCGTCACAACAAAAAGTTTCATTGTTTAGACGTCGTCACAACAAAATGTTTCATTCTTTTGACGTCGTCACAATAAAATGTTTTATTGTTTAGATGTCATCACAATAAAATGTTTCATTCTTTAGACGTCGTCACAATAAAAAGTTTCATTCTTTAGACGTTGTCACAATAACATGTTTCATTCTTTAGACGTCGTCACATTAAAATATTTCATCCTTTAGACGTCGTCACAATAAAATGCTTTATTGTTTAGACGTCGTCACAATAAAATGTTTCATTCTTTAGACGTAGTCACAATAAAATGTTTCATTCTTTAGACGAAGTCACAATAAAATGTTTCATTCTTTAGACGAAGTCACAATAAAATGTTTCATTCTTTAGACATCGTCACAATAAAAAGTTTCATTCTTTAGACGTAGTCACAATAAAATGTTTCATTCTTCTGACATCGTCACAATAAAAAGTTTCATTCTTTCGACATCGTCACAATAAAATGTTTCATTCTTTAGACAACGTCACAATAAAATGTTTTATTGTTAAGACATCGTCACAATAAAATGTTTCATTCTTTACACATAGTCACAATATAAAGTTGCAAGTCTTAGGTACTCTTTGATCCCAGAGTCACACAAGTACAAAGCTCCTGTGTGAAGCAGGACGATGTCGACATGATGAAGTCACACGCCTTAAACATAGTAAAAGTAAAGTATTATTTCAAATAATCAATGGCATTGCATTTGTTATTTTATTGCCTTCCAGGATAGTTCAGACCCTCAAAGGATTACACATTCGGCTTTGAGCTGCCTAGCCAGGGATGGAATCCCAACCACGCTATAAACTACCACCCTGGCATTCGGCATGCAGGGCGAGGCATCAATCAGAGGGACGTTAAACCCGAGGACACAACGCGACGCGTTGCATTGCATTGCGTTGCGTTGCGTTTGGAACTGCCATTTCCAAAATGAATAAAAGAATGAGGAACAGAATGAAACAGCTGATGAATGTCATCATAGACTTGCACAGGAAGCAGAAAGAAAAAGAATGAGGCAGAAGAATGAGATGCCTAACGTCTGATCTTCCGCTCATTTCCAGCCTTTTAAATCAGAACCATCCCCGACTCTGCAAGTTGGTCCTGAGATTCATAAAAGAGAGAGCAGGAAATCTATATCGGATTAAGGACTATCCAAATTCATCTACCGCTGCTATGTTGGATACGTGGTATATATATAGAGCCTCACGGCTCTGAAAACGCCATTAAACGAAGAAGAAGAAGAAGCAGAAAGAGGTTTCCCACAGGTCTATATAATAATACACTTGTTTGTCCGTCCATCCGTCTGCCTGTATGTATTTGTTAATGTTCCATTTCACCAATTGGTTGGACAGCTTGCCTGACCACCCACAAATTCAACATGACAAAAAAAAAACATATGGCTGCCATGTTGGTGATGTATGAAGCCAAACATCTTCAGAGCTGTCATTCAAAACTGGCATGTCCTCCTGAAAGTTTCCCCTTCAATGTAAAACAACCAAAGCGACTGTTAAAACCTGGTGTTGGCTTCGGACCCAAAGATCCCAAGCCAGCCACCCTAACCACTGACTTTGAGCCCAGTTTTCCACTGAATTAACACCAGGTGGGGTTGATTCAGCCTGTCATCCTTCCGAGGTCGGCGAAATGAGTACCAGTGTACTGGAATAATGGTTGTATCGGTTCTGTTCCATACCTGCAACCACAGTGCGGTAATCTTCATCCTGATGAAGCAGCACTCGTATGAAAGGAAGAAGTGAAGGAAAAGGATCATCAAATAGTGAAAATTTGGAGCCGATAGGCGTCATTGGTCTTGTGAAGATTACCATACCTATCAGCCTCAGTGATCGAGTGAGCAGTCTGTTGTCCATACACCGCCCAAATAACTATGTGGAATTCTCTCAAGGAGGGTTTTTACCATGGAGGTGATGCAGCTATTGTTTCCAATTATTATCCCTCATTCGAAATAGTCCAAAACAGGGGATCATGCATTTGGTCTCGAGGATGTGTGTGTGCATGCTTGCGTCCGCAACCATATCCTGGACATGCATTTACTGATGTTGTTCAAACTTAGCACCCAGATAATGAACGATGACTTAAATGTTATGCACGTCATTGGATATTTGGGTCACAGGTTCGGTGTCACGTGTTTCATGTTTGATCCGGGTT
>NC_140969.1:105154388-105209388 GCF_056783735.1 Eptatretus burgeri
TAGTTATTGTGGGGCTAATTTTAACCGTTCGCAGTTTGTTTGTTTTTTTAGCAGAGTTGTGATTCATGGTTTGTGTCCAAGTCGGTGTATATCTCGCACCAGAAGCCTTTCGATCTGCTTTGAGATTCAAGGTGGCTGAGCATTGTCTTACCCTTCTCTTACGTGACAATGCAGGAGGAGACTTCGTCATAAAGCCGATGCTGCTGTACCGAGTGCTGAACCCCGGCAACCTCAAAGTGTAGAACAAGAGCCAACTCCCGGTATTCTGGCGTGCCAACAGGAGAGCGTAGGTGACTGCCACAACGTTCATGGACTGAAAAACAACTGTTTCGTCCATGAGGTGTAAAACTACCTGGGGTCAAAAAACCTTGCGTTCAAGGTTCTACTTATCTTGCATAATATGCCAGGTCACCGAGAAAGCCTGCAGTTTGCTCATCCCAATTGGGAGGTCGTCGTCTTACCTCCCAACGTGACCTCCCTCCTCCAGCCAGTGAACCGAGGTCTCATTGCGATGTTCAAGTCAAACTACACCCGCAGCACATAATGAACCAGATGGACAGACACTTCTTTGACAATCACTGATTGCTGGAAAAATTATGACAACACTGACTATTAATAACATTACGGATCGTTTTGAAAAGATTAAGCCTCCGCCATGGAATGCATGTTAGAGGAAGTTGTGGAGTGAGGCAGTGCACAACTTCAAGGGCTTCCCCTCAGTGGATTGTGAAGTTGGCAAGTGATGTTAGAGGAGAGGGCTTTGAAGATGTCCAAGAGAAAGAGGTGGAGGAACTCCTTGTATCCCACCAAGAGGAGTTAACGCAGGAAGATCTGGAAGAGCTCATAAGCTCGAGTGAAGAGCGTGATGAGGAGGTGGTGATGGTGCCGAAACTACGCATCCGCTCTGAGTCTGGGAGGTCGGCTGAGCCATACCCCACTGAGTGTGTTGAGAAAGTGGTGCCATTGTTGTGACGTCATTGGTGATACTGAGAATGCCCCAAGAAGTGACGGCACTTCTCCCAAACTCAGTGGCTGTGTTTATCTCGTCTCATAGGCCTGTGTTGTCTCGTCTGTATGTCCACGTGTGTATGTCCGTGTGTGTGTGTGTGTGTGTGTGTGTGTGTGTGTGTGTGTGTGTGTGTGTGTGTGTGTGTGTGTGTGTGTGTGTGTGTGTGTGTGTGTGTGTGTGTGTGTGTGTGTGTGTGTGTGTGTAGCAGCTCCATTACGAGCCGTAGATCCTGTATAAAAATTAAAATGTTTATTTAAATTGTGATAAGTTTATTTTTGGCTGCCGACCAACTGCCTCTGCATTTCCTTGAAGCCCAGGAACACAACACCCTCTTTCCCATAGGCCCTCAGTTCTAACATTCGTAGTTTTGCTTTTCTCAGTATTTTCCACAAACTTAACTCCCGCGATATTTAAGGGTTTACTGTACTGTACTTCCTTACTAATTTTTTGATGGAATTTGTTTGGTTTTTTTTTTGTTGTGGATTGACTTGTCAATACTCAAGCATGAAAAACTCAAGAAAAAAGTTGGAACAGCATTATCCCTTCCACCTATGAGCTTGCTATATTCTCAAAAGCTCTTGCTGAAACTTCTGAATTTACCATGACACAAGATCAACTCAAAACTGGTATGACCATGATTATTAAATGACTGTTCTTGAATGAATAGTATCACATTGCAAGTTATTGAATGAGTGGCAATGCATGATAAGATTAAGAATCTATGTGAAATGTACAGAAAAGTGAATTAATTATATTAATTCATTGTATTTATCATTCAACACAAAAAATAGAAACAAAATGAGGATATAAGCCTCAATTATTCCTGCAGGAATCCAACAACACCAACAGGTTATCGTGTTATTCTTTCAACATTCGGCAGGGACATGATGATCTCTTACTTATCCTGATCGCTTTCCT
The DNA here is from genome assembly GCF_056783735.1 of Eptatretus burgeri. Lineage (NCBI taxonomy): Eukaryota > Metazoa > Chordata > Myxini > Myxiniformes > Myxinidae > Eptatretus > Eptatretus burgeri. The sequence continues at coordinate 105,156,316 of NC_140969.1, forward strand.
TTACAGCTGGGGCTGGAGCGGTCTCCGCCATGACCGTCTGACCGCTCTCCTTCCTGCTGGGCTCCAGACCAGCTTTTATCTCCTCATAGTTTTCATACTTCAGAGCTTGAACAAGTTGTAATAAATACATCAGCAGATCCTGTGAGGCAAAAACAAAGTGTTCCATTTTAATCATAATCACTCTGATCGGGTACATTGAACATTTCCTTTCTCTCAACAATGGAAATCATTGCAAGCAATCATCCTTTATTGGATGAAAGTGCTCAGCTCATAATGCCAACCTGTACAGGAAAGTAGATTCAAAGATCAAGATCGTTCTTCATCATCAATATAAAAGGAGCTCAAAAAAAAAAAATAGGTAGAAATCCTACTATTAATTTGCAATTGGTCACTGGCTGTGACACCATTATAAATTTTTATTCACCGTGGGACACCAATGACACCAAACAGGTAGAAATCCTACCCCAGGCATCAAAAAGCCACATATATCAAACAAACATTTTCAAATGGAGCACCTCACCACCACTAGAGCATTTAAATTGCATCAGAAGTGGCAATAAATGTGAATTGTTGCTCCCAGCTTGTCAGCTCGATGACAGAAGATGCCATTTGAATTTTTGCCGGAGCTCCATCCCTATTTTCTTTGGAATTCCATGTGGGCAGGGGCAACTTGCTGGTCAACCAAATTTGACATGCAAGTAAAACAAGAAGCTCAAAGTGACAAATGTTACCTCATCGTCTGCTTGCTGCAGTCGTGTAACAGCATAGCGGCGCACACTTGTGTTAGAGTACCGTGGAGAGAGAAGTTCCAACGCATCTTCAACATCCATAGGCTTCCAGCGGGCAAGTAGTTCCACAGCCTGCTTGGCTTCTTGAGCCCGTGACCAGTTTACACACTTCAGGAACTTTGTTAGTGCCTATAAGATATTAAAAAAAATAAAAAACACGAATGACATCATGTGCAATTATAGCAAAAGGAAATTTCCAGGTGGAAGAAAAGATAAGATTACAAACTGTGACTCAAAAATGAAAAACGATCCACTCATTTTACTCATTCATTGTCAATACATTTACTGCTTCTCATTCGAGAAAAATGAAGAATTAACAACAACCTCCCGATACCATCATATGGTAAAAATCCACAGCGAAAGTATGATATGAACATCGCATGATCCGAGTCGATCGAACAAAACGTCATACGGATTGTGGAGATGCCAGCAGATCCAACAAATTATCAACAATGCACTAACCCGATGCAATAAAGATGAGCATTTAAAACAACTGAACCTACAAAAACAACTGCTCTGATTTGTCACTCGAGTGTCACATCATCTTCAAACAAATATAAATATTAAACGTCCGCCAAGTAAGAGATTCCAAGAGGATGGTGCAGAGATAGCACAAACAGTTTTTAGCTGTCCAAGCTGAGTTTGATTGTCAGCCTGATGATAAACTGTTGGATTTCTGCTTCAAAGGAAGAACGTTGTACCACAAAGTGCGTCGTCACTCCGATGGATGTTCGCTGGGTGTCCCATCTGATCTGCGAGCATTCGTTTAGTGGACGTTAAAGATCCCATGGTGTCACATGTAAAGAATGGGTGAGTTACTGCCAGCACCCTGAACAAATTATAAATTCCTGCCCAAATCAGCCCCAGTTGAATGTCAGGCCTAATCAGCCAGTTCATGAAAAAGATTTGGTCCATAACTTCCACCACAGCTGACTCCACAATGAAGTGGGACTAACTGCAGTTGTTGAAGTAATAGTGGTAGTACCTGGCAAGACTTAAGAACTTAAAGAGTTAGAAGAGGAAAAATAAATAAATAAGGAAATGGAATTTTGTGAAATGCCTACTTTGTGACATATAGTAGAGACTCGTTATATAAAAACAGACACATTCTCTTTCTGTAGACTGATAATCATCTCAAAAATTTGTTAATAGCCCATCCCCCACCCCTCCCACCCCCTTGCACCCTCACTGCCACAGCAATAGATATAGATAGGAAGATAGATAAATCTCAATTATCATCTTCTGTAAGTTCCAGTTTGAGCAAAAGAGCACTCAATAAACTGGCCATAATAATTACACGGCTCACACAGCCTTGGAAGACCAAATTTGCAGGAGTTTCCCAGGGCCATTGGGGTTGTTTTTCCAAACTCACTTGTACATACATTTCCAAAAACAATTTCAATCGTCTAAGCTGCGGCGATTGTTTTTAATGCAACTCGTGGGCCCGTTGGTCCGAGGCATCAAATTTTCATTCATCTTCACAGCCTTGTTGCAGACCCGGCTGCTGTACTGCTTGAGCATTAGCTTCTCTTTAACCGAGCCCAGATGTGCTTGCGGCTCGCGTGGGGATCACATGTTCATTATTATTTTTGCCATATGACACCACTATTCTTATTATTGTTGTAAATATTATTCGTATTAATTAATATATGTTTTGGAACAATGTTATCATTGTTTTTGTTATTTATTTTATAATTACAATGCCACACTGTGGTAGAAGGACATGTTAAACTGCTTTGTATACCTTAACATGGCGTGCGTTTAAAACATGGGAATTCTAATGGATTTTTTTGTAGTTAATTAGCCCAATCAACTCAGGAGGTTATGAGGATCATTTTGGTGCATCAAATTCCACATCAGAACCCTCTAATAGAACTCCACAAAAAAACCACACACACACACACACACACACACACACACACACACACACACACACACACACACACACACACACACACACACACACACACACACACACACACACACACACACACACTTGTAGTGGATGAATCAATATCGATGAATGTTTGGATTTGGTTTGGGAAGACAGACAATAAATATTGTTACGGCCGTCGAGCCGTTCCGGTCTCCTGGCATGAATCCCGGCGAACTGCGTCAAAGCGGCCGCAACAGCCGACTGATTCAGTCACCCCAGGCCAAACCACGGTTCTATCCACCCCAATACTGTACTGAGTGGGACAAACCAGCCAGTCAAACCAGCCACCATGTTAGATCATCCTCAATCAATAACCATGATGTTTTATACCATTGTTAACCCTAACCCAAATACCTCCTCCTTCCAATTTTCCAGTTTTCCCTCCTTGGAGTCTCCTGTATCCAACTAGCGTGTTTTGTGTCCCGTTTTTGTCGGTTACCTCCTGATCCATTCAGTGTACTGCCTCTTCCATGAGTCTCAACGATGTATATAAAAATAAAAATGAATACGCCCAGACCCAGAACACTGCCTTGGGCCACTCCAGCCTTGACAGGGAGAGGAGATGAAAGGATTCCGTTGAGTGCCAGATGTTGGCTACGAGAGTGGAGGAAGTCAGTCAGCCATGTATGAAGTTGGCCTTAGATGCAATCGACAGAAAGTTTGGAGAGTAAGGCAGGATATCAAACTGTATCAAAAGCACGAGATAAATTTGCAGGATAAATTGCAGGCGGCCCTGATCTAATTTCTGATATTGAGGGCCTCCATCCATTGTTGGGTGAGTCGAAGCAGCATGTCCAAATGGAGTGACCTGGTCCAAAAACCAAATTGATGATCTGAGATGAGGTTGTTGGAGAAAATGAAGGATTTCATATCAAATGTGATGATAGATTCCAAGAACTTGCTTATGATTAGCAGTAAGATGATAGGTCTGTGGTTGAGGGGATCAGATTTGCAGCTGTTTTATGTGATACAGTGATGTTGGTGGATTTCCAAGCAGATGGAAGATGACCTAAAATGACAGGGTGAAAATGGCAGAGAGAGGATGTGCAAGAGCAATGGAGTAGATTTTTAGCTTCTCTGGAATTGGAATTCCAGATCAAATTAAGTCATCGTGCACCATCCGTCCGTCCGCCCATCCGACTTCTATTTCGACTTCTCCGGCCAAACTCGCTGAGCTGATTCAGGTGAAATTTGGCAGCAACATTCCGCTCCTGACTGGTAACAGAGATTGCAAAGCTTGTTTTAGTCACGTCACTTTAAATAGATCAAAATGGTCATCTTCATCAATTTTGGGGAAAATTGTGTAAATTCCTTCAAAAATCTTCTTCTCCAGACCAACCAGTCGGAATGCTAAAAAAAATTGGTTTACCACTTTAGGCCAGGGTAGGGATGTTAAATTGTGGAGATCATGCTGATCAGGTGGCCGGAAGTGTGTCAAGATGGTGGAATTAGTACATTTTTGGGAAAATCATTTAAATTCCTTTAAAAAATCTTCCTCTCCAGACCCACCAGTTAGAATGGCACCAAATTTGGGTTGCAACATTAAGCCAGGGCCCAGATAAGCTACAGGTCCGGTGGTCCGATTTTTAAAAGCACATGAGCCGAATCCATATTGACATCAAATGTGGAGAAATTTTATGAAAAATGCTGGCCAGACACATCGGGACTGTTGTTGAGCAGCAGGATCGGATCGGATTGTGGAGACAGAGTAGAGTGTAAACAATACAAATGTTGTGGAGAACATGTAAAGCGTATTACAAACATCCATTTCCAAAATGACAAAAGGTACCTTCAGTACGCTTTGTGTAAATGAACAACAAGGACATCAGTGTCCAATGAACTCAGCACACTCTATGGGATTCGAATCTGGGTCACAGATTTATTTGTTCTTGTTCATGCTTTCTTTGCCCTCAATCATTCTTCCTGATGGATATTGTTGTTTCGGAACCGCTTCAATATCCAGATAATCATGTGGAATTTGTTTCGATGTTTAAATAAGGAATGGAAATTATTCAATACTCTGGCATAACGCTGTTTTGTATGCAGCCTTTGGCTGCTGGTTGCATCATTTCTGAAAGTGTGGTTGTGCCGCTGATGCAGCACCACTGTTACCAGTAGGCTGGTACTCATTTGGCTGACCACTGAAGGATGGCAGGCTGATTTAACCCTCCTGGTGGTCAATTCAACGGCTCGACGGGGGATCAAACACAAGACCCTAAGATCTTAAGCCAGCCACCTGGCATAATGATAAAGCATCATAATAATATCTCCCTAAAACTGAATCAAAAAAAAATAAAATCTGAAAGGAACAAACACTTACCTTTTCCTGGTTGGTCAGGTAATATCGGAATTTCCACACCAAATCTTGCTCTTCAGAAGTCAGCTGTTTAGTTGGTGGATAACCAACAATGACCTACAGACAATCAATAATGCTTTGGTAATGGTCCCCGAAAGATTGTAATTTAAGGTCAAAAGCGTTGAAATTGTCTGAAGGGGTCTAAAGGGTCTTAAAATGTCTAAAAAGAGTCTAAAGGTCAAAGGGGTCCACAAGGTATGAAAAGGTCTGAAAGGTGTGAATGTCTAAAGGGTAGAAAGGAGTCTCAGAATCTTCGAGGTTGGAAAGGGTCTGAAGAGTTTAAAGGGGTAACAAAGGGTCGAATGTAATTCATACAAACACTCACGTTCTGTGCGAACAAACAGACAGACAAACAAACGGACCCAAATGCAACGCTCTCTCCTCTGGCGAGGGTAAAAAAACAAAAAGGGTTATGATAAAAAGATTAAAATCATTGACATGATTTGGGTGAATGTGCAGGCCGTACATTGAGCTGGTCACGCGTGGCAGCATTAGGCTTGAGATCATGGTCAGAAGGGCCAGAACGGAGACTGCGGGCAAGCTTGTGGTGTTTGCTTTCAACAAGGTTTTCCTGTCGAGCACAGAAACATACCAAGTACATTTGAATAAAAGCATAAACTACACCGAAGTCGATGGCATGCCATCGCAAATCCCCACGCTTCCCACCTAAAACAAAGTGAAAGATGGCAAAAAGGTTCCACCAGGAATGACCCAATATCAAATTTTGAGTTAAAATTTCTTTTTCCCGTTTTTTTTTACCCCTGTGAACCCAAGTCCCCACATCCTAAGGCATGAACCGGGGATCAAATCCAAAAAAGCGTTACATACTTCATGCGTCCCCAATGTTGATTGCATACAAAGTGTCACCCTTGGATGCAGGGCTGGGTCTGGGAGACCTAGCATTTTTGTTTTGCTATAACGATGTTATATAACTTTTTTATCTTTGCACGAGCCTCTTTGTGTGATCCCATGATTTAGATACAAATCATTCAGTGGTATAAATATTAAAAAAAAATTAATTCAGGTTCGAAGGAAAAGTTTAATTCATTACACTACCTACCTTTCCTCTGCAGTCCTCGGGTCTGGGAGAACCTGAGTTACAGTTTGGTTGCCTGATTACCTCATGAGCCTGGCTCACAGGGTGGTCGTGATAAATAATGTGAAACTCACAGGGTGGGAGGGGGAGGGTTACATACTAAAACAGCACAAAAGGGGGCATCGATGTAATGGAACAAATGCATTGTTTGTACCTATTCTTGCAAACGACAAACCAGAAGGTGGTCGATGGTCATGTGGTACAATATCCTGGACATCGCTACTGTACTCTGAATGCTTATGTGCTGTACACAGCACAGCATCCAGAAGTTAGATAGAGCCCAAGTTGGTGTTGCTTCCGTGTAAATAGTTTCCCAGGAATTACTGGAAAATTGCACGAAATCGATTCAGGATTCCTGCCTTTTCCTGGTTCTTTTGATTTGGGCTTGGAAAAATTGGATTCTAACCAACTCTAGTGGCTCGTGTAGAGATGTGCTTGTACTTGCGCCAATTCAAACCACAACCAAGTTGACGAAATAAGAAATGTGTGTAACGAAAGTACCGATTAGTGGTGTGGGAGAATGAAGTGTGGAAAATAAGAGGGAGGTGGCCGTGTGCTGTCTGTAGAAAAGTGGAGGTAGTAATTCAGTATTGCATAAATTCTGCAACTGCTGGGTGCACAAGAGGTGTCGTAGCATCAGGGTTAGACTGCAGGTGGTTCCTGACTTCAAATGTGCTGTATGCGCAGGTAAACAAGTGACTCCAGTGAGAGTGGGAGGGTTACTTTATGGGGATATATCTCTGGAATGTGTCGATAAATTCTGTTGCCTTGGTGACATGATTAGAGCAGGTTGTGGTGTGGAGGCAGCAGTGAATGAAAGAATTAGGAGTGGCTGGAGGAAGTTTAGGGAGTTGTTATCCCGATTGACATCAAAAGGGACCTCTCTCAGATTAAAAGGAAAAACTTTATGCAGCTTGTGTTAGAAACGTGATGTTGTGTGGCAGTGAAACATGGGTGATGAAAAAAGGAGGATGAACGAAATGAAATGAGAATGCTTAGGTGGATGTGTGATGCGACACTGAAGGATAGGAAATCAAATGTGGAATTAAGAGATAGGTTAGGTATAGAAAGCATCAGCGAGGTAATGCGTAGGGGTAGGTTGAGATGGTTCAGACATGTGGAAAGGATGTGGGTGGGTAGTTGTGTGAGGAGGTGTATAAATATGAATGTGAATGGAAGGAGAGCTAAAGGCCATCCGAGGAAAATATGGGATGTGTTGCTGAGAGATGATCTTAGGGTTAAAGGCCAAGCAAGGGATCATGCAGCCTGGAAAGCAACCATTCGGTGAACCACGGCTTACACATGCAAGCATGGAAACGGCCGTATGATGATGACGACAACGACGGCGGCAACGATGAAACCAACTTCAAAGTTGCACGATAATTGAATGGAAAATGCATCCAGTGTCCCAAAACAAATGTTTTCTGCAGGCATGGGTTCAGCCTGTTTCACGTATCTGGAATAAACGGCCTCACCCTCGGTCAAATCATACTGCTCGTGAGCAATGTTTAATGTGGTAGCCAAGGACAAATTTCAAGGGGGGGGGGGGGAGTCACAAAATGGATGCTCCTGTTAATGTGTATTTTGTGGACAGAGAAGAAACTCAAAAGAAGGAACCCAAACTCGGTCGAGTGATGGGAAGAGTATCTGCTCTAAGTCTGGAGCAGTCAGAGGTTCGAACCCCGGCCAAGTCATACCGAAGACTAAAAATGGTATGTGCCGATTCCTTGGTTGATGCTCAGCATTAAAAAATAAAAAAGGATGGATCATGGACAAACAACCATATGTTGGCAACCATCGTATGGGCTTTGATGGACCTAATGGCCTCCTCCTATGTTGAAGTTCCTTGGAAGAGCACGTGAGATGGGGAAAAAAATAAGAAAAAGATTATGTTCAGAAAAAATAAATAAATAAATAAAATAACATACCTTGCCCAACTGCGGATCTGATACCTTCACAATCTCTGGACTGAGAAGAATCTCAATGGTCTCATCACCTTCCTGCCAGCAACATGCAAGGCAGGCTCATTGATACAAAACAATGAATTTACCAAGTCATTACAATAACAATACTGAAGGTTTAAACTACAAGGATGTGCAGAATTGCAGGACAAAAGTGCCACAGTGCTGAAGAAAATAGCCATGGTAAATTCCTAATGTGCTATCAACGAATTATGTTCCAAATGTAACATAAACCATCAACGAGAGACATATCAAGTGATGGTTACAGGTATGGCGACAGCAAGGAGTCTGAGCATGTAACATGGTGATCAAGCATGATATGAAAGCAGGAAATGATAAAGTAAAATGTGTCTGAGCTGGCATTTCGTCGTGAAGACAATAACATGACACAAGGGAATTACAACAAATTGTGCAAGGCTATTGATCAGCAAGAAAGGACAGGAACAAGTGCAAATAAAGTATGATGTCATAGCGGAGTAACGTCATGGCTCAAGTGAGTACCTTTTCATAATAAACAACCGAGTAATCCACATCACCATAGCGCACACTTGGAAATTCGACCATCAAGTACATGTAGCTGGAATTTCTTTTCTCTCTCTGGAATGCAAACAAAGGCACGTTTCTTCCAGAAAATTGTTGAAGTGAAAAAATATATTTTGGTGTCCACAGATTTACTTCTTTGGTTTGCAGTGGAACAAAACGAATAAGCTGAAAAAAAATTACTAAATCTTAGCTTATTCCACACACAAATCCTAAAATGGCCTGGACAACATTATTGGCACCTTTTAGAAGTTGTTCGAAATAATTCGATTTCAAGCAGGTGATTCTCCTTTACTTTTGAATTGAACTCAACTGTGGTGGGTTGCAGGTGCCTGCAATATAAAAATCACTCATTCAACCAGTTTGAGCAGAGAAAAGGAGTCATTCTGCTGTTTTGTGTCACTGTGTGTTCCACAATGAGCATGGAGAAAAGAAAGAAAAACAGAGAATTGTCCGAGGAAGTCAGACACAAGATTGTAGCCAAGCATGGACAATCTCAAGGTGACAAGCCATCTCCAGAGACCTTGATGTTCCTGTGTCCACCTTACACAATGTTATCAGCAAGTTTAAGGCCCATGGCACTGCAGCAAACCTCCGTGGACGTGGCCACAAGAGAAAATTTGATCGAAGATTGCAGTGAAGGATTGTTCGAACAGTGGAGAAAGTACCTCGATCAACTGCCAAACAGATTCAAGCTGACCTTCAGACACAAGGTATGGCCGTTTCAACTCATACCATCCGTTGCCAACTCAATGAAAGGGGGTTCTATGGAAGTAGACCCAGGAGGGCTCCACTGGAGAAAGAGAGAGAGAGAGAGAGAGAGAGAGAGAGAGAGAGAGAGAGAGAGAGAGAGAGAGAGAGAGAGAGAGAGAGAGAGAGAGAGAGAGAGAGAGAGAGAGACGAGAGACGAGAGACGAGAGACGAGAGACGAGAGACGAGAGACGAGAGACAGAGAGAGAGAGAGAGAGAGAGAGAGAGAGAGACAGAGAGAGAGAGAGAGAGAGAGAGAGAGAGAGACGGAGAGAGAGAGAGAGAGAGAGAGAGACGGAGAGACGAAAAAAGAGAGAGAGAGAGAGAGAGAGAGAGAGAGAGAGAGAGAGAGAGAGAGAGAGAGAGAGAGAGAGAGAGAGAGAGAGAGAGAGACGGAGAGAGAGAGAGAGAGAGAGAGACGGAGAGACGAAAAGAGAGAGAGAGAGAGAGAGAGAGAGAGAGAGAGAGAGAGAGAGAGAGAGAGAGAGAGAGAGAGACAGACAGACAGACAGACAGACAGACAGACAGACGAGAGAGAGAGAGAGAGCGACGAAAGAGAGAGAGAGAGAGAGAGAGAGAGAGAGAGAGAGAGAGAGAGAGAGAGAGAGAGAGAGAGAGAGAGAGAGAGAGAGAGAGAGAGAGAGAGAGAGACGGTCAAAAGAGAGAGAGAGAGAGAGAGAGAGAGAGAGAGAGAGAGAGAGAGAGAGAGAGAGAGAGAGAGAGAGAGAGAGAGAGAGAGAGAGAGAGAGAGAGAGAGAGAGAGAGAGAGAGAGAGACGAACGAAAGAGAGAGAGAGAGAGAGACGAACGAAAGAGAGAGAGAGAGAGAGAGAGACGAACGAAAGAGAGAGAGAGAGAGAGAGAGAGAGACGAACGAAAGAGAGAGAGAGAGAGAGAGAGAGAGAGAGAGACGAACGAAAGAGAGAGAGAGAGAGACGAACGAAAGAGAGAGAGAGAGAGAGAGAGAGAGAGAGACGAACGAAAGAGAGAGAGAGAGAGAGAGAGACGAACGAAAGAGAGAGAGAGAGAGAGAGAGAGACGAACGAAAGAGAGAGAGAGAGAGAGAGACGAACGAAAGAGAGAGAGAGAGAGAGAGAGAGAGAGAGAGAGAGAAAGAGACGAACGAAAGAGAGAGAGAGAGAGAGAGAGAGAGAGAGAGAGAGAGAGAGAGAGAGAGACGAACGAAAGAGAGAGAGAGAGAGAGACACGAACGAAAGAGAGAGAGAGAGAGAGAGAGAGGAAAGAAAGAGAGAGAGAGAGAGAGAGGAACGAGAGAGAGAGAGAGAGAGAGGAGCGAGTGAGAGAGAGAGAGACGAACGAGAGAGAGAGAGAGACGAACGAGAGAGAGAGAGAGAGAGAGAGACGAACGAGAGAGAGAGAGAGAGACGAACGAGAGAGAGAGAGAGACGAACGAGAGAGAGAGAGGACGAACGAGAGAGAGAGAGAGGACGAACGAGAGAGAGAGAGAGGACGAACGAGAGAGAGAGAGAGGACGAACGAGAGAGAGAGAGAGGACGAACGAGAGAGAGAGAGAGGACGAACGAGAGAGAGAGAGAGGACGAACGAGAGAGAGAGAGAGAGAGGACGAACGAGAGAGAGAGAGAGGACGAACGAGAGAGAGAGAGAGGACGAACGAGAGAGAGAGAGAGGACGAACGAGAGAGAGAGAGAGAGAGGACGAGGACGAGAGGGAGAGGACGAGGACGAGAGGGAGAGGACGAGGACGAGAGGGAGAGGACGAGGACGAGAGGGAGAGGACGAGGACGAGAGGGAGAGGACGAGGACGAGAGGGAGAGGACGAGGACGAGAGGGAGAGGACGAGGACGAGAGGGAGAGGACGAGGACGAGAGGGAGAGGACGAGGACGAGGACGAGAGGGAGAGGACGAGGACGAGGACGAGAGGGAGAGGACGAGGACGAGGACGAGAGGGAGAGGACGAGGACGAGGACGAGAGGGAGAGGACGAGGACGAGAGGGAGAGGACGAGGACGAGAGGGAGAGGACGAGGACGAGAGGGAGAGGACGAGGACGAGGACGAGAGGGAGAGGACGAGGACGAGGACGAGAGGACGAGGACGAGGACGAGAGGGAGAGGACGAGGACGAGGACGAGAGGGAGAGGACGAGGACGAGGACGAGAGGGAGAGGACGAGGACGAGGACGAGAGGGAGAGGACGAGGACGAGGACGAGAGGGAGAGGACGAGGACGAGGACGAGAGGGAGAGGGAGAGGACGAGGACGAGAGGGAGAGGACGAGGACGAGGACGAGAGGGAGAGGACGAGGACGAGGACGAGAGGGCGAGGACGAGGACGAGGACGAGGACGAGAGGGAGAGGACGAGAGGGGGAGGGAGAGGACGAGAGGGAGAGGGAGAGGACGAGAGGGAGAGGGAGAGGACGAGAGGGAGAGGACGAGAGGGAGAGGACGAGGACGAGGACGAGAGGGCGAGGACGAGGACGAGGACGAGAGGGAGAGGACGAGAGGGAGAGGGAGAGGACGAGAGGGAGAGGGAGAGGACGAGAGGGAGAGGGAGAGGAGGAGAGGGAGAGGGAGAGGACGAGAGGGAGAGGGAGAGGACGAGAGGGAGAGGGAGAGGACGAGAGGGAGAGGGAGAGGACGAGAGGGAGAGGACGAGGACGAGGACGAGGAAGAGGACGAGGAAGAGGAAGAGGACGAGGACGAGGACGAGGACGAGGACGAGGACGAGGACGAGGACGAGGACGAGGACGAGGACGAGGACGAGGACGAGGACGAGGACGAGGAAGAGGAAGAGGAAGAGGAAGAGGAAGAGGAAGAGGACGGAGAGGGAGAGGGAGAGGGAGAGGGAGAGGGAGAGGGAGAGGGAGAGGGAGAGGGAGAGGGAGAGGGAGAGGGAGAGGGAGAGGGAGAGGGAGAGGGAGAGGGAGAGGGAGAGGGAGAGGGAGAGGACGAGAGGGAGAGGGAGAGGGAGAGGGAGAGGGAGAGGGAGAGGGAGAGGGAGAGGGAGAGGGAGAGGGAGAGGGAGAGGATGGGAGAGGGAGAGGGAGAGGGAGAGGATGGGAGAGGGAGAGGCAGAGGGAGAGGATGGGAGAGGGAGAGGATGGGAGAGGGAGAGGGAGAGGATGGGAGAGGGAGAGGGAGAGGGAGTGGCTGGGAGGGGGAGAGGGAGAGGGAGAGGATGGGAGAGGGAGAGGATGGGAGAGGGAGGGGGAGAGGCTGGGAGAGGGAGAGGGAGAGGGAGAGGGAGAGGATGGGAGAGGGAGAGGGAGAGGGAGAGGGAGAGGGAGACGGAGAGGGAGAGGGAGAGGGAGAGGGAGAGGGAGAGGGAGAAGAAAGCCGGACTGGAGTTTGCCAAAACACACCTGAACAAGCCAAAATCATTCTGGGAGAATGTTCTGTGGACAGATGAGACCAAATTAGAGATTTTTGGTAAAGCACATAATCTCGATGTTTAGAGAAAAGAAAAGAACACCTTCCCTGAAGTCAAACATGGAGGATGTTCAGTGATGTTTTGGGGTTGCAGTGCTGCCTCTGACACTGGGCACCTTGAATGTGTGCATGACATCATGAAATCAGGAGATTACCAAAGAGGCATTTTGGAGCACAATGTTCAACCCAGTTTCAGAAAGCTGGGTCTCCATCAAACGTCATGTGTCTTACAGCAGGACAATGACCCCAAGCACGCTTCAAAAAGCACCCAGGAATGATTCAACATAAAACACTGGACTGTTCTGAAGCGGCCAGCAATAAGTTCAGATCTAAATCCCATTGAACACCTATGGGTAGATCTGAAAACAGCAGTTGGGAGAAGGCACCCTTCAAATCTGGGAGAACTGGAGCAGTTTGCAGATGAAGAGTGGAACAAACTACCAGTAGAGAGGTGTAGGAAGATCATTCATGGCTGGAGGAAGCGCTTGACTGCAGCTATTTTGTCCAAAGGCAGTGATACCAAATGTTAAGTCGAGGGTGTTCATACTTTTATCAATGCCATTTCATTCTATTTTCTGATTTAAAAGGATATATTAATTTCTGAATAAAAAAACAAAGGTTCTGTTATACGAACAGTGAAATAAAGAATTGTGGAAACAAAATACTTTTGTCAATTTGAACTTATTTTGAGAGAAAATTGTGAGTTATTTGAAAAAAGTGCACAAGGGTGACAATATTTTTGTCCATGACTATCACGGAGCAAAAAGGAAATAAGGATAAAGGTCTGAGCAGGTTATATCTTCAAACTTTTGTTTATATTCCATTTTTGATTTTGAAAAACACTAATAGCATGAAGTGATGCAAATAACAACAACAACAACAACAACAATCATAACTAGAACTGCCACTTTATAACTGCTGGCAGTGATGACCGGGTACCCAGTCCGTCCGCCTTTGACACAACTGATACAACATGAGACTTAAATCATAGTCGCAAAGTTTCGCATTCATCGGATAAGCGGTGCCAGAGAAAACATTATTTAATGGTGATACAAACACAGGCCTGCTTCGAGAGGGCGCGGAACAGACGAGTTACGAACTGGGCAGCACAAAGCATTCAATTTCGTTATTACTGGCTTCCAGATTCAAATAATTAAATAATTCTGGCTCCCAAACCGCGTGACCGATCAGGTTGAAATTTTAAACTTTTATTTCACATGTCACCTGAATTATAAATCTGAAGTTTCGCATATATAGAGGCAGCGGTTCGAGTAAACATTAATTAATATTTATCCTTCAATCCAAGATGGCGGCCAAACCATGTGACTTGTGATGTCATAATTTGCACCACGTGTGCAAACAGGATGGTGGATGATAACTGCAAATTTTCGCTTCTCCAGGTTAAGAAGTTCCCGAGAAAACATTATTTAATATTTTTCTTAAAACCAACATGGCTGCCAAACCCTGGGCCCGATCGCGTTGAAATTTCAAACCCTCATTCCGCATGAGCGTTCCACCATAAACTTGATGTTTCACATTTATTGATGCAGTAGTTCCAGAATAAACATTAATTAATATTTTTCCTTCAATCCAATATGGCTGCCAAACGTTGCATTGTACCTCAAAAGGGGGTGGGAACTTTTTATTCGTCATGGAGACGCGGTTATAGTGGTCGAGTTTCGCCTGGATCTGTTCAGCCGTTTCAGAGAAAAAGACGTTTGAAGATATTGTTTTTCAATCCAAGATGGCTGACGAACCATGTGACCTATGACATCAGAAATTTATATTCTGCTTCCAACTGGGTATTGGAACACGTTTGTGAAGTTTCGTGTAAATCGGTAAAGGTGCGTTTTTCTATCCAAGATGGCCACCAAACCATGTGACGTGTGATGTCATAATTTTTACCATGCGTGCATACACGATGGTAGATGATAATTACAAATTTTCGATTCGTTTGGTTCAGCGGTTCCAGAGAAAACATTATTTAATATTTTTCTTAAATCCAAGATGGCGGCCAAACCGTCTCACGTATCAATTCGAAATTAACAAACTTATATCGCCTACTTGTCCCGAATATAGTTCTGAAATCTCCCCTTCATCCGACCAGCGCTTCTGGAGAAGAAGATGTTTGAAGGTTTTAGGGTTTTTTCAAGATGGCCGCCGAACCATGTGACCGATCAAGAACAAATTAACAAACTTGAGAAAGGACCTCATGGGGAATATATGTGTGAAGTTTCGTCTTCATCTGTCTTGCCCTTCTGGAGAAGAAGATTTTTAAAATTTATTCATTTTCAATCCAAGATGGCTGCCGAACCTTGTGACCTATGATATCATAAATTTAAATTCTGCTTTCCATCGTCGACCCGAACAAGTGTGTGAAGTTTCGTGTAAATCGGATAAAGTCTATTTTTCTATCCAAGATGGCCGCCAAACCATGTGACTTCTGAGGTAAAATTTTTTACCATGTATGCAGACTTGAGGGAGGAAGGCACGTGCAAATTTTCGCTTCGATGGCTTATGAAATACCAGAGAAAACATTATTTAATAATTTTCTTAAATCCAACATGGCGGCCAAACCATGTGACCTATCACTTCGAAATTAACAAACTTGCATCACATGCATGTCACGAATATAGATCTGAAATCTCGCCTTCATTGGACCAGCGCTTCTGGAGAAGAAGATGTTTGAAGGTTTTAGGGTTTTTTCAAGATGGCCGCCAAACCATGTGACCTACCAACAAGAAATTAACAAACTTGAAAAAGGACCTCAGGGCGAATATACCTGTAAAGTTTCGCCTCAATCTGCACAGCCGTTCTGGAGAAGAAGATTTTTTTAAAAAAAATTTTCAAAACAAGATGGCGGCCGAATTACGTCACCGATGACGTCAAAATTTTTTTTTTCTACGATGAATTTTGGTGTAGATGACGCTCAAGAAATTTCAAATTTTTCCCATGTGGCGTTCTACTTGACGAATTTTCACCGGGATACCTCTTCACCGATGACGTCACGAAAAATCACACGTGTTCCCGAGAGGGAGCTTGTTAAAATGTATGAAGCGAAAAAAATTTTACCCTGGAAGATTTCAGAGATACAGAGGTCCAAAGTTTATCGTTTTTTTCAAGATGGCGCCCGCACCACGTGACCAATGACGTCATAATTATAACGTGATTGTGCTATCAAAAAAGATACATACTACGGTGAAAATTTCGTGTCGATCGGACTTTGCGTTCCTGAGAAAATGATTTTTAAAGTGAAAACAGGCCGCAAAATGCCGGCGGAAAAATAATAATAACTAGAACTGCCACTTTATAACTGCTGGCAGTGATGACCGGGTACCCAGACGTGTCGGCCTTTGATACAACATGGGACTTTCTGCAGATGACAGTCGCAAAGTTTTGCATTGAAAGGATAAGCGGTGCCAGAGAAAACATTATTTAATAGTGATACAAACACAGGCCTGCTTCGAGACGGCACGGAACAGATGAGTTACGAACCGGGCAGCACAAAGCATTCAATTTCGTTATTACTGGCTTCCAGATTCAAATAATTAAATAATTCTGGCTCCCAAACCGCGTGACCGATCAGGTTGAAATTTTAAACTTTTATTTCGCATGTCACCTGAATTATAAATCTGAAGTTTCGCATATATAGAGGCAGCGGTTCCAGAGTAAACATTAATTAATATTTATCCTTCAATCCAAGATGGCGGCCAAACCATGTGACTTGTGATGTCATAATTTGCACCACGTGTGCAAACACGATGGTGGATGATAACTGCAAATTTTCGCTTCTCCAGGTTAAGCAGTTCCAGAGAAAACATTATTTAATATTTTTCTTAAAACCAACATGGCTGCCAAACCCTGGGCCCGATCGCGTTGAAATTTCAAACCCTCATTCCGCATGAGCGTTCCACCATAAACTTGATGTTTCACATTTATTGATGCAGTAGTTCCAGAGTAAACATTAATTAATATTTTTCCTTCAATCCAATATGGCTGCCAAACGTTGCATCGTACCTCAAAAGGGGGTGGGAACTTTTTATTCGTCATGGAGAGGCGGTCATAGTGGTGGAGTTTCGCCTGGATCTGTTCAGCCGTTTCAGAGAAAAAGACGTTTGAAGATATTGTTTTTCAATCCAAGATGGCTGACGAACCATGTGACCTATGACATCAGAAATGTATATTCTGCTTCCAACTGGGTATTGGAACACGTACGTGAAGTTTCGTGTTAATCGGTAAAGGTGCGTTTTTCAATCCAAGATGGCCGCCAAACCATGTGACGTGTGACATCATAATTTTTACCAAGCGTGCATACTGCCTGCTAGATGATAATTACAAATTTTCGATTCGTTTGGTTAAGCGGTTCCAGAGAAAACATTATTTAATATTTTTCTGAAATCCAAGATGGCGGCCAAACCATGTGACTTATCAATTCGAAATTAACAAACTTATATCGCCTTCCTGTCCCGAATATAGTTCTGAAATCTCCCCTTCATTGGGCCAACGCTTCTGGAGAAGAAGATGTTTGAAGGTTTTCGGGTTTTTTCAAGATGGCCGCCAAACCATGTGACCGATCAAAAACAAATTAACAAACTTGAGAAAGGACCTCATGGGGAATATATCTGTGAAGTTTCGTCTTCATCTGTCTTGCCCTTCTGGAGAAGAAGATTTTTAAAATTTATTCATTTTCAATCCAAGATGGCTGCCGAACCTTGTGACCGAGGATATCATGAATTTAAATTCTGCTTTCCATCGTCGACCCGAACAAGTGTGTGAAGTTTTGTGTAAATCGGATAAAGTCTATTTTTCTATCCAAGATGGCCGCCAAACCATGTGACTTCTGAGGTAAAAATTTTTAACATGTATGCAGACTTGAGCGAGGAAGGCACTTGCAAATTTTCGCTTCGATGGCTTATGAAATACCAGAGAAAACATTATTTAATATTTTTCTTAAATCCAACATGGCGGCCAAACCATGTGACCTATCACTTTGCAATTAACAAACTTGCATCGCATACATATCCCGAATATAGTTGTGAAATCTCGCCTTCATGGGACCAGCGCTTCTGGAGAAGAAGATGTTTGAAGGTTTTAGGGTTTTTCAAGATGGCCGCCAAACCATGTGACGTATCAACAACAAATTAACAAACTTGAAAGAGGACCTCAGGGGGAATGTGCGTGTAAAGTTTCGCCTTAATCTGCATAGCCGTTCTGGAGAAGAAGATTTTTTAAAAAAACACTAAAAAACAAGATGGCGGCCGAATTACGTCATCGATGACGTCAAAAAAACATTTTCGTCAGTGATTTTTGGCGTAGATGATGCTCAGAATTTTTCAGATTTTTCCCATATGGCGTTCTACTTGACGAATTTTCACCGGTATATCGCTTCACCTATGACGTCACGAAAAATCACACGTGTTCCCCATAGGGAGCTTAGTAAAATGTATCAAACGAAAAATTTTTCCATTGCACGGTTTCCGAGATACAGATGTCCAAAGTTTATCGCTTTTTTCAAGATGGCGACCGTACCACGTGACCAATGACGTCATAATTATAACGTGATTGTGCTATCAAAAAAGATACATACTATGGTGAAAATTTCCTGTCGATCGGACTTAGTGTTCCAGAGAAAATGATTTTTAAAGCGAAAAAGGGTGCAAAATGCCGGCGGAAGAATAATAATAATAATGCGTAATAATAAACAGAAGAAAAACAATAGGGTACCCTGTACTCACAGGGTACCCTAATAACTAGAACTGCCACTTTATAACTGCTGGCAGTGATGACCGGGTACCCAGAAGTGTCCGCCTTTGACACAACTGATATAACATGAGACTTAAATCATAGTCGCAAAGTTTCGCATTTATCGGATAAGCGGTGCCAGAGAAAACATTATTTAATAGTGATACAAACACAGGCCTGCTTCGAGAGGGCGCGGAACAGACGAGTTACGAACCAGGCAGCACAAAGCATTCAATTTCGTTATTACTGGCTTCCAGATTCAAATAATTAAATAATTCTGGCTCCCAAACCGCGTGACCGTTCAGGTTGAAATTTTAAACTTTTATTTCGCATGTCACCTGAATTATAAATCTGAAGTTTCGCATATATAGAGGCAGTGGTTCCAGAGTAAACATTAATTAATATTTATACTTCAATCCAAGATGGCGGCCAAACCATGTGACTTGTGATGTCATAATTTGCACCACGTGTGCAAACAGGATGGTGGATGATAACTGCAAATTTTCGCTTCTCCAGGTTAAGCAGTTCCCGAGAAAACATTATTTAATATTTTTCTTAAAACCAACATGGCTGCCAAACCCTGGGCCCGATCGCGTTGAAATTTCAAACCCTCATTCCGCATGAGCGTTCCACCATAAACTTGATGTTTCACATTTATTGATGCAGTAGTTCCAGAATAAACATTAATTAATATTTTTCCTTCAATCCAATATGGCTGCCAAACGTTGCATTGTACCTCAAAAGGGGGTGGGAACTTTTTATTCGTCATGGAGACACGGTCATAGTGGTCGAGTTTCGCCTGGATCTGTTCAGCCGTTTCAGAGAAAAAGACGTTTGAAGATATTGTTTTTCAATCCAAGATGGCTGACGAACCATGTGACCTATGACATCAGAAATTTATATTCTGCTTCCAACTGGGTATTGGAACACGTTTGTGAAGTTTCGTGTTAATCGGTAAAGGTGCGTTTTTCTATCCAAGATGGCCGCCAAACCATGTGACGTTTGACGTCATAATTTTTACCATGCGTGCATACTGCCCTCTCGATGATAATTACAAATTTTCGATTCGTTTGGTTAAGCGGTTCCAGAGAAAACATTATTTAATATTTTTCTTAAATCCAAGATGGCGGCCAAACCATGTGACTTATCAATTCGAAATTAACAAACTTATATCGCCTTCCTGTCTCGAATATATTTCTGAAATCTGCCCTTCATCCGACCAGCGCTTCTGGAGAAGAAGATGTTTGAAGGTTTTAGGGTTTTTTCAAGATGGCCGCCAAACCATGTGACCGATCAAGAACAAATTAACAAACTTGAGAAAGGACCTCATGGGGAATATATGTGTGAAGTTTCGTCTTCATCTGTCTTGCCCTTCTGGAGAAGAAGATTTTTAAAATTTATTCATTTTCAATCCAAGATGGCTGCCGAACCTTGTGACCTATGATATCATAAATTTAAATTCTGCTTTCCATCGTCGACCCGAACAAGTGTGTGAAGTTTCGTGTAAATCGGATAAAGTCTATTTTTCTATCCAAGATGGCCGCCAAACCATGTGACTTCTGAGGTAAAAAATTTTTACCATGTATGTAGACTTGAGGGAGGAAGGCACTTGCAAATTTTCGCTTCGATGGCTTATGAAATACCAGAGAAAACATTATTTAATAATTTTCTTAAATCCAACATGGCGGCCAAACCATGTGACCTATCACTTTGAAATTAACAAAGTTGCATCGCATACATCTCACGAATATAGTTCTGAAATCTCGCCTTCATTGGACCAGCGCTTCTGGAGAAGAAGATGTTTGAAGGTTTTAAGGTTTTTTCAAGATGGCCGCCAAACCATGTGACGTATCAACAACAAATTAACAAACTTGAAAGAGGACCTCAGGGGGAATGTGCCTGTAAAGTTTCACCTCAATCTGCACAGCCGTTCTGGAGAAGAAGATTTTTTAAAAAAAACACTAAAAAACAAGATGGCGGCCGAATTACGTCATCGATGACGTCAAGAAAAACATTTTCGTCAGTGATTTTTGGCGTAGATGATGCTCAGAATTTTTCAGATTTTTCCTATATGGCGTTCTACTTGACGAATTTTCACCGGTATATCGCTTCACCTATGACGTCACGAAAAATCACACGTGTTCCCCATAGGGAGCTTAGTAAAATGTATCAAACGAAAAATTTTTCCATTGCAGGGTTTCTGAGATACAGAGGTCCAAAGTTTATCGTTTTTTTCAAGATGGCGCCCGCACCACATGACCAATGACGTCATAATTATAACGTGATTGTGCTATCAAAAAAGATACATACTGTGGTGAAAATTTTGTGTCGATCGGACTTAGTATCCCAGAGAAAATGATTTTTAAAGCGAAAAAGGGTGCAAAATGCCGGCGGAAAAAGAAAAATAATAATAACTAGAACTGCCACTTTATAACTGCTGGCAGTGATGACCGGGTACCCAGTCCGTCCGCCTTTGATACAACATGGGACTTTCTGCAGATGACAGTCGCAAAGTTTCGCATTCATGGGGAAAGTGGTTCCAGAAAAAACATTATTGAAGAGTGATGCAAACAGAGGCATGCTTCGATATGGCGTGGGACTGAAGAGCTGCGAACCGGGCAGCAAAAAGCGTTCAATTTCCTTATTACTGGCGAACAGATTCAAATAATTAAATAATTCTGGCTGCCAAACCGTGTGACCGATCAGGTTGAAATTTTAAACTTTTGTTTCTCATGTAGGCTAAATTAGAAATTTGAAGTTTCGTATATATAGAAGCAGTGGTTCCAGAGTAAACATTAATTAATATTTATCCTTCAATCCAAGATGGCGGCCAAACCATGTAACTTGTGATCTCATAATTTTCACCACATGTGTAAACACAATCCTAGACGATAAGTGCAAATTTTCGCTTCGCTAGGTTAAGCAGTTCCAGAGAAAACATTATTTAATATTTTTCTTAAAACCAACATGGCTGCCAAACCCTGGGCCCAATCCCGTTGAAATTTCAAACCCTCATTCCGCATGACTGTTGCACCATAAAGGTGATGTTTCACATTTATTGATGCAGTAGTACCAGAGTAAACATTAATTAATATTTTTCCTTCAATCCAATATGGCTGCCAAACGTTGCATCGTACCTCAAAGGGGGTGGGAACTTTTTATTCGTCATGGAGAGGCGGTCATAGTGGTCGAGTTTCGCCTGGATCTGTTCAGCCGTTTCAGAGAAAAAGACGTTTGAAGATATTGTTTTTCAATCCAAGATGGCTGACGAACCATGTGACCTATGACATCAGAAATTTAGATTCTGCTTCCAACTGGGTATTGGAACACGTTTGTGAAGTTTCGTGTTAATCGGTAAAGGTGCGTTTTTCTATCCAAGATGGCCGCCAAACCATGTGACGTGTGACGTCATAATTTTTATCAGGCGTGCATACTGCCCTCTCGATGATAATTACAAATTTTCGATTCGTTTGGTTAAGCGGTTCCAGAGAAAAGATTATTTAATATTTTTCTTAAATCCAAGATGGCGGCCAAACCATGTGACTTATCAATTCGAAATTAACAAACTTATATCGACTTACTCTCCCGAATATAGTTCTGAAATCTCGCCTTCATTGGACCAGCGCTTTTGGAGAAGAAGATGTTTGAAGGTTTTAGGGTTTTTTCAAGATGGCCGCCAAACCATGTGACCGATCAAGAAGAAATTAACAAACTTGAGAAAGGACCTCATGGGGAATATATGTGTGAAGTTTCGTCTTAATCTATCTTGCCCTTCTGGAGAAGAAGATTTTTAAAATTTATTCATTTTCAATCCAAGATGGCTGCCGAACCTTGTGACCTATGATATCATAAATTTAAATTCTGCTTTCCATCGTCGACCCGAACAAGTGTGTGAAGTTTCGTGAAAATCGGATAAGGTCTATTTTTCTATCCAAGATGGCCGCCAAACCATGTGACTTCTGAGGTAAAAAAATTTTACCATGTATGCAGACTTGAGGGAGGAAGGCAATTGCAAATTTTCGCTTCGATGGCTTATGAAATACCAGAGAAAACATTATTTAATATTTTTCTTAAATCCAACATGGCGGCCAAACCATGTGACCTATCACTTTGAAATTAACAAACTTGCATCGCATACATGTCCCGAATATAGTTGTGAAATCTCGCCTTCATGGGACCAGCGCTTCTGGAGAAGAAGATGTTTGAAGGTTTTAGGGTTTTTTCAAGATGGCCGCCAAACCATGTGACGTATCAACAACAAATTAACAAACTTGAAAGAGGACATCAGGGGGAATGTACTTGTAAAGTTTCGCCTTAATCTGTCCAGCCCTTCTGGAGAAGAAGATTTTTTTAAAAAAAACACTAAAAAACAAGATGGCGGCCGAATTACGTCATCGATGACGTCAAGAAAAACATTTTCCGCAGCAATTTTAGGCGTAGATGATGCTCAGAATTTTTCAGATTTTTCCTATATGGCGTTCTACTTGACGAATTTTCACTGGAATATCGCTTCACCTATGACGTCACGAAAAATCACACGTGTTCCCCATAGGGAGCTTAGTAAAATGTATCAAGCGAAAAAATTTTCCATTGCACGGTTTCCGAGATACAGATGTCCAAAGTTTATCGCTTTTTCAAGATGGCGACCGTACCACGTGACCAATGACGTCATAATTATAACGTGATTGTGCTATCAAAAAAGATACATACTGTGGTGAAAATTTTGTGTCGATCGGACTTAGTATCCCAGAGAAAATGGTTTTTAAAGCGAAAAAGGGTGCAAAATGCCGGCGGAAAAAGAAAAATAATAATAACTAGAACTGCCACTTTATAACTGCTGGCAGTGATGACCGGGTACCCAGACGTGTCGGCCTTTGATACAACATGGGACTTTCTGCAGATGACAGTCGCAAAGTTTCGCATTGAAAGGATAAGCGGTGCCAGAGAAAACATTATTTAATAGTGATACAAACACAGGCCTGCTTCGAGAGGGCGCGGAACAGACGAGTTCTGAACCGGGCAGCACAAAGCGTTCAATTTCGTTATTACTGGCTTCTAGATTCAAATAATTAAATAATTCTGGCTCCCAAACCGCGTGACCGATCAGGTTGAAATTTTAAACTTTTGTTTCGCATGTCACCTGAATTATAAATGTGAAGTTTCGCATATACAGAGGAAGCGGTTCCAGAGTAAACATTAATTAATATTTATCCTTCAATCCAAGATGGCGGCCAAACCATGTGACTTCTGATGTCATAATTTTCACCACATGTGCAAACACAATTGTAGACGATAAGTGCAAATTTTCGCTTCGCTAGGTTAAGCAGTTCCAGAGAAAACATTATTTAATATTTTTCTTAAAACCAACATGGCTGCCAAACCCTGCGCCCGATCCCGTTGAAATTTCAAACCCTCATTCCGCATGACTGTTGCACCATAAAGGTGATGCTTCACATTTATTGATGCAGTAGTACCAGAGTAAACATTAATTAATATTTTTCCTTCAATCCAATATGGCTGCCAAACGTTGCGTCGTACCTCAAAAGGGGGTTGGAACTTTTTATTCGTCAAGGAGAGGCGGTCATAGTGGTCGAGTTTCGCCTGGATCTGTTCAGCCGTTTCAGAGAAAAAGACGTTTGAAGATATTGTTTTTCAATCCAAGATGGCTGACGAACCATGTGACCTATGACATCAGAAATTTATATTCTGCTTCCAACTGGGTATTGGAACACGGTTGTGAAGTTTCGTGTTAATCGGTTAAGGTGCGTTTTTCTATCCAAGATGGCCGCCAAACCATGTGACGTGTGACGTCATAATTTTTATCATGCGTGCATAATGCCCTCTCGATGATAATTACAAATTTTCGATTCGTTTGGTTAAGCGGTTCCAGAGAAAACATTATTTAATATTTTTCTTAAATCCAAGATGGCGGCCAAACCATGTGACTTATCAATTCGAAATTAACAAACTTATATCGCCTTACTCTCCCGAATATAGTTCTGAAATCTCCCCTTCAGTGGACCAGCGCTTCTGGAGAAGAAGATGTTTGAAGGTTTTAGGGTTTTTTCAAGATGGCCGCCAAACCATGTGACCGATCAAGAAGAAATTAACAAACTTGAGAAAGGATCTCATGGGGAATATATCTGTGAAGTTTCGTCTTAATCTGTCTTGCCCTTCTGGAGAAGAAGATTTTTAAAATTTATTCATTTTCAATCCAAGATGGCTGCCGAACCTTGTGACCTATGTTATCATAAATTTAAATTCTGCTTTCCATCGTCGACCCGAACAAGTGTGTGAAGTTTCGTGAAAATCGGATAAGGTCTATTTTTCTATCCAAGATGGCCGCCAAACCATGTGACTTCTGAGGTAAAAATTTTTTACCATGTATGCAGACTTGAGGGTGGAAGGCAATTGCAAATTTTCGCTTCGATGGCTTATGAAATGCCAGAGAAAACATTATTTAATATTTTTCTTAAATCCAACATGGCGGCCAAACCATGTGACCTATCACTTTGAAATTAACAAACTTGCATCGCATACATGTCCCGAATATAGTTGTGAAATCTCGCCTTCATGGGACCAGCGCTTCTGGAGAAGAAGATGTTTGAAGGTTTTAGGGTTTTTTCAAGATGGCCGCCAAACCATGTGACGTATCAACAACAAATTAACAAACTTGAAAGAGGACATCAGGGGGAATGTACGTGTAAAGTTTCGCCTTAATCTGTCCAGCCCTTCTGGAGAAGAAGATTTTTTTAAAAAACACTAAAAAACAAGATGGCGGCCGAATTACGTCATCGATGACGTCAAGAAAAACATTTTCCGCAGCAATTTTAGGCGTAGATGATGCTCAGAATTTTTCAGATTTTTCCTATATGGCGTTCTACTTGACGAATTTTCACTGGAATATCGCTTCACCTATGACGTCACGAAAAATCACACGTGTTCCCCATAGGGAGCTTAGTAAAATGTATCAAGCGAAAAAATTTTCCATTGCACGGTTTCCGAGATACAGATGTCCAAAGTTTATCGCTTTTTTCAAGATGGCGACCGTACCACGTGACCAATGACGTCATAATTATAACGTGATTGTGCTATCAAAAAAGATACATACTGTGGTGAAAATTTTGTGTCGATCGGACTTAGTATCCCAGAGAAAATGGTTTTTAAAGCGAAAAAGGGTGCAAAATGCCGGCGGAAAAAGAAAAATAATAATAATAATAATAAACAGAAGAAAAACAATAGGGTACCCTGTACTCACAGGGTACCCTAACTAGAACTGCCACTTTATAACTGCTGGCAGTGATGACCGGGTACCCAGACGTGTCGGCCTTTGATACAACATGGGACTTTCTGCAGATGACAGTCGCAAAGTTTCGCATTGAAAGGATAAGCGGTGCCAGAGAAAACATTATTTAATAGTGATACAAACACAGGCCTGCTTCGAGAGGGCGCGGAACAGACGAGTTCTGAACCGGGCAGCACAAAGCGTTCAATTTCGTTATTACTGGCTTCGAGATTCAAATAATTAAATAATTCTGGCTCCCAAACCGTGTGACCGATCAGGTTGAAATTTTAAACTTTTGTTTCGCATGTCACCTGAATTATAAATGTGAAGTTTCGCATATACAGAGGAAGCGGTTCCAGAGTAAACATTAATTAATATTTATCCTTCAATCCAAGATGGCGGCCAAACCATGTGACTTGTGATGTCATAATTTTCACCACATGTGCAAACACAATTGTAGACGATAAGTGCAAATTTTCGCTTCGCTAGGTTAAGCAGTTCCAGAGAAAACATTATTTAATATTTTTCTTAAAACCAACATGGCTGCCAAACCCTGCGCCCGATCCCGTTGAAATTTCAAACCCTCATTCCGCATGACTGTTGCACCATAAAGGTGATGTTTCACATTTATTGATGCAGTAGTACCAGAGTAAACATTAATTAATATTTTTCCTTCAATCCAATATGGCTGCCAAACGTTGCGTCGTACCTCAAAAGGGGGTGGGAACTTTTTATTCGTCATGCAGAGTCGGTCATAGTGGTCGAGTTTCGCCTGGATCTGTTCAGCCGTTTCAGAGAAAAAGACGTTTGAAGATATTGTTTTTCAATCCAAGATGGCTGACGAACCATGTGACCGATGACATCAGAAATTTATATTCTGCTTCCAACTGGGTATTGGAACACGTTTGTGAAGTTTCGTGTTAATCGGTAAAGGTGCGTTTTTCTATCCAAGATGGCCGCCAAACCATGTGACGTGTGACGTCATAATTTTTATCATGCGTGCATAATGCCCTCTCGATGATAATTACAAATTTTCGATTCGTTTGGTTAAGCGGTTCCAGAGAAAACATTATTTAATATTTTTCTTAAATCCAAGATGGCGGCCAAACCATGTGACTTATCATTTCGAAATTAACAAACTTATATCGCCTTACTCTCCCGAATATAGTTCTGAAATCTCCCCTTCAGTGGACCAGCGCTTCTGGAGAAGAAGATGTTTGAATGTTTTAGGGTTTTTTCAAGATGGCCGCCAAACCATGTGACCGATCAAGAAGAAATTAACAAACTTGAGAAAGGATCTCATGGGGAATATATCTGTGAAGTTTCGTCTTAATCTGTCTTGCCCTTCTGGAGAAGAAGATTTTTAAAATTTATTCATTTTCAATCCAAGATGGCTGCCGAACCTTGTGACCTATGATATCATAAATTTAAATTCTGCTTTCCATCGTCGACCCGAACAAGTGTGTGAAGTTTCGTGAAAATCGGATAAGGTCTATTTTTCTATCCAAGATGGCCGCCAAACCATGTGACTTCTGAGGTAAAAATTTTTTACCATGTATGCAGACTTGAGGGAGGAAGGCAATTGCAAATTTTCGCTTCGATGGCTTATGAAATACCAGAGAAAACATTATTTAATATTTTTCTTAAATCCAACATGGCGGCCAAACCATGTGACCTATCACTTTGAAATTAACAAACTTGCATCGCATACATGTCCCGAATATACTTGTGAAATCTCGCCTTCATGGGACCAGCGCTTCTGGAGAAGAAGATGTTTGAAGGTTTTAGGGTTTTTTCAAGATGGCCGCCAAACCATGTGACGTATCAACAACAAATTAACAAACTTGAAAGAGGACATCAGGGGAAATGTACTTGTAAAGTTTCGCCTTAATCTGTCCAGCCCTTCTGGAGAAGAAGATTTTTTTAAAAAAAACACTAAAAAACAAGATGGCGGCCGAATTACGTCATCGATGACGTCAAGAAAAACATTTTCCGCAGCAATTTTAGGCGTAGATGATGCTCAGAATTTTTCAGATTTTTCCTATATGGCGTTCTACTTGACGAATTTTCACTGGAATATCGCTTCACCTATGACGTCACGAAAAATCACACGTGTTCCCCATAGGGAGCTTAGTAAAATGTATCAAGCGAAAAAATTTTCCATTGCACGGTTTCCGAGATACAGATGTCCAAAGTTTATCGCTTTTTCAAGATGGCGACCGTACCACGTGACCAATGACGTCATAATTATAACGTGATTGTGCTATCAAAAAGATACATACTGTGGTGAAAATTTTGTGTCGATCGGACTTAGTATCCCAGAGAAAATGGTTTTTAAAGCGAAAAAGGGTGCAAAATGCCGGCGGAAAAAGAAAAATAATAATAATAATAATAAACAGAAGAAAAACAATAGGGTACCCTGTACTCACAGGGTACCCTAACTAGAACTGCCACTTTATAACTGCTGGCAGTGATGACCGGGTACCCAGACGTGTCGGCCTTTGATACAACATGGGACTTTCTGCAGATGACAGTCGCAAAGTTTCGCATTGAAAGGATAAGCGGTGCCAGAGAAAAACATTATTTAATAGTGATACAAACAGAGGCCTGCTTCGAGAGGGCGCGGAACAGACGAGTTCTGAACCGGGCAGCACAAAGCGTTCAATTTCGTTATTACTGGCTTCTAGATTCAAATAATTAAATAATTCTGGCTCCCAAACCGCGTGACCGATCAGGTTGAAATTTTAAACTTTTGTTTCGCATGTCACCTGAATTATAAATGTGAAGTTTCGCATATACAGAGGAAGCGGTTCCAGAGTAAACATTAATTAATATTTATCCTTCAATCCAAGATGGCGGCCAAA
Organism: Eptatretus burgeri; assembly: GCF_056783735.1. NCBI lineage: Eukaryota > Metazoa > Chordata > Myxini > Myxiniformes > Myxinidae > Eptatretus > Eptatretus burgeri. The sequence continues at coordinate 105,185,037 of NC_140969.1, forward strand.
CCATGTGACTTCTGATGTCATAATTTTCACCACATGTGCAAACACAATTGTAGACGATAAGTGCAAATTTTCGCTTCGCTAGGTTAAGCAGTTCCAGAGAAAACATTATTTAATATTTTTCTTAAAACCAACATGGCTGCCAAACCCTGCGCCCGATCCCGTTGAAATTTCAAACCCTCATTCCGCATGACTGTTGCACCATAAAGGTGATGCTTCACATTTATTGATGCAGTAGTACCAGAGTAAACATTAATTAATATTTTTCCTTCAATCCAATATGGCTGCCAAACGTTGCGTCGTACCTCAAAAGGGGGTTGGAACTTTTTATTCGTCAAGGAGAGGCGGTCATAGTGGTTGAGTTTCGCCTGGATCTGTTCAGCCGTTTCAGAGAAAAAGACGTTTGAAGATATTGTTTTTCAATCCAAGATGGCTGACGAACCATGTGACCTATGACATCAGAAATTTATATTCTGCTTCCAACTGGGTATTGGAACACGGTTGTGAAGTTTCGTGTTAATCGGTTAAGGTGCGTTTTTCTATCCAAGATGGCCGCCAAACCATGTGACGTGTGACGTCATAATTTTTATCATGCGTGCATAATGCCCTCTCGATGATAATTACAAATTTTCGATTCGTTTGGTTAAGCGGTTCCAGAGAAAACATTATTTAATATTTTTCTTAAATCCAAGATGGCGGCCAAACCATGTGACTTATCAATTCGAAATTAACAAACTTATATCGCCTTACTCTCCCGAATATAGTTCTGAAATCTCCCCTTCAGTGGACCAGCGCTTCTGGAGAAGAAGATGTTTGAAGGTTTTAGGGTTTTTCAAGATGGCCGCCAAACCATGTGACCGATCAAGAAGAAATTAACAAACTTGAGAAAGGATCTCATGGGGAATATATCTGTGAAGTTTCGTCTTAATCTGTCTTGCCCTTCTGGAGAAGAAGATTTTTAAAATTTATTCATTTTCAATCCAAGATGGCTGCCGAACCTTGTGACCTATGATATCATAAATTTAAATTCTGCTTTCCATCGTCGACCCGAACAAGTGTGTGAAGTTTCGTGAAAATCGGATAAGGTCTATTTTTCTATCCAAGATGGCCGCCAAACCATGTGACTTCTGAGGTAAAAATTTTTTACCATGTATGCAGACTTGAGGGAGGAAGGCAATTGCAAATTTTCGCTTCGATGGCTTATGAAATACCAGAGAAAACATTATTTAATATTTTTCTTAAATCCAACATGGCGGCCAAACCATGTGACCTATCACTTTGAAATTAACAAACTTGCATCGCATACATGTCCCGAATATAGTTGTGAAATCTCGCCTTCATGGGACCAGCGCTTCTGGAGAAGAAGATGTTTGAAGGTTTTAGGGTTTTTTCAAGATGGCCGCCAAACCATGTGACGTATCAACAACAAATTAACAAACTTGAAAGAGGACATCAGGGGGAATGTACCTGTAAAGTTTCGCCTTAATCTGTCCAGCCCTTCTGGAGAAGAAGTTTTTGTTAAAAAACACTAAAAAACAAGATGGCGGCCGAATTACGTCATCGATGACGTCAAGAAAAACATTTTCCGCAGCAATTTTAGGCGTAGATGATGCTCAGAATTTTTCAGATTTTTCCTATATGGCGTTCTACTTGACGAATTTTCACTGGAATATCGCTTCACCTATGACGTCACGAAAAATCACACGTGTTCCCCATAGGGAGCTTAGTAAAATGTATCAAGCGAAAAAATTTTCCATTGCACGGTTTCCGAGATACAGATGTCCAAAGTTTATCGCTTTTTTCAAGATGGCGACCGTACCACGTGACCAATGACGTCATAATTATAACGTGATTGTGCTATCAAAAAAGATACATACTGTGGTGAAAATTTTGTGTCGATCGGACTTAGTATCCCAGAGAAAATGGTTTTTAAAGCGAAAAAGGGTGCAAAATGCCGGCGGAAAAAGAAAAATAATAATAATAATAATAAACAGAAGAAAAACAATAGGGTACCCTGTACTCACAGGGTACCCTAATAATAATAATAAACAGAAGAAAAACAATAGGGTACCCTGTACTGACAGGGTACCCTAATAATAATAATAAACAGAAGAAAAACAATAGGGTACCCTGTACTGACAGGGTACCCTAATAAACAGAAGAAAAACAATAGGGTACCCTGTACTGACAGGGTACCCTAATAATAATAATAAACAGAAGAAAAACAATAGGTTATCCAGTCCATTTGACTGGATACCCTAACTAGAACTGCCACTTTATAACTGCTGGCAGTGATGACCGGGTACCCAGACGTGTCGGCCTTTGATACAACATGGGACTTTCTGCAGATGACAGTCGCAAAGTTTTGCATTGAAAGGATAAGCGGTGCCAGAGAAAACATTATTTAATAGTGATACAAACACAGGCCTGCTTCGAGACGGCACGGAACAGATGAGTTACGAACCGGGCAGCACAAAGCATTCAATTTCGTTATTACTGGCTTCCAGATTCAAATAATTAAATAATTCTGGCTCCCAAACCGCGTGACCGATCAGGTTGAAATTTTAAACTTTTATTTCGCATGTCACCTGAATTATAAATCTGAAGTTTCGCATATATAGAGGCAGCGGTTCCAGAGTAAACATTAATTAATATTTATCCTTCAATCCAAGATGGCGGCCAAACCATGTGACTTGTGATGTCATAATTTGCACCACGTGTGCAAACACGATGGTGGATGATAACTGCAAATTTTCGCTTCTCCAGGTTAAGCAGTTCCAGAGAAAACATTATTTAATATTTTTCTTAAAACCAACATGGCTGCCAAACCCTGGGCCCGATCGCGTTGAAATTTCAAACCCTCATTCCGCATGAGCGTTCCACCATAAACTTGATGTTTCACATTTATTGATGCAGTAGTTCCAGAGTAAACATTAATTAATATTTTTCCTTCAATCCAATATGGCTGCCAAACGTTGCATCGTACCTCAAAAGGGGGTGGGAACTTTTTATTCGTCATGGAGAGGCGGTCATAGTGGTGGAGTTTCGCCTGGATCTGTTCAGCCGTTTCAGAGAAAAAGACGTTTGAAGATATTGTTTTTCAATCCAAGATGGCTGACGAACCATGTGACCTATGACATCAGAAATGTATATTCTGCTTCCAACTGGGTATTGGAACACGTACGTGAAGTTTCGTGTTAATCGGTAAAGGTGCGTTTTTCAATCCAAGATGGCCGCCAAACCATGTGACGTGTGACATCATAATTTTTACCAAGCGTGCATACTGCCTGCTAGATGATAATTACAAATTTTCGATTCGTTTGGTTAAGCGGTTCCAGAGAAAACATTATTTAATATTTTTCTGAAATCCAAGATGGCGGCCAAACCATGTGACTTATCAATTCGAAATTAACAAACTTATATCGCCTTCCTGTCCCGAATATAGTTCTGAAATCTCCCCTTCATTGGGCCAACGCTTCTGGAGAAGAAGATGTTTGAAGGTTTTCGGGTTTTTTCAAGATGGCCGCCAAACCATGTGACCGATCAAAAACAAATTAACAAACTTGAGAAAGGACCTCATGGGGAATATATCTGTGAAGTTTCGTCTTCATCTGTCTTGCCCTTCTGGAGAAGAAGATTTTTAAAATTTATTCATTTTCAATCCAAGATGGCTGCCGAACCTTGTGACCGAGGATATCATGAATTTAAATTCTGCTTTCCATCGTCGACCCGAACAAGTGTGTGAAGTTTTGTGTAAATCGGATAAAGTCTATTTTTCTATCCAAGATGGCCGCCAAACCATGTGACTTCTGAGGTAAAAATTTTTACCATGTATGCAGACTTGAGCGAGGAAGGCACTTGCAAATTTTCGCTTCGATGGCTTATGAAATACCAGAGAAAACATTATTTAATATTTTTCTTAAATCCAACATGGCGGCCAAACCATGTGACCTATCACTTTGCAATTAACAAACTTGCATCGCATACATATCCCGAATATAGTTGTGAAATCTCGCCTTCATGGGACCAGCGCTTCTGGAGAAGAAGATGTTTGAAGGTTTTAGGGTTTTTTCAAGATGGCCGCCAAACCATGTGACGTATCAACAACAAATTAACAAACTTGAAAGAGGACCTCAGGGGGAATGTGCGTGTAAAGTTTCGCCTTAATCTGCATAGCCGTTCTGGAGAAGAAGATTTAAAAAAAAAAAACACTAAAAAACAAGATGGCGGCCGAATTACGTCATCGATGACGTCAAAAAAAACATTTTCGTCAGTGATTTTTGGCGTAGATGATGCTCAGAATTTTTCAGATTTTTCCCATATGGCGTTCTACTTGACGAATTTTCACCGGTATATCGCTTCACCTATGACGTCACGAAAAATCACACGTGTTCCCCATAGGGAGCTTAGTAAAATGTATCAAACGAAAATTTTTTCCATTGCACGGTTTCCGAGATACAGATGTCCAAAGTTTATCGCTTTTTTCAAGATGGCGACCGTACCACGTGACCAATGACGTCATAATTATAACGTGATTGTGCTATCAAAAAAGATACATACTATGGTGAAAATTTCCTGTCGATCGGACTTAGTGTTCCAGAGAAAATGATTTTTAAAGCGAAAAAGGGTGCAAAATGCCGGCGGAAGAATAATAATAATAATGCGTAATAATAAACAGAAGAAAAACAATAGGGTACCCTGTACTCACAGGGTACCCTAATAAACATAAGAAAAACAATAGGGTACCCTGTACTGACAGGGTACCCTAATAAATAATAAACATAAGAAAAACAATAGGGTACCGTGTACTCACAGGGTACCCTAATAATAAGAATAATCTATCTATAACTCCAGCAATCTCTGTATGTGTGTGTGTCTGCGACCGCCGTTTCTCGACAACCCCTGGTCCGATCTAATTGAAACTTGCCAGGAATATCGCTGGGGACCTGAGGATGTGCCTTTTCAAGGTTTGATATTAATCGGACGAGCGGTTCCCAAGTTATGGCCATTTATTTATCAACCAATGACAGGACACGGTGCTATGAATCACTATTGACGTCGCAATTAAATGTTGTTTTTTTGTTTTTTTTGCACGTAGGCCACGCACGTACGGGCACGCACGTATGGGCCTGCACATACGGGCACGCACAAGTAATTATAATAACAAGAGCGAGAATTGCTTCGTAATACATCCCCTACCAGTCCTAATGGAGAAGGAACCCTATAACCCATTGTGTTTGGGTCTATTCAGCAAAATAAAAGGAAAAGCAATTTTCATTTCCTGATATCTTTATAGACTCAAAACCAATAAAGACAACGAGGATAACAAACCAGAGATAAAAATTAGCTTGCTTTAAAGCATGCTCGAGCCAATACTGGAACCAAAATGAAGAAGAAGAACCTTACGAACCCACTGTATTTCATTTGTTACTCGGCTTTGCCTATTTCATATTAAAAAATAACCCGATGTACATACACGAAGCAAAAAAAACATAATAAAAACAACCGTCTTCTCTTCCATAGTGTGTTTCTTTCCCACATCGGTCTTGCATATTATTCTTCCTATTCCCGTGAGAACCGGCTCAAACTGACCGATTCGGTAACCGGACATCAGTGGAATAGAAATGAGGATCAAGATCGATGCACACCCCTTAAAGCCCAGAACTAATCGTAGGGAAAGCATTCAGGAGATATATCACACCAGGGCCAATCGTGAGAAGGCAGCAACAACATAAGCCCCTCAAGCCTCAAAGCAACCACCAATAGGGGCAGACTCGAGATGCAAATATTAGGACCAGGAATGAAGATGGGTGAAGTCACATGCCGGGGGGCAGGGATAAAAGGCCCTATAACCACACGTTTTGGTTGACTCATTTTTTGCTTTTTGGTGGCTTGTCATCTCCCTGTGGTGGTGCTCATTTGTGGCTTGTGGCGCTCTTGGCGGCGGTGTGCTGGTGTGCGGTTCATGAGCCCGGGAACAATTTGCTACACCGAGCCATGCTGTGTGGGACAAGCCAGAATGGACAAGGGAGGCAAGCAACAGAGCAGCCGTTACATCTCAATGCTCTGGGGATCGTTGGTGTGGACTTCACAGCTGCTGGCATTTGGTACCACCCAGAGCATCATCAAATAAAGAACAGAGCACAAGGGTACCATTCACCGTGGTTGTGGGAGACGTTCCGCACCCTTCAGAAGCCACATGCTTGTCGCTCGTGCAACCTCCCAGAGGGATGCACCGGTCTTCCCAGAGTCCGTCACACCAAGTTGGGAGGGGGGGCATTTTTTCTTTCCGCGAATGCCTCAATTTCTCTGTCGGACGAATGCTGGCCCAATTTATATCGCTAAGTTGACAGTACACCCCTAAATATTCCATGGGTGTGTGTGTTCGGTAAGGTGAATGGGAAATTGCTTTACTTGCTTGTACATGTGTGCATTTCTATTAAATGTACTTGTTAAATTGATTTGGCACCCTGACTCATCCTGCTTGCATCACGACGGTGGCATATAGCACCTAAGAGAGAAACTGCATGAGATAGCAATCAGCACATAGATAAGACCGTGGTCACATGACTTTGTGAACTCAGCCATAGATAAGATCTGTTATGTGATTGCCTATCGGCATGATTCTCCCTCATATCAAGAACCTCAATCTATACAGTAACACAGCATTGGATGCAGGATATTACCGGAATGATGGGCTATCGTGATGTAAATAATCATTGATGTAAATAATGAATAACAATAATGATCCCAGGAATGATCCCTGGAATGATCCCTGAGGTACCCCACTACTTACATATTCCCAGCAACACATCCTCCCTGCTTAACCCAACAAAAACAGACTGAACATCTAAACTAAACCTTAAAAGATACTTAGCACAAGCAGACTTGTTCAGGGTCACAGGACAGATGAAAGAGTGGGACTGAATGGATGAGGTAGAGGTTTGTGGTGGCCTTCTGTTTGAGGGACATCAGGAGGTTCAACGCGAGCCCGCTGGTCAAGGCTTTACACTCGTGCAGCCATTGGAGAAGCTCTAGCCGCTGGCTCTCTTACTTCCGGAAGTCCAGGCGCTGACTCAACCACTCCATGTGTGACTCTCGCTCTAGCCACAGTGTTTCTCCACTCCCTGTCCCTTGAATAGTGATCAAGATTTTGATTGGTGACTTTTGCAGACACTCAATTGATTGGTGACTTTTGCAGACACTCAATTGGTTGGTGACCACTGCAGACACTCACTTCATTGATGACCACTGCAGACAGAGATAATTGTGGAAACAGACTGTGAGGAATGCTTCCCTCTGGCTTTTGTATGCTCAAGAGGTCCCCAACTCTTCCAGGGTCTCTCCTCCCAGTCAAATGGCACTCATGTGTATCCACACATTGGTGTTGCATCATGTCTTGACAACGGGGACTCACCATGTTGACACAGCAAACTGAAATTCGCACATGCGGACCTGCCATGTTTGTGTCGAGGCCACATTGGGAAGTGAGAAAATAGGAGGAGGAAGGATCAAGAACGTTAAATACAGAGGGAAAAGAGAGAAAAGAGACAGACACGGGGCGCTAGGGTGACAAGGAGCTGTCAATGCACTCAATTCTGGTTGCTGTTGAACTCGAGTGATACAAAACGGCTAACGCTAACATTCATTACGAAATAACCAACGAATTAACACCTTTGCTTTGTTGCAACATAATTAACACCTTTGTTGATGTATACGAGGTCCGTCTAAAATGTAATGGGACTGCACGTGCTGTGTGCTCCACTTACACAAGTTGAATGAATGGGTTGCATCACAGTCTTTCGCAACATTCCAGCAATATATGTGATTGGTGATGTTTGACTGCACTCATTGTGTGATTTTTTACAGGTCGTGCTTTAAACGTTGTCTAGTATGAGTCGTCGCGCTATGAGTCGTGAGCAGAGAGCCAATCTGAAGTTTCTTGCCAAGCTTGAAAAAACACCTTCCAAATCCTTCGCAATGCTGCAGCAAGTCTACGGGGAAGAAACAATGTCACGTACACGTGCATTTGAATGGCACAAGAGGTTCAAAGAGGGAGGGGAGGAGTTTGAAGACGATCCACGGTCTGGAAGACCTTCAACGAGCAGAACGGCAGACAACATCGAGCGTGTGAAGCAGATGGTGTGCGCAGATAGATCATCGACTCACGGTGCGAATGATTGCTGAGGAACTTTCCATCAACAAGGACACTGTCTGGAGCATTGTCACTGAAAATGTCGAAACGCGCAAGGTGTGTGCAAAGATGGTCCCCAAGCTGTTGTCCGAGGACCAGAAACAGCAAAGAGTCACTGTCTGTCAAGGCATTATCGAGCGCCTCGAGGACGTTCCAGACCTGCTCGGGAGAGTCATTACTGGCGATGAATTGTGGATATTTGAATACGATCCCGAGACCAAACGACAGAGTCGTCGGTGGAAAAGACCGGCATCACCAATACCAAAGAAAGCAAGGATGTCAAAGTCGATGGTCAAGGTGATGATCATCACGTTTTTTGACATCAAGGGCATCATCCACTTCGAGTTTCTACCACAAGGACAAAGAGTGAATCAATACGTGTACAAGGAGATCCTCCGGCACCTCATGAGATCAGTCCGGGACAAGAGGAGGGATCTGTGGGAGAACAATGCCTGGGTGCTCCACCACAACAACGCCCCTGCTCATAGTGCCCTAAGCATCTGACAGTTTCTGGTGGAAAGGAACGTGCCAACTCTGGAGCAACCCCCGTATTCGCCAGACTTGGCTCCTTGTGATTTTTTCTGATTCCCCAAGCTCAAGGGGGTGATCAAGGGGACCCAATTTCCTGATGTGGAGGCCATAAAAAGGGCCATGACGACGGAGCTCCGGAAGATTCTTCCGGGGGTGCATCGAAGCGTAGAAGAAGAGGATGGACAAGTGTGTGAGACTGGAGGGAAACTATTTTGAAGGGAACAAGCTGTGATTTCTATATATTTTTTGGAATAAAATTTCTGTGAAGTCAGTTCCATTACTTTTTAGATGGACCTCGTGTGTGTATATATATATATATATATATATATATATATATATATATATATATATATATATATATATATATATATATATATATATATATATATATATATATATATATATATATACAGTAGATGAGGCGGAAGTCGTCACCATCGGGACCGAGAAAAAAGTGACGACTTAGACATGTGACGACTTACGCGTATGCGAACATTCATGATGACTGTGGGGTGAAGGATGAAGTCGCGCGTGGCCTGGACACGTACGTGTGAGAGGGCGCAACAATCTCTAAGCCGGCTATTGTACCAAAAGGGAAACACAATCCTCGGGGCATAGGTGGAGGTTCATTAGTGAGGTGGAAAGTGATCAAGCAAAGATGGAATTCATGAATCACTTTTTCCAAAAGTAAAGATAAATATAAAACCATGATCGGACTTCAACATTAAGCTCGATCGATCCTTTACTCCTTCGCCAGAGACTGCATTGCGCAGCCTGTCTACCTCTTCAGATGCATGTGGAACGGCGCGCTGACTGAGCTGAACACAGCGCAGTTATAAATAGCCTATCACTGGCGGTGTACACCAATGAGCGAGCATCACGATTCCATGAAATTGGGCTTCTCACGAGGTAGAAGTTCCGTTTGACGAGTTTGGCGTGGTAATTTACTTGAGTTTCCATTACGCGGGAACGGACAATGTCTGACGACTTAGACGAAGTGACGACTAAGAGATGACGACTTACAGACTTTATTCAAAGGGATTTAACATTAGATAAATTCGGGACTTTTTGACGCTGCCGACTTAGCCGAAGTGACGAGTTACACGCTGCCGACTTACACCTAGTCTACTGTATATATATATATATATATATATATATATATATATATATATATATATATATATATATATATATATATATATATATATATATATATATATATATATATATATATTGTTACGAATTTGGAAGTTTACTGCACTCAACATACAGGTCCTATAGATCAGTTATATCGGAAAGTACGTGTTGCCAGTTAGCTTCCCGTCCCTTGTCTAATGGGTGATTAAATGTAAATGTGCTGCGTAGTTATTTTGATAGTTAGGGTTCTTCTTTTATTTTTACACCACCAACATCAACGCCGACAACACCGCATCACCCTCACCTTCACTTCGCTTCCTTCACCTCGCTCTGGCCGACGTCATGATGGATGGAGTTCAAGGAGGAGCCGTGCGGCGGCTCTCGCCAATCAGCGTGCAAAGAGTGAGGTGACCGTCGCCCGGCCAATCAGATCCCGTGACAGGAGGAAAGGGCTCCGCGTGATGTCACCACGCCCCCGGGCCAATCAAGGAGCTTGCCGCCCGTTTTGGCCAGTGAGAGAGACACCGGATTTGCGCGCCAAAGCTGGCCAGTGGGAGAGACGATGAGCAATTTGCGTGCCGAAACCAGCCAGTGAGAGAGAGGGAGGGTCGCGAGGAGGCGCCCCCCCTGAAGAGGGGGGGGGGGTATAATTATGGGCGTGGTCTGTGCGCGCAGAGAGTTTGGGTTCTGGCAGGAAGTAAGCATCTGCGCGCAAGGTGGTTCAGTGCGAAAGCGTCTGCGCATGTAGCGGTCGGTGCAACGGAGGGTCTTCTCCTGCCAGTTTTGGTCCTGCCGACTTCATTCGCCTGGAGCCCGGTCGTGAGGGCATCTGGATCGTCTGGATCGTGCTGGGGGTCCAGTTCTACCCCGAGGACCTGGTCCTTGAAGACCGCATGAGGCGGAAAGGTCAAACAGAATTTCAATGTCAAACAAAAGGCTCGAATGTCCTCCGGGCTGGAGATCCGAACAAAGACCACTTTGGTCCGATTATTTTGGGTGTGTGCGTGTGTGTGTTGGTGGTGCCAGTCCATAAGTAATGAATTGTTAAGTGCTGTACTGTACATACGTGCATTTCTTTTAATTGGTTTAACTCTGCTCTTGCGTGCTTCCCTCGTTCCCCAATTATTATTGTAAATAAACATCCCCATTTGTGAAATGTATCTGCTCGTTCGTGTCCCTTCCTCCATTGGCTTAACGTGCTGCGTGTTGGAAAATTAGCCAGGCTGTTGCCGCTGTAACAGGACACTTGGACCGACGGATCTCGGCGATAAACCACTCGGGTCGCACACGGTTCGAGTACGCTAAGCGGCTCTTTCCGTACGGGTGCCGTCGAGGATGTGGAGACTCGGTAAATCGCCACATGGAAATCTAGGTATTTTGAAAATTGGTGAATAACCCTGTACCACGTGGCAGAAATATTGACGCTTCACGGTTCGATACGGGACCCGTACTTTTCCAGAGTTTTCCAAAATGGTACGATCTTAATCTCGGGTGATCGGTCGAGCCGACTCTGCTGCTCCATCTAGCGGTCGTGCTCGCAGCCGACGCCCGGCCCCGCAACATTTGTGTCAGGAGTGGGATTCGGCCCCTCGGCCTCCGTACAGAAATTTATGGGTCGGATCAGGGGTGTACGGAGCGAGAACCCCCCCCCCCCCGTTCCCCAAAATTGCGAGCGTTTTTCAATTATTTCCAGCACGCAACATGTTGAACCAAGACGAGCTGAGGCAGGTGGGTAGTAGTGGTGTAGTGATCGACGAATCTATGGCCCAGGAGGAAACCACCGAACAGGACACAGCCATGCGGTTGACCATCCCCCACAACTGGACACAGAGATCGTAATGGGCGCTGTGGGAGCGGCAGCGCAAGAGCGCGCCCTCCGTCAAATTTCCTCCCCAATTTCTGCCGGTTCCGCACACGATCATGGCGGATCGGCTTCGCAAGAGCCGTCGGGCATCGAGCAAATAATCCGGATGATGCAAGAAATGAGGGGCGATTTACAACAACAAATGGAAAAATGGATGCGATGAGGGGTGATTTACAAACAACAAACAACAAGATGGATGCAAATATGCAAACACTGATGGGCGATATGCAAACCCAGCGGGGTGAAATGCAGAGCATGGGGTTGGGCCTGCAGACAGGCTTGGACGGAATTAAAGGCATCATGGCAGCACCACGTGGCGAAGACACCGAACTGACAAGGAGTGTGCAATGTGTCCGGCCCGTGATGGAGATGGGTAAGGTCGGGACGAGAGATCCCACGACGATAATTGGGAAGACGTGTAAACTGAAACACGAGGGGACGATGGAAAAATTAAAGGAGGTGACGGAGAAATTAACGGTGACGGAGACGCGGATAATAAAGGAGACAAGGGGAGAAATTAATGAACGCGAGGGGACTACGGAAAAAGTCACAGAGACAAAAAGGGAGACGCAGGATTATGGAACTAAAGACGAGCACACACAGCTGGAGCTAAGAGGGGACAATGGGGTTGAGATTGGGAAATGTATCGTGACCCGGTGCGAGCAGCAGGATAGCCTCCTTCAGGAACGGAGGGAGGAAATATGCTCCCTTGAAGCAGATCGCGACGAGGTGGGTCCAGTTGAGCCGAACGAGGTGGAGCGGATGAGTTCTGTGAACGGGTACACGCGCAGCTTGGGGGGTATGGAGGCCCCGGGATTGCTTGTGGTAGCGCGAATCCCCAGCGTGATTGTCCTGGTGTGTGTGGTTAAGGGTACGAGTGTGACGATCTGTGTGTTGAAACGTCCGTATAGTGAGAGTGTCGTGGCGTGCGTGAGTGCATGCGTGAAATTGGTACATGGACCGGTCCAGACGGGAGACACGAATGGCGAGCCTGAAGGGCCGCAAAGGGTTATTCCGGTAACCGCGCCGGTCCCGCGAGACGCCGCGTACGAGGCCCGTTCGGCATTTGGCCAACGGCCCTCGCGTGCGTCTTCGTGGAGGGATTTCGGTGCAGGAACGTCCCGCCTTTCGAGAAAGACCGTCGCGCGGACGGTTAAAATGTAGGCGAGTGTTGGGTGAACTTGAAACACGGGGGCTCCCATGTGCGTGTGTGTGCAAAGCTCCACGTGCTGCATACCGCGTGTTCTGTTTGCGGAACGCGCGGAGCGGGTTTCTGTGACGATGTGCGCGTGCTGGCCTGCACGGGCGCAGGCTCGGTGCGCAAGTGACGTCATCGGCCCGGACCTCTCGGCACGAATGCTGGGGAAACAGTGCACGTAGTCCCGCATGGGGAATCCCACGAAAGCGAGCGCTTGTTGCGATGTGCAGGGTGACATCATGGCTGCACGGATCGGCCATCGGAGGGGACGTTGGTATCGCCCATAGGGACGAACGGGCAAGCCGTAAACCGACACCATGGCACTGCGGAGGAAAAAAAAGCCTCGCTTCCAAGTACGCAGCCCAGATTGGGCATAGGAGCACGAGTTAGTGGGAAGGGTTAGCGTTAGTTAGACGGGCTTCATGGGGACATGGGTTGTTGCTCATGGAGCCCGTGGAATGGGTGAGTTAGAGGGATTTTAGGTCAGATTTAGAATGGGAAATGATTTTCTGGGAGACATGGACAGACATGGAATGTGTAGTGGGGACATAGCTTAGCTACGTAGATTAAATGGAACGTGCATTAGGATAAGGGATGACGAGGGAGCAAAAGGAAGTTAGGGGAACAGTGAGAGTGTGAATTGAAAATAAAAGTGAAAGAAAGATGTATGATGAGTGAATGTGGGACAGCGGGCCCAAGTGTGAATGGAGCGAATGTGGAATGCATGGTGCGAATGAATGAGCGGGGGGAGGAGCGAATCCCACCCAAGTGACCCTCAGGTCAGTTTAATGTTAGTTAGTGGGTTAGTCAAATTTACCAAAAAGAGGTCGTTCTGTTGCTGGTGGTGTATGAAGGCACGAAACCCATTTGGAGGGGTGCAGGAGTCCATGGACCAGCTGGGAGCGTGGCTGTTGAAAGGTGAGTATCGAGTAGAGGGCACCCCGGGCACCGGACAGTCGGCCAGAGTAGGCCGTAGGCCAAGGGTCCAAGGGACTGGGATAGTGTAGTGGGCACGGCTGACCCTCGGAAAGGGACCCGTAGCGCCAAAATGCCACGTGGTCGTCGGAGGGGGGCAATGCCGGGAAGGGCAACCCCCCAAGTTTATAGGGAGAAGGTAGGCTCGGAGACAGCCTCAGGGCCCGGGGGTGCCGTAGTTTGAGATTCGGCAGGAGGGAAATCCCAGCCAAGTGAGCCACGCTGCCCAGCCATGAAATTGTGCAAGGGCACGAGTGAAAATTCGTGGGCAGGGCCCAAATTAATAATGGACACCAACACAGGCGACGGGAATCATGGTTGTTAGAACCTATAGTTTAAAGAGCCAGGCATATGGAAAATCCCCGGGGTAGTTTAAAGTTAATAAATGCTGGGATAGTTAGGAAATGTACCCCTTCGCACCATCCATCCCTTCGCTCTCTGTAGGCCGCTGGACCCACCTTGGTAAGATGGCTGAAATCTGTAGGAGACTATTCTGAGGCTTCGTTGGGCCTCGAGACAGGACGCTAGTCTCTCCCTATTCCCCTCCAAAAAGGATCTTAGGGGTTGGGAGTAGGCTAGGTTGACAGGATAGATAAGCCGGACAAAGACAGTAAGAGGGTTAGGGACAATAAATTATTTAAAAAATAAAAAGGGGATAAATTTTGTTGGTTTGTTGTTGCAAATTAAGGGAGTGGGTATGGACAAAGACAGGCAAAGGCGATAGGTTGGGAGGAGACCGTAGGTCAGGTCTGAGCCCGTTTTCGAAGTGGCTGGCACCACCGCACTCCCTCCACAGAACCTCACGGACCATATCAGAGGCCGGCCAGCTTCATATGCCGGCATGTTGTGCTACAGTTGCTGGTCCGCATCTGCCTTGCCATGCCTTTGTTGCCTGCCTTTGTCATGACCCCATGCCTGCTTCCTTCGTTTGCATTTGCCCCTGTGTTCACCATCACCATGTGCGCCAGGACTATCGCCAGTGTGTTTTGCAAGGACTGCCCTGCAGGCAGCCACATGACAGCGACTGCATTGTGCAGCCCGTGCATTTTGTGTTTTTTTTGCATCCATCCCTTCCACTGTGCCAGAGACTTCTTTCAAGCCACCAACGATTGACTTTGGTTTTGCCTTTTCTTCACAGATCACAGGTCCTGGGCCATGATTAGTGTAAATAGATAAAGTAAAATTGTAAATAAGTTTAACCCACCTGTGTTTCTGTCTTAGCGCCGGCAAATGTAGTTAAGTCGTCTGTATGAGTCTGTAAGTTAGTTACGCAGCGCACGAGGTTATTTTTTTTGGCACATGTATAAAAAAAATGTCACACTCAGGGATCCGTAGGTAAATCGTACTGGGGGAAAACTTACACATGCTGGTCACACGCAAATTTGACGACTCGGGACGAGTCTGTAAAAAGGGGAGGGGGTAGTGTTACGAATCTGGCAGCCATGAGCACACAACAACCAGAGTCCTTATAGATCAGTTATATCGGTAAGTATGTGTTTTTAGTTGGGGTCCCGTCCCGAGTCTAATGGGAATTAAATGTACATGCGCTGCGGAGTTATTTTGATAGTCAGGGTTTTCTTTTACATTTTTACATCACAACTACAACAACACCTTCGCTCCATCCTGACGCCGTAATGCTCGCGGTGGGCGGAGTTCAAGAAGGACTTGGCGTCTCTCTCGTCCAATCAGAGAGATGCGAGCAAGTTTGCCATTGGTCGGCCAATGAAAGCCAACGCAGGACAATGTTACTCTTCTTCTTTGAGGGGCGGTCCGCCGTGACACCCGCCACCCCCTCCCCTCCCCCGGTCCAATCAGCAGACTTGGCACCCCTTTTGGCCAATCACAGGGGCGACGAGCGCATTTGCGCGCCAAAACCGTCTAGTGAGGGAGAGCGGGTCGGAGGAGGCGGCTCCTCCCCTCTGGAGAAGGAGTGAATAATTGTTTGGCGCGATCGGACTAGAAGAGAGTTGGTTTTTGGTCTGCCGGATCGCCTGGCCTTGCCTGCCGGTGCTCGCTGCCTCGTCCGCGCTCGCGCTGGTTGGCTTCCGCCCTTCATCTCCGTCCCTGGTACCTGGAGTGGCATCGTAGTTGCGGGTTCGAGTCCGGCCGGTCCCAGACGTCGAAGACCACACGAGGTGGACAGGGCCAAGATAGTTCTTGTTTCCAGCTCCTCTTCCCTCGAGCTGGGAACCTTCAATAAAGATCCTACGGGGTTCATTTCTTTGGGTGTGTGTCTGTGTGCGGGCCTGTCTTGTCAAGTAGAATTGTTGTGCTTTTGCTTGTACATTATTTACATTTCATATTCGGTTGTAATCTGCTCTTTGTCTCCCTTCCCGGTTTTTGCCAATTATTATTGTAAATAAATACCCCTGTTGTTGAATGTATCAGCTCGTTTCTGTGTTTCTATCATTGGTTTGCCAAGCTGCGAATGGGAACTAGGAGGCCTCATTGCTGCCGTAATCGTGCAATGGGCCCGGCAGGAATCTGGTACTCGCCGCTCGGGGTACAGCTCAGATCCGGCCCGCATCGCGCAGATCCTGCCGAGGGTGAATTTCCCCGGTAGTTTGGACGACGTGTGTATTTAGGGAAATTGAAATTGGCAATCGACCCTATCCCACGTGGTCGACCAATTGGCGATCTTCGTTACGATAAGGGACCTGTCGGCTCCGGAGTTATCCGGGGTGACGACTTATAAATTCCGGGTGTTTGGTAGAGCCGACTCTACTGCTCCACCTAGTGGCTGTGCTCACCACCGAAACTCGGCGCCACAATATATATTGTTACGAATTTGGGAATTCGATTGCACACAACATTCAGGTTCCTTAAGTCAGCTATGTCGATAAGTGCTTGTTCGCAAGATAGCTCACCTTCCATTGTTTAAATGTTCAGAAATCGATTAGATGCGCTGCGGATTGATTTAATAGTTAGCGAACGAACAATGGAGACATCCGTCCCCCTCTTCTACAAAGAGGAAGAACCACCCTGCCGTCCTGTGACTCATGATGTCAACAACTCCCTCCCGTGGCTGAGCGGGGGATGGAGCACGAGGGCATGAGTCATGAGTCACGCCGGGAGTGGGGGAAGGGCGGGAGAAGGATAAGGACGAGATCCTTTCTTTGTTCTTGGTTAGTAAGCTTTTTGCTTCGGCAGAGAATAGTCGTTCAGCAGACCTTCGGGTCCTGTTTGGCTTGGTTTAGGGTTGAGGCCTTTGGAAGCTTTTTGCTTCGGCTGGCTCAGTGAGCTTCGGCTGCGGCCTGGCTGGAGAGGAGGCTCTTTGCTTTGACGGTTCCGAAAGCTTCCGCTTCTGCTTGGCTCGGGAGAGCTTTTTGCTTCAAGCTGCCCTGTTTGGAAGGAAGTTAAGCCGGTCGCTCGGCTCGAGCTGCGATTGGTGGCTTCTTCTTCTTGGTTCGTGGAGCTCTTTGTTCTCCATTTTGGTTCCTGGCTTGGTGCGACTCATCGACCTCTTCGTGGAGGTGGTTCTTCGGGGAAGCGACACATCGACGGGAAGGATTGGCGCCTCGTCTCACCAGCACGTGTTGAGAAGCGCGGGAGGTGGTTCCTCGGGGAAGCGACACATCGACAGGAAGGTTCGGCGCCTCGTCTCACCAGCACGTGTTGAGAAGCGCGGGAGGTGGTTCCTCGGGGAAGCGACGCATCGACGGGAAGGATCGGTCCCTCGTCTCACCAGCACGTGTTGAGAAGTGCGGGAGGATTCGCGGGAGCTCGTGAAGGATCGCGGCTCGGCGATTGGATCCAGCTCACTCTCGCTGGAGCCCGGGTCCGAACAACTTGAAGACCACACAAGGTGGAGAGGTTCGAGATAGGTTCTGGGTTTCAGCTCACCTGTCCTCCGAGCTGGAGCTCGTTATTAATGGCCTCTGCCACCATTTCTTGGGTGTGTGTGTGTGTGTACGTGTGTCCGTGGGCCAGTCTAATAAGTAGGAACTGCTGTTAAGTGCAAGTGACTGTACATAATAAGTAGACAGTTGTAGTTCTTTTGTCATGCTTTTGTTGCTTGTATAATTGCATACGTGTTTTGCCTTGTTTAATTGCATATGTGCTTTATTATAATAAATGTCCTTGTGTGAATGTAAACCTGTTCGTTGCGTCCATTCCCTCATTGAACTGCCCCATCTTGCACTCGGAATATAGTTGGTTTTTAAATAACCGATAAATAGAATCGGGTCCGGCGAGGTCTGGCGATAATACCCGCTTGGTTATCCCAGAACGGAACGGACCGCTTAAGCGGTTCGTGTCCAAGCAGGCCTTCGCCGTGGTACGGTCCCTCGGTAGGTTACCCGCATGGGTACTTAGGTATATCGATATTCGGCGATTGACCCTATTTCGCGCGGGTAGAATACGGACTGGGCCGTGGTGGGATTAAAAACCCACCCGTGACTGGTTTCTGGCGTTGTTTCAGAAAGTCACGACTGGATTGTCCGTTCGGTGGGCGAAGCGACCGCTATTGGTTAGACACGGTCGTTCGAACGCCGACGCGCGGGAATTCTACAACACTGGTGTCAGGAGTGGGATACAGATTCATTCCCCTCCAAACTAAATTAACGGGAACCGGATCAAGGGTGTGTGGAGCGACTCTCGGTTCCCATTAAATTGCGGGCTTTAAAATTTATTCCGATAAGGCCTAAGTCACATTTGCTCTACGGCGAGGATACGGCGGCCGTACGCCCTCTGAATTGACAGAAACGTGCGGCGGCCGCAGAGGTTTTGAGGTGGCCTCAGGGTGGCCCTACGCCATATGGCTATATTTTACAGGCCATAAGGTCGCCGTGGAATTATAACGCGGAGTTATAACTTTTTTCATTTCTACGTTCGCCGTAGCAATTCGACAAGCCGAAAAAAAAACTGGTAAAAAAAAAAAAAATTAACCCATTCGTTACCGTCCGTCTGGCAGCACGTTCGCCTTAGGGCCCCCCTGCGGTCGCCTTGCGGGCACCTTGCGTCTGCCTTGAACATTCTATGGTCGCCGCAGGAACGCCCTAAGGTCACCCTGCGACATCAAATCAAAGACCGTACGGCAACCCCACGTTTTCGGTCTCCACAATTTATAAATACGCCGTGCGGCTCCCCGAAAAATAAAAACATATGTGACTGCTACATTGTGTGACCGTGGAAATACTGCGGCCGCCGTATAATTGCTAGTGGCCGTAGATTTTGGAGACCCCACGGCCGCCGTGGCAACTGTGATAGGCCTAAATACGCCGTGCGGCTCCCCGAAAAATAAAAACATATGTGACTGCTACATTGTGTGACCGTGGAAATACTGCGGCCGCCGTATAATTGCTAGTGGCTGTAGATTTTGGAGACCCCACAGCCGCCGTGGCAAATGTGACCTAGGCCTAAGCAAGATGGCGGTTCAAGGCGAACGGGTGCAGGGTGGATTAGAAATGTGTTTTGATGTGGGATCCATGGCCCGGGACGGTTCTTTTTATAACCCCACCACCAATTATAATCAGTGGGGGAGCTCACCCTCATACACTGAGCACGAACTTTGCCGACAAACGAACTCGAAGTCGCACAATAGTGGCGCGATCGCACCTCCGTGCAACATGGAGCAGGCTGCTATTAATAGTGCGACGAACGGCACGACACGGGGCATGGGCTCCCAGCCACCGATTCAAACCGGGTGGGCGAGAATTATGGAGGTGGCCAAGAGAATAGATGAAACGAGGAAGGAAGAATGGGAAAGAGGTGTGGAGATGAAAAAGGAATTGAAAAAAAAAGCTTCAGAGCTACAGGAACACCAAAGCAGAGAGAGGGAATTACAAAACGAGCTGAGGATGTTGAGGGAAGAAAGAACAACAGCAGAGAATGAAACGTTAAGGAACCACACTGTGCAGATCGAACAACTGGAAGCCAAGGCCAGATTAAAGAATGAGATGCAAGAAAGAGTAATGAAAGAAGAACGAATAAGACAGGAGAAGGAAATCAGCCAACTGAAGGAAACAACGAGATTGCAGAATGAGGAACAAGAAAGACAGTGGAATAGAAAACACAAAGAACAAGGAATGAGACAGGAGAAAGAAATCAGCCAATTGAAGGAAATAACGAGATTGGAGAAGGAAGAACATGAGAGACAGTGGGATAGAAAACAAAAAGAACATGAATTTGAGGTTGACCAATTGAAAGAAAAAGCAAGGTTGGAGTACGAGGAGATGGTGAAAGAACAACGAACGAAACAGGAAAAGGAAGTAAGCCAATTGAAAGAAATGATGAGATTGGAGACTGAAAAGCATGAGGAACAGTGGGAGAGAAAACAAAAACTATATGAATTTGAAATTAACCAACTCGAGGAGAGGGCAAAATTTGAGTCCACGGAGATGGAAAAGCTCCGGAAAGAAAATGAACAACTAAAGAGGCTCAGAGAGGAAGAACGACTCAA
The DNA here is from genome assembly GCF_056783735.1 of Eptatretus burgeri. Classification (NCBI taxonomy): domain Eukaryota; kingdom Metazoa; phylum Chordata; class Myxini; order Myxiniformes; family Myxinidae; genus Eptatretus; species Eptatretus burgeri. The sequence goes on from NC_140969.1 coordinate 105,205,333, forward strand.
ATGGGAAGGAAAATGGAGCGAGGAAGAAAAGGAAATAATAAAGGAGGTAGCGGTGACAACGACGGAAACGCAGGAAATAGCAATAACAGAGACACAGGAGATAGAGGAGAGAGGGGGTGAAGTGGACGACACAAAGGACGAACACACACACATGGAGGTAGTGAGGGACAATGGGGTTGAGCTTGAGGAATGTGTTGGGACCCGATGCAAGCAGCAGGATAGCCTCCTTCAGGAACGAAGGGAGGAAATGTTCCCCCTTGAGGCGGATCGCGACAAGGTTAGTCCGGTCGAGCCTTGCGAGGTAGAGGGGGCGAGTGCTGTGAATGCGTGCACGCGGAGCTTGGGGGGTATGGAGACCCCGGGAGCACTTGAGGAAGCGCAAATCCCCAGCATGGTCGTCCCGGTGTGTGTGGTTACGAGTGTGGCGAAATGAGTGCTGGAAAGCACGCATTGTGTGAGTAGTATGGTGTGTGTGAGTGAAAGGCGATGTATGAGAGAGATCGTGTGTGTGAGGTGGCGGTATGAGAGGGAGATGGCGGTTAGCATGCGCGAGACCGCAACCGCATGTCCTAGTGTAATGGTGAGGTGTGTGAGCGTCGTGGCACGCAGGAGTGTGAGCGTTGAATGGCGACGACAACTGCGACAGATGAGGGACAAAAGCCGGGTTGCGGCCGTAGCTGTTTTGAGCACCGTGCCGGGTTTACACAGCAGCGCGCGCAGGGTCCGTGCCGTGCAGCGCACAAGGCCGCCACGTACGCGCCTGCGCGAGTGAAATCCGGTCCAGAAACGTCCGCGGTGGATACAAGCCGATCCCGCGGGACGGACAGAAGCTAGGCTGGATTGTGAATTTGGAACGGACGGGTTTTCCAGGCGAGCGTGTGTGTGAAGCTCCGACGAGCAGAGCACATGTGCTCGCGTGGGGAACCCCTCGAAACACGAGGTTTGCTTTGGATGCGCAGGGTGACGTTGTGACTGCATGGTTGGAATCCGACAGGAGGGGAATCCCTGCCGGATGTTTCCGTCCAAGGGGACGAGGTGCGCGAACAGCTGCCATGACGTCACGGGCAGGTTGCGAATTGCCGCGCTGGTGTGTGCAGGGAAAAAAAATAATAATAAGGCAAGCCTTGCCACTTCGAGTGGACACGAGCCCCAGGCAGGGGGGAAGACCCCCTGTATGGGGGGGCACAGAACTACTAGTTAGGAGGATGGGTTAGAGTTAGTTAGACCGGCTTCATGGGGACATGGGTTGTACCTCATGGAGCCCGTGGAATGGATTAGTTGGAGGGATTTTAGTTCAGATTTAGGAAATGGGAATTTTTTTGGAATTTTGGAGACATGGACAGACGTGGAAATGGGTAGAGGGGACTTAGCTTAGCTACGTAGAGTAAATGGAACGTGCATGAGAATAAGGGATGATGAGGGAGCACGAGTTAATCAGGGGATTTAGTTAGAAGGATGGTAGTAGAGAGTGTTGGTGTGAGTTGTGAAATGGAAAGTGTGTGGGACAGCGGGCCCAAGTTTGTGAGTGGAGCGAATGTGGTATGCATGGTGCGAATGACTGGTTGGGGGGAGGAGTAATTCCCACCAAAGAGACCCCGGGGTCAGTTTAATGTTAGTTAGTGGGTAGTTACATTTACTAACAGGAGGTCGTTTTGTTGCTGGTGTCGAGAGAAGGCACGAAACCCGTTTGGAGGGGTGCAAGAGTTCATTGACCGGCTGGGAGCGTGGCTGTGGAAAGGTGAGTTTTGTTTAGTGGGCACCCCGGGCACCGGACGAGTCGGCCAGAGTAGGCGAAGGGCCCAAGAGGGGCCGGGATAGTGTAGTGGGCACGGGCGACCCGTCGGAAACGGGACCCGTAGCTCCAGAATGCCACAGGGGCAGTGTAGTGGGCACGGGCGACCCTCGGAAAGAGACCTGGGGCATCAACACGCCACGTGGGCATCGGAGGGGGGCAATTCCAGAGAGGGCAACCCCCCGCGTTGTAGGGAGCAGCTGGGCTCAGAGACAGCCTGCGGGCCTGGCGGTGCCATGGTTAGAGTTTGGCAGAGGGGGAGTTCCTGCCAGTTGAGCCACGCTGCCCAGCCAGGAAATTGTGCGATGGCACGTATGAAAATTTGAGGGCAAGGCCCAAATTTATAATGGACACCAACACAGACGACAGGAATCATGGTTTTTAGAACCGATAGTTTTAAAGTGTGAGGCGTTTCAGGAAAGCCCTGGGGTAGTTTCAGGTTAATGAATGTTAGGGTAGTTAGGAGATGTACCCCTTCGCACCATCCATCCCCTTGCTTGTTGTAAGCCGCTGGACCCACCTTGGTAGATCGCTGAACTCTGAGGAGGCCATTCTGAGGCTTTGTTGGGCCTCGAGACAGGATGCTAGTCTCTCCCTATTCCCCTCCAGAGAGGGAACGTTGGGGTTGGGAGTAGGCTAGGTTGACAGATTAGGTCAGCTGGACAAAGACGATAAAGGGGGTTAGGGAGACAATTATAAAAGGGAAACAAAAATAATAAAAATAAAGAGGGGCAAAATTTTGTTGCGTTTTGTGGCAAATTAAGGGAGTGGGTATGGACAGCGACAGGAAAAGGCGATAGAGTGGTGAGAGACAGTAGCCTAGGTCCGAGCCCGCCTTCAGAGCAGCCGGCACCACCGCACTCCCTCCGGACCTGATGGAACCACACCGGAGGCCGGCCAGCTTCACCTGCCGGCCTGTTGTGCTGCAGCCACCTGTTCTGCATGGGCTTGCATTGCCATGCCTAGTTTGCCTGCCTCTGCCATGACCCCATGCCTGCCAGCCCTTGTTTGCGTTTGCCCGTGTCCATCCATCACGATGTGCACCAGGACCATCCAGTTTTGCAAGGACTGCCCTGCAGGCAGCCTGTGCATCCATCATGCTCATTTGTGGTTTGCGACCATCTCCATCCATTCCCCTGCATCGATGAACTTCGAAATGACTTATACCTTCTCCCCTTTCACAGATCACAAGTCCTGGGCCATGGTTAAGTAATGGATAAGTTGAGTGAAAATTGTAAATACGTGGAACCCCACCTGCATGTTTGTTTTAGCGCCGGCAATTTTAGTCAAGTTGTCCGAATGAGTCTGAGAGTTTGTTTAGTGAGTTACGCAGCGCATTAGGTTATTTATTTTTCGGACACGTATAAAGAAATGTCGCACTCAGGTATCCGAAGGTAGAATGTACGAGGGGAAAACTTACACATGCTGGTCACACGAAAATTTGACGACTCGGGATGAGTCTGTAAAAAGGGGAGTGGGTAGTTTTACGAATTTGGGAATTTGATTGCACACAACATACAGGTTCCTTTCGTCAGCTATGTCGATAAGTGCTTGTTCCCGAGATAGCTCACTTTCCATTGTTTAAATGTTCAGAAATCGATTTAGATGCGCTGCGGATCGATTTAATAGTTAGCGAACGAACAATGGAGACATCCCACCCCCTCTTCTACGAAGAGGAAGAACCACCCTGCCATCCCGTGACTCATGACGTGAACAACTCCCTCCCACCCGTGGCTGAGTGGGGGATGGAGCACGAGGGCATGAGTCATGAGTCACGCCGGGAGTGAGGGAAGGGTGGGAGAAGGATAAGGACGAGATCCTTTCTTTGTTCTTGGTTCGTAAGCTTTTTGCTTCGGCAGAGAGTAGTTGTTCAGCAGACCTTCGGGTCCTGTTTGGCTTGAGTTAGGGTTGAGGCCTTCGGAAGCTTTTTGCTTTGGCTGGCTCAGTGAGCTTCGACTGAGGCCTGGCTCGAGAGGAGGCTCTTTGCTTTGACGGTTCCGAGAGCTTCGGCTTCTGCTTGGCTCGGGAGAGCTTTTTGCTTCAAGCTGCCCTGTTTGGAAGGAAGTTAAGCCGGTCGCTCGGCTCGATCTGCGAATGGTGGCTTCTTCTTCTTGGTTTGTGGAGCTCTTTGTTCTACATTTTGGTTCCCGGCTCGGCGCGTCTCATCGACCTCTTCGTGGAGGTGGTTCCTCGGGGAAGCAACGCATCGACGGGAAGGTTCGGCGCCTCGTCTCACCAGCACGTGTTGAGAAGTGCGGGAGGAT